>NW_008336075.1:5580196-5610830 GCF_000622305.1 Nannospalax galili | reverse complement strand
AGGGAGGAGGAGGGAGAGGGAAAGGGAGAGGGAGGAGGGAGAGGGAGAGGGAAAGGGAGAGGGAGAGATCAAATGCAACTTTCAGATTAAAATTGTAACAAAAGCCAAAGAGATGCCTCAATGGGTTAAAGATCTTATTGCACAAGCCTGATGACCTAAATTTTAAGCCAGATGTGACAGAACAATCTGTAATTCCAGCACTTCTACTAAGGGAAGCAGATACGGGAAAATCTGCAGATAACTCACAGGCCAGCTAGGGTGGAATACATGTCAAAGTAGCAGAAACAAGAGACATCCTGCCTCAGAGCAAGGGAAAGGGAAAGGGAAAAGTGACTCCTAAAAGTTCTCTGACCTCTACACAAGTGCCTTGGCATAGCATGCACGTGTGCATGCACACACATGCACGGACGCACACAAAAAGATTTTGAAAAACCATAAAACTTGAACTTTTTATGTCTGTAGCTGCATGTGTGTGCAAGTGCATATGTGTGCATAAGCGAGTGGAGACCAGAGGTCAACCTTTGAGTATCCTTCTAGAAGCCATTCACCTGGTTTTGGCTTTTAATTTTTATTACATATTTTATTTATTTATCACTATTATTATGTATATAGTATGTGTGTGCATGCATGCATGCATGCTGTAGTGTGTAGGGGTCATGGGATGGCTTCTGGGAGCCAGTTCTCTCATTCTACCATGCGATCTGGAGATCAAACTCAGGCTGTCAGGCTTGCACAGCAAGCACCTATACCTAATGAATCATCCCCTGCTGGCTTGGGGGGAAGTGGAGGTGTCATCTGTCATCTTTCATTGGTCTGGAACTTGACAATTAGACTAGGCTAGCTGGTCAGGAAAGGCCCAGAGATCCACTTGGATCTACCTCCCCAGAGGTGTATTACAAACACATGCCACCATGCCCAGCTTTTTGCATGGGTTCTAGGGGTTGCTAAGTCCTCATATTTGTTGGTAGGCATCTTACTCAATAAGCTATCACCCCACATCTGAAATGAACATTTTACCAAATGGGATTAAAGGTATATAAGACAGAAAAGAAGGGAGGAAAAAAAAATCAGAGAACCTAAATATATCACAACAGAATTTAGGCACCATTAAAGAAACAAAATAAGCTCTTAAAAAAAAATGAGTAAAAGAACAGAGTTGGAGAGCTCAAGAGGTAACATTGAGCAGTGTAGCACAGTGAGAAATGGTGGTCAAAACAATCCCAAGCAGGCATGGTGATGCACATCTTTAATCCCAGCACTCTGGAGGTAGAGGCAGGCAGATCTCTGTCAGATGAAGCCAGCCTGGTCTACATAGCAAGTTCTAGGCCAGCTTAGGGCTACAAGGAGATCCTGTCTCAGAAAGACAAAAAAAAAAAAAAGGTTTGAAATTTCATGTAAAAAATATGCCCACAGGGCTCTTCATGATCAAGAGTATATATTATTGTTGCAGAAGTTCCCAGTTCAGTTCCCAGCTCCCAACCATCTGTAACTCTAGCTCCAGAGGATCCGATACCATCTTCTGGCCTCTGCAGGTCCTTGCACATGGGCACAGATACACACACACACACACACACACACACACACACACACTCTCTCTCTCTCTCTCTCTCTCTCTCTCTCTCTCTTAAAAATAACAAATCTTTAAAAAAAATTTGTTTAAATTTTATGTGTATGAGTGTATTGCCTGAATGTATGCAAGTGCACTTATGTCATGCAATGCCAGTGGAAGTCAGAAGAGGGCACTGGACCCTCTGGAACTGGAGTTACAGAAGATTGTAAGTTGCCATGTGGATGCTGGGAATCAAACCTGTGTCCTCTGAAAGAACAGTCAGTGTTCGTAACTGCTGAGCCATCTCTCCAGTCCACAAACCTTTTTTTGAAAAAAAGAATAATATGCCTATGGATTCAGAAAGCTGGAAAACCCCTAAACAAGACACCAAACAGAAAAAAGTACACCGAGGTGCATCACTGTGTGATTCCTCAAAACCAGCTAAACCATCTGCTGAGGAAGACACAGGAATGGCAGTGGGCTTCAACAGAAAGTATCTCGTCCAGAAGAGAGTAGAATGGCAAGGGACAATGGTGAATGGAAACTAGCAAACTAATATTTTAAACCCAGTAAAAATGCATTTTAAGAATAAAGGCAGGGCCAGCAAGATGGCTCAGCAGGTAAAGGCACCTGCCACCAAGGCTGATGACCTGAGTTTCATCACCAAGACCCACACAGAGTGGAAGGAGAGAGCCGACTCCCCTAAGTTATCCTGTGATGGCCACATGCATGTTGCAATGAGTGTTATGATGCATGTGTAAATGTTTTCAGGCCAAAAAAAAAAAGTCACCAACAGATCTGCACTTCAGTAAATGTCATACGAAGATCTCAGGCAAAAGGAAGATGTAACGGTTGGAACTGGAGTTTATAAAGAAATGAAGAGGCCAGGCATGGTGACCCACATCTTTAATCCCAGCACTTGGGAGGCAGAGGCAGGCAGATCTCTGTAGGCCAGCCTGGTCTATATAGGGAGTTCTGGGCCAGCTGGGTCTACAGGGAAACCCAAAAAAAGAAAAAGAAAAAGAAAAAAAGAAATGAAGAGATCAAAGACGGGAAGTATGTGGAAAAACAAAAGACTTACCCCTCAGATTTTACTCTTTATTTATTCTCTCTCTGTTTTCATTTCTATATAATTGACTATTTAAAATAAGCAGGGTCTCCCTGTAGCCCCAGCTGTCCTGGAACTCACTATGGAGACCAGGCTGGCCTTGAACTCACAGAGATCTGCCTGCCTCTGCCTCCCAAGTGCTGGGACTACAGGCGTGCGCCACCACGTCTGGCTACTATTTTTTCCATTTTTTAAAGATTAATTTATTTACTAGTTTTATGTATATGTGTGTGCTTACATAGGTTTATGTGAACTATGTATGTGCAGGAGCCCTTGGAAACCTGAAGAGGGTGTCAGATCCCCTAGAACTGGAGTTACAGACAGTTGTTAGCTACCAAGTGGGTACTGGGAACCAAACCCAGGTCCTCTGCAAAAGCAGCCAGTGCTCTTCAACACTGAGCCACCTCTCCATGTCCTATTTTTCATTCTTTTTATATTTCCATGTCCTGGGCAGATAAGTTGTTGATTGTAGAACCATAATTAGGATAGTTGTTGTACTAGATTTTACCCCAAATCCCACAGGGAAGTCATGGCACTATAAGGCATGAAGAAAATAAGATCTACTCCACTTCTGTCCTCAAAGGGTATATTCTTTAAAGTTCAGTCCCTTGGACAGTCCAACTACACTGGGAGGGTAACCTGTCACAGCCAGTATCTGGGGAAATGCCTCCCAAGAAAGGGAAGGAGGAAAGAGCACTTAGGCCACCTACGTAGGTTTCAATCCCAGCTCTGAGTCCTTTCTGTTTCCCCCTCTGGAAACACATCAACACACTTATTTGATTTCCTAAGCAGAGCTGAAGGAACTAATTATAGGTAGACAGGGATGGGGGAACAGGGTTAAGCAATGTTCATAAGAAGTGACAGTTCAAAGTCCTATGCTAATGGAAATTCTGCACAGCAAACACTGTATAGAGAGAAACCACTAAATCTAAACTGCTTAGAATACAGTGACAGAACAGGGGTCAAAAGACACCTATGAAATTTAACAGCACAGCAGCAGGTACTCAGAATCAGGACCCTGAGCATCAGATTCAATATTTTCATGTGATCTGTAAAGTAATGAAGACTGTAATTGGTATTTCCTCTTTCATGGGAAATTCAGAAAAACAGGAAAAACTATATAGTGAAGATCAATAGCTTTAAATTTAGAGGTTTCTTAAACCTGAGAAGATGCTGGGGTGATAAAAACTAACAGAGCCTATGATTTGAAAACTAACATGTGGCTTAAAAATAAGTTTAGCTTACATTTCTTAGCTGTTTAGACACTAAGAAATCAAACTAAAAGGCTGGAGCAGTGAGCAGGTTCAGTTAGTAAAATGGCTAGGCCAAGAGGTCAACCCTTGGAACCCAGGAAGGAAAATCCAGGTGTGGTGGTACTTGATCACATGCTTCAGTGGTGGGAAGGCATAGATAGCCAGCATAACCTAATCAGTGAGTCCCAGGTCAGTGAGAGACCCTGACTCCAAAATCCATGATGGAGGGCCAGTGAGATAGCTTAGTGGATAAAGGAGCTTGTTGCTAAGGTCTAATGACCTTAGTTCGATTCCCAGGATGCACATATGGAAGAAGAGAGCCAACTCTTGCAAAATTATCCACTGATCTCCACATATGTTCTACCATGTAAATTAATGTAACAAATTTTAAAAAATATTTCTATTGACTTGAAGATGCCATACAGTGTATTTTGAGCATATACAGACCCCTCTCCCAACTCTACCCCTACCTTACTACCACTTCCCAACTTCATGTCCTCTTATTTCTTTTTTTTTTTTTTCTTTTTTAAGGTCTACCAAGTTTAATTTGTGTTTCCCAAGTGTGTCTGGCTATCCCTTGGGCATCTGATTAACCTACAAGGTGTCACACTAGTAAGGAAAACTGAGTCTCCCTTTCTCAGCATCTATCAATAGCCAATAGGTCCTCAGCTAGGACTGGGACTTCCTAACACTGAGGAGTGACCAGCCCTAAATGGGACACCTATATCGCACTTTCTCCTCCCAAGGCCCAGGGATCATGATGGAAGAGGGGGCAGAGAGACTGTGCAAGAGCCAGAGGTGGTGGATGAAGACAAAGAAATTGGGTTGTCTGGACACCACAGGGTAGTTGCATATATGAACCCACAACATTTATGACAACATGCACAAGACCTATATAAACCCAAGCCAGACAGGAACTCAAAAAAGTTTTTAAAAAAAAATGTTGGGGAGGAGGGCACATGTCTTTAATCTCTGTACTCAGGGGTCCCCCGTGAGCTCAAGGACAGCCTCGTCAACATATTGTATTCCAGGCCAGCCAGGGCTACAAAGTGAGACCACATCTCAAAAATCAAAACAAAACAAAACCCATGATGAACAACACCTAGAGAACAACATCCAGGGGGTAGAGAGATGGCACAGCAGGTAAGAGCATTGGTTACTCTTACAGAGAACCCTTAATCATACTGGTTGCTCTTGCAGAGGACCCGGATTTGGTTTCCAGCACCTACATAGCAGCTAAAAACCATTGGTAACTCCAGTTCCAGGGAATTCAATGTCCCCTTATGACCTCTGTGGGCATTGCATGGCATGGGGGTGCACTTACATACATGTGAGACAATATACTCATATACAGAAAAATAAATACATAAGTAAAAATATTTTTTAAAAAGGGCTGGGGAGATAGCTCAGTGGTTAAGAGCACTGGGCTCTTGCAGAGGACCCAGGTTCAATTTCCAGCAGCCATATGGTGGCTAACAACCATCCAAAACTCCAGTTCCAGGAGAATCTAACACCTTCTTCTGACCTTCGTGGGCATTACACGACATGGGTGCACTCACATACATGCAGGCAATACACTCATAGACACAGAATAAAAATAATAATTTTTTTTTTAAAAAACAACATCTGGAGTTGACCTCTGTTCTCCATACACTCATGCAAACACATGTGTACCCACCTGCACATGTATACACATGAATACATGCACAAAAATTAAAAGGAGTTTGGACCATCAGAAAGGTACCTGCAACTGGAAAACTTTCATCTGTGGAAAGGGCTGTTCTTTAAATGATAAGTTGTTTCTATAACTAGGCCTGGTGACAGTGTGGCTCACAGCCATCAATATGGGACACACAGTCCCAGGTTCTTGACATATTGCAGCACTGCCTATCTAAATCATAATCCACACTGATCTCTGTTAGCCATTTGAATGGCCAAATTATTCACGGTTTTTCAGCTAAGCAGACATTGGTTTGTACAGAACTTCTAGAGTTTTAACTAAGATAAACACACATGTGAAAATGAGTATTTTTAACTGTTCAAGCTTGTGCCATTACACTAGTTTAAGATTTTTCACACAACATATGTTACCCACAGAGAATGGCCTTGCAGAAACATACATTACCCGGGGCCCAGGAAAGAACTCACTCTTTCTTCAGCTATGAGTGCAAGCACCCCCTTTTTGCTGCCACCCCTCCATCTGACAGCGTGGGGGTAGGAACCTGCAGTAAGTTAACAGGAGCCTGCTGTTCCCAGTCACTTTCCATCCTCCAAAATCCCCTAAGCTCCAGGTCCCTCCCACAGCACTGAGACAAGACATTCAAAAAGCCTTTTGAAGTTTCTACACAGTGGCAGTGGAATTCTCACCTAAGCCTTCACCAACACACTCTTAGTAAGCCTGTTCGGTTGGACACATCAGAGGTGGAACTGATAGGTTCACCTGAGTGGGACACAGCAGCACACAGCATGCCTCAGACAACTTCTATGACAGAGAGTCTAAAACACAGCACAGAGACTCCCTGGGAAAAAGGAAAAGGCTGGGGTAAAATATAGTCACCCACAAACTGAAAAGCAAACCAGCAGACTCGGAAAGGCCAAATGAGCCTACCAGATGCTAGTCCAGATGCTGGAGAGAAGCTGCAAGTTGGCCAGGGACGGCTCCAGCAGATCAGAACTGCCCCCTTTGCAGCCTCGACTGATTGAGATATGCAAGTCCCTGCAGAGTCCCAGGGACTCCCAACTAGCTCCCTTAACCAAACCTTAACCAGGCTAGCAACGAAGGTATGAATACTGCCCAGTTTGCTTTCTGTTTCTGTGTGTTTGCACTGGTAGTTGAAGGCAGAGTTGAGCTCTTTCCTGGGCCCAGGAGAACATATGCTTCTGCAAGACCATTTTCTGTGGGTAAACATATGCTGCGTGAAAAATCTTCAACTAGTGTAATGGTAACAAAACACTCTGACCAAAAGCAACAGGAAAGGTATTTGGCTTATACTTTGTGATCACAGTCTGTCACTGAGAGAAGTCAGGGTAGGAACTCAAGCAGGAGCAGAGGCAGGGACCACAGAGGAAAGCTGCTCACTGGTTTGCTTCCAGGCACAGTTCACAGTGGGCCAGACCCTCCTACATCAATTAGCAATCAAGAAAATGCCCCACAGACATGTCCACAGGCCAATCTGATCGAAACAATCCCTCAACTGAGACACCCTCAGTTAACTCTGGGCTTCATCAAGTTGACAACTGGAGGTAACTAGCAGAAACATTAGGCCCCACACAGATTTTATGCATCAAAAATAATCAGAAAGGGGCTGGCAAGATGTCTCAGAGGGTAAAAGTGCTTGCTGAGCAGGCCTGGTGACACATGCATGCACACACGCATGCATGCACGTGCACACACACAATAAAAAAATAAAATGAAAAATAATCAGAGCATCCTATACCACTGTGACCAGAGGCTGAGGAGACAGCAGGAATGTGGGCTTTAAGACTATGGAAGTTGGAATTACAAGCTCTGGTTGAGAACGAAACAACACTGCAAAAACTACATGATGTGTGTTCACTGACCATCCAGGAAGGCCAGGACCTAAACGAAGCTTTTCTGTCCTGTCTTCTCAGACAGGCTTTGAATGGTGGTAAGGCCAAGGGAGGAAATGCCTGACTGTCTAGTGCACCAGGGGTACTTTGTGAGCTGATGGTACTCCTGGTAGCTATCAGACTCCCTGTTAAAAGTCCTGCTCCAAGTGAGACAAAAAGCAAGGCAGCCTAGTAACTCACACATACTCAGCATACTGAGGAGAGCACAGAGGAGGGGAAGCCCAAAGGTGGGCAGCTCTTCATTAACATCCCAAAGCTTCTCCCTCCTGCTTTACAGCTCCAAGCCTTGGCAAGGCTGCTTGCTGTCTGGCACATTCCCTGTGCATTCTGGGAAACAGGAGTCTACTGCTAGCTCCTGAGGCCATACCCAGCACTGTGAGAAAGAGCTGACTGTGCCTTTGCTGTGCTGCATGGAACAAATGGGCCATTACTCCATCTCACTCCAGCCTTAGAGGTTTGCTGTTAGATACCATTTCTTTGTCCCAAGGGTAGGAACCATTTTGTATTCTTGACATTTCTAACTTTGAGAATAGCGCTTAGGTCAAGACATACCAGACATTCACATATTTAATTCTGTTAGTTTATACAGAAGAAGGCAACATTTGTCAATGGATGCAACTTTACTTCATGTATTTTTTAGAAATTATTTTAACTTTTAAAACTGAGTAAGATCAGGCCGTACACGTGGTGGAACACGCCTTTAAAAGCACTTGGGAGGCAGAAGCAGGCAGATCTCTGTGAATTCAAGGATAGCCTGGTCTACATAGCAAGTTCCACGACAGCTGGGGCTACAAGGCGACCCTGTCTCAAAAAAACAACAACAAAAAAAGAATAAGATCTCATTAGATGCTGCTATACCCATGGCTATCAAAAAACACCTGAGGAGGGGACTTTATTTACAAAGAGTTATGTAGCTCGCAATTAACTGGTGGCTAGAAGACTACAATCAGGTGGACCTATCAGTTTAACCTCTGGTGAGAACCACCCTCGCTGATGAGTGGTGTCACAGTAGGAATGCCTTCAGGGAACAACATGCTAAGGGAGGCAGCCAGGGCTGTGGGAGGGACCCATTTTGCTCCTTTTAGAAGAGCCCACTCTCAAGGAAACTACTTGTTTAGAGAGACAGGCATTAAGACCAGCATTAATATTTTCCAAAGACAGTGCCCCCAACGACCTAATTACCTCCCACTAGACCCTACCTGATTAAGGATCTTCCTGGGATACCAAGTTTCTGTCACATGAACCCTTGGGTACAGGCTCAAGCCAAATCCAAATTACAGCAAAAGGCAAAGGCAAAGAAATATTTCAGGGCAAATCAAAAAAGTAATTTCTTTTTTTGGAGACAGGGTCTCATGATGAAATGTAGCCTGGGCTAGCCTGGAACTCACAATCTAGACCAGGCTGGCCTTGAACTCACATGGATCTGCCTGCTTCTGCCGCTGCCTCCCAAGTACAGAATTAAAAGGTAATTTTAACCCAAAGTATTTTTAAAGACAGAATCTCAGTATGAAGCTCTGGCTAGCCTGGGACTCACTATGTAGGCCAGGCTGGCCTTGAACTCACGAAGGGTCTGCCTGCCTCTGCCTCTGACCACACCTGGTCTCCAAACTTTTTTTTTTTTTTTAATAAGTTTCCTGATTGTCTTCCTGGCAGAAATGCTTATTCTTTTTTTTTCCCCCTGATAAAATATGTTGCTATTTTTCAATAAGTAGCTGAAGTTCTACAATAAGCAATTATAGGCTCCCCAAAACAATTTTATATACATCTCTAGACTTGAATGCATTCATAAACATACACACATGTGCTGGAGAGATAGTTCAGGGGTAACAGTAGGTGGAGCAAGCCTGAGGAAGTCAAGTTCCAACCCCCAATCCCATAGGTAAAATGCTGGGGCATGGGCCACACACTTGTGCCTTAAATCTGAGCTAGTGTGCCTGCAGTCCAAGCTAGGTCTGCGGGATGGAGAAAGGAGGATGTGATGGTTTGAACGAAAATGTTCCCCATAGGCTCCAAGTATTTGGACATTTTGTCCCCAGATGATGAAGTTGTTTTGGGAGGTTTTAGAAGGTGTGGCTATCCTGGAGGAAGCACGTCACTGAGGGTGGCCTTACAGAGTTCTTAAGCCTTGCCAGATCTCCACTCCCTCTCTTGCTTCCTGTGCCTCTATGATGATGTGAGAGCTTAGTTTCTGCTGCTCCTGCTCCAGCCACCATGCCTCCCTGCCATGATGGACTATAATTCCCCTGGAACCGTAAGCTCAAATAAACTCTTCCATCTATAAATTCCTTGGGTCAGTGTTTCTATCACAGCAACAAAAAAGTGACCCTTGGGGCTTGTTGGCCTCTGGCCTATTTCCAGGCTTAGTGAGATACCCTGTCTCAAGGGAATGAGTGGAGAATGATAGAACAAGACACCAGATTCCTCCTTTGGCCTCTACCTGTACAGATGTGGATCCGCACATACGCATACACCACACACACAAGGTAAGGGGAAAAAAAATGACCATTACCCAAAAGAGCAATTCCCAGACACTGCCACATACTAAGTGCTGAGCATTGTGCTAAGTACTTTGAATGCATAATTTTGTATAATTTTTAGAAGGGATGTTTGCTTAAGAGATTTTCCAAAAAAAAAAAAAAATTTTTCTTAGCCAGGTGTGATGGCACACACCTTTAATTCCAGCACTCAGGAGGCAGAGGCAGGCAGATCTCTGTGACTTCAAGGCCTAGTCTATATGGAGAGTTCCAGGCCAGCTGGAGCTACAGGGAGATCCTGTCTCAAAAAGGACCCCCCACCGCCCCCATCATCCTTTCACATGGCGTTCATCCTTCAATCATGTCTTCACAGTAAGATCCCCAGAAAAGCTCAAAAAGAGCCTGGGGAACTCCTGGATAGTTGAACAGTGAAGGTTTGTAGGAAAATGACCAAAAATTCACATGCATGGTGGGAGGGTAATATGCCCCAACTCTATGGGGACAGATGTTCTAAGCTTAGGACCCTTTAAGACCTTACCCTGTTTATCTCTTCATCTAACCTTTAAAATATTCTTTGTAATAAACCAGTAAATGTAAACATAGTATTATAGGAACCCCAGTTTTTAGCCAGTCAAAGGCTTGAAGGCCCAAGCTTGTGATTACCCTGTTTATCTCTTCATCTAACCTTTAAAATATTCTTTGTAATAAACCAGTAAATGTAAACATAGTATTATAGGAACCCCAGTTTTTAGCTAGTCAAAGGCTTGAAGGCCCAAGCTTGTGATTAAGTCTGACATCTTGGGGACTGAGCCTTCAACCTGTGGGTTATGACACTGACTCCAGGGAGCCTAGTGTCAGAACTCAATCAGATGCTGCTGTTTAAGTCATAAGGGAACCTACAATAACAAAGTATGGAAATCCAAAAACCCATGCTGTCTGAATAAATGGCTAGGCTTAAAAACACTGTTTTCTTCTAAGTTTCTACATTCCTTTCTCCATCAAGACATGGAGTCAATCTAGTCAACATGCACCATCAATGGCCAAGTCCTATCTAATGGAGTCAATCTAGTCCTATCTAACATTGCTCTGGGGAAAAATTCCTTCAATATCTACACTCTGAGCCAAAGCATCCTCCACCCTATTTATAGAATTAAAATATGCTTTTGTTAGAAGATGGGACATAAAAACCTTCAACTTGCTTGGAAATGCTGTCATTTTTACAATACAATGACCTAAGCGGCAATAAGGAACTATGTAGCACTTTGCCTCTATCGTCTCAATAATCCCTTTCATCCTCAAAGAGAACCTGATAAAGTGACACTGTTGGTGAAGGGCTGCTTCCTTCAGTCTAACAGTATATTGCCAGAAAACTAGGTTGGAGTTTCAGATGACACCAACAGTGATGTTCCCAGGGTGAATAAACTAAGATGGGAGCCAGAGCAGAGAGTAGGAGGATTCAATAAACCATTCCAGAGGCTGGGATGACGGCTCAGCTAATAAAGTGCAGGCCCATGATCCCAGTACTTCTGTGGAGAGTTGGAAGGGTGGCAACCTAATCCAACTATTGTTTGGAGGGCCAGCTTTGGGGAAGTGATCAGGTGGAGATAAGCTCATCCAGATGGACTCCCATGTTTGAATCCTGGTGGCTTAATAAAAAGAGAGAGGAGGTGGGGCTAAGGATGTAACTTAATGGAGTGCTTGCTTCAAATGCATAAAGCGCTCGATTTTATCTTTCTCCTTGTGATGTCCTGCCATCACTCCAGGCCTCTTCCAACAAGAAGACTGGCACAGGTGTGGGTATATGACCTTGACTGGATCAAAGCCAATAGCTAACTAAACCTTTTTTCTTTATAACTTACCCAGTCTGTAGTCTTGTGTAATTGTAACTAAAAACTAATATATCATCTTCGGCAGCCTTTAAGGAATTTACTTTCCCTTGGTTTCTGGTGTCCCTGAGTGGCAGATGTTGCATCTTTCAAAGGGGAGGAGCAGCCGAATGGGGTCTCTTTTTCTGCTCCACTGCTGACTGTAAGGTGTGCTCAGGCTTTGCTATTCATAGTGAATTGAAACTTTCCTTCTACCATTTCTTCCTCTCCTACTCATGAATTCTTTGCCCACGACAGATGTCTGAGTAATCCAAGCTCATGGAGATGAGGCTGTCTATGTGGGAAGCCCTCCAGGATGTTTCACCTTCCTTGGATCACCAAGGCCAAAATTCATCTCCTTACCCTGCCTTCTTCCCAGTGCCCTCTATTCCAGAGCACTGTCCGTTTTCCTTTGTTGCCCTTGTGACAGGTCTGAGTTGTGTATTAGCTACTCTTCTGTTGCTAATGCCATGACCAAAAGCAACTTGTGGAAGAATCTGTTTTGACTGAGGGTTCCAGGGGGGTAGTCCATCATGGCAACTCTACAGAGTTGTCCTCTAACCTCTACATAGGTTCCATGGCACATGCACTCATGTGTACACAGACACACAGACACACACACACACAGAGCTAACAAAACAAGACCACAAAAATCCTTCACAATACATTGGTTAGTTCTTGGCTTCTCTTTGTTCTATCCTGAGGTGTTTTTAGGTGGGTTTTTTTTTCCCCCCCCTGTCTTTTTGAGACAGGGTCTCCCTGTAGCCCCAGCTGTCCTGGAACTCACTATGTAGACCAGGCTGGCCTTGAACTCACAGGGATCCACCTGCGTCTGCCTCCCAAGTGCTGGGATTAAAGGCGTGCACCACCACATCCAGCTATCCTGAGGTTTTTTGACTTTCATAATTATCATGTTTCCCTAGAGAGTTGAAAATAGCTAAAAATTCATGTTAAGAGAATACAGGAGTGAGAGGTGACTAAGTTTAAGCTCCTTTTCTTTAAGCCTATGCCAACAGCTAAAGCAAGGTGCTCAGGTGTTCAAGGAACATCTGTCTGCCACAAAAAAAAAAAAAAAAAAAAAATCAGTATCTAAAAGAAGAGGACTTATGCTCTTAACACTTTTTCCCCCTTCCCTCCCTGCTCCCTTGCTCCAGCAGAGTGGATCCCAGTTGTGTGGCTAAGAGAAGAGCAAGAGAATGGTCTCAGCTCTGACCTTAAAATTTGATGCAATGGCCAGTGAAATTGCTCAGTGGGTAAAGATACTTGCATAAAGCTTGATGACCTGAGTTTGATATCTGGAACCTACATGGTAGAAGGAGAAAATGGATTCCCTCAAGTTGTCCTCTACCCCCATTTGCATGTGCTCACATACATACACACAAAATACATGCATACATAATGTAAAAACATTTTAAAAATCTAACACAAGAATGATGCCAAGCAAGATGAAATGTGAAACCTGAGACCAACAGAACCTTAGATTTAGGATGGAGAACAAGAACTGAAATGGAGATCGAGAGACACTGATCATGAAATCACAGCATGGGTCTAAACTAGTAAAATGCCTTGAAGGACCCAAGTGCAACCAATCAAGACACAAGACATCATTGCACCCATCAAGCCTTGTAAATCCTTGCCAACCCTTCTCAGCTGGTTAGAGAGACAGAGTTCTCTAGGCCTTCCTTTTCCTTGTACCATCATCTTCAGTATAGTTTTTTGTGCAAGTCCAGTGCCATCATGTACATTGGGCAGTGAACCTTTGCTCAGTGTCACTAACTGGTTGTGACTTGGGACTTTGCCTTCAGTTATTTGCTCCCTGTGCTCAAGGTGGGAACAGCCTGAGTGATGGGGCTCTTGCACCTGTGCTCCTGCAGAGGGCAGCTGGCTGCTGTGTTCATTATCCCCTGTGAGAGACTCCTTGTTCTATCTACTCAGGAGTTGTCCAGGATTTGTTCAAACTGTGTAGGTGTTTATCAATGTAGCCTACAATGTTCTGAGCTAGGCTGTACACACATTTTAAAGCCTCTCATACTCCCAGTTCCTCAGTGTTGGATATAAGTAATCCAATGAGCCACGTAACAAGGCTAGGAGGCAGGGCACAGTGGAAACTTTCTAACTTGATTTGGCCTGTTCCATATTCATATGTCACATTGGGACATGCCTTCAGTAAAATGTTGCCTTCAATCTTAATTGCTTCTTGTTTTATGTGTCTGTTCCCAAGCTAGACTGTGAATGCCACAGGGAACTGTGTTTTTCCTTCCTGTATCCCAGCCCCTAGCAAAGTACCTGGGGCACAGCCACCTTTGGTAAAGAAACACCAGAGAGATGGAGCAACAAGGATGCCCAGGGTGTGTTGCTGGCATCCAGTGGCTGTATCCTGTCCAACAGTTGCCCAGTGGTGACAGATTGGTGCTGAATCCACCCAGTTATATTACAGCAGTAACAGAAAGACTTCTTTGAGATCAAATCACTTCTAAAGCAATCCTGTGCCCAGACTTGAATTTCCACCATACAAGGCAGGGAGGCTGGTGAGAGTTGGGAGGAATTTTTAAAATGTGATGCTACTTGGTAAAAATATATTCCTAACTTACCTTTTTCTCAAATGCTATACTTCTTTCTTGTGACCATAAAAGAATCATTGAGGCCATCGTCTCCCTTTGGAACCAGCTCTTGGGAAGGTGGTTGTGGCTGTGCCATTCTGTTTCTCGATGTGTTCCTCTATTTCTTTCTGCCATCTAGCCTAAATTAGTTCTGTGCCATTTTTTAAAGATTAATTTAAAAATTTATTGTGTATGTGTATTATGTGTGTATACCACATGTGTGTGGGAGGCCAGAGGAGGGCATTGGATCCCCTGGAGCTAGAGTTACAGATGGTTGTGAGCTGCCCAGTGTGGGTGCTGGGAATCAAACTCAGGTCCTCTGAAGAGCAACAAGTGCTCTTAACTGCTAAGCCATCTCTCCGGTCCTAGTTTGTGTGCCTTTTAAGAGCTTTTTTGTTATTTTTTGAGGCAGGGTCTCAACTATGTAGCCCTGGCTGGCCTGGAACTTGCTATGAAGACCAGGCTGATTTCAAATTCATAGAGCTCTGCCTACCTCTGCCTCCCAAGGGCTGGGATTAAAGGAATGGGCCACCATCCCCTCTCCCCCTTTTCTGGAGACAGGGTTTCTCTATTACAGTACTGGCTAGAACTTACTATGTAGACTAGGCTAGCCTTAAACACACAGAGATTCACCTGTTTCTGCCTCTTGAGTGCCCACCATCATGTCCAGCTAAGAGGAACATTTTAAAGGAACATTCTTTTCCTAATTCTTCACCTGTGTTGGCAGTTTTGCAAGGCTTGCTTTTGTATTCAAAGCATCACAGAGGAGAGTCTAACTATGTAGTTGTACCTGTAGTATTCCATCTGTCCAGGTGTCCTGACTAAGCTGCATGAAGTCTCACACAGAAAGATTGGTTGGGTTGCAGGTAACACTAGTTTCCTTCTAAGTGGTGCACACAGAGGGGGGATGAACTGATCATAGAGCTGGGAAGTCAGGATAGTCCTTGCTTTCCTGCCAGGAACACGAGCCTGATGTGAGGCCTCTGCACTCTCCTGCTTCTTGCTGCACTTTCCCTTTGTGTTGCTCTAAGACACACCCTATTTTGTTGGCTTCAGCATCTTAAGGCTTGCTTCTGTGCAGGTTCAGAAGGAGAGGTTCTAGAATTAATTGCTGTGGTGGATGGGACAAAGTGTTGACTCTTTACCAGGGCCTGGCTTCTGTCCCATCAGGTCAGGTAGAGGCATGGTGACTGAGAGGAAGGAAAGACAGCTACCTGAGAACAGCTACCAGCTCTCAATCAAGGGCAGTGACTGGTACAGGGCAGGCCATGCATGGGATGGTCCCCACAAGCAGATAATGGTATCCCCCACATCCCCCTTTTTTCAGACAAGGTCTTTTTGAGGCAGGGTCTCCCTGTACCCCCAGCTGTTCTGGAACTCACTATGTAGACCAGGCTGGCCTTGAACTCACAGAGATCCCCCTGCCTCTACCTCTGCTGAGATTAAAGGCATGAGCCACCACGCCCGGCATTAATTCTTTTTTTTTTTTTTACCCTCATCAGAGGGTAGTGGACCTTGGAGAAAGTGCAGGTCTGTGACTAATAACCACACCTTAGGATGGACTCACTGCCCATTGCATACCGTACATTTCTTCATCCATTGGACCTCCAGGGCCCCTCTGCTGTGAGCTGTGCCTGTGTCTTTCCTGGCCTGCTCACTGACTCCTGCTTACAAACTATGGATTAGCAGCCAGGGCACTGTCTACCTGAGACAGAGGGGAGTCTGGGCTTGGCCTCACAGAGGCAGCCAGCTTCTTGCCCTGTGTGGACTCTTGAGCTGGCCAGTTTGCTTCTCACCCACCTTGCATTTCCTTTCCTTCATGGGTTTCTGATTGTGTGTCTTTGCCTCTTTTCCCCACAGCTGCTCCCCTTTGGAACCCCTCCCCCGTCACTTTTTTTTTGTCTTTTTGAGACAAGGTCTCCTTGTAGCCCCAGCTGGGCTGAAACTTGCTGTGGAGACCACGCTGGCCTTGATCTCTCGACCTCATAGAGATTTACCTGCCTCTTCCTCCTGAGTGCTGGGATTAAAGGTGTGTACCACCATGTCCAGCTGGAGCTCACCCCCTTTAAAAAATATATATTTTATGTGTATAAGTGTACTGCCTGCATGTGTGTAAGAGCACCCATGTTGTATGTACAGTGCCTGCGGGGGTCAGAAGAGGATGTTAGATCCCCTGGATCTGGAGTTAAGGATGGTTGTTAGCCACAATGTGAGGGCTGGAAATCTAACCCAGGTCTTCTTCAAGAGCAGCTAGTGCTCTTAACCACTGAGCCATCTCTACAGCCCCTGGAGCTCCCCTTTTAAAGTATTAGTAAAACTAAAATGATTTTCTCTCTGCGTGTGTTGTATATATTTGCATGGGTGTGTGAATGTGCTATGCATGTGCATTTGTGTGAAGGCCAGAGGTTGACGCTGATATCTTCCTCAATTGCTTCTCTACCTTATTAATTAAATTATAGATAACTTTATTTTTATTTTAGGTATATGAGTATTTTGCCTGTATGTATGTAAATTCACCCATGCATACAATGCCTGTGGAAGCTAGAAGAAGGTGTTAGATCCCCTGGAACTAGAGTCACAGATGGCTGTTAGCTGCCATGTGGGTGCTGGGTATTGAGCCCAAGTCCTCTACAAGAGCAATGAGTGCTCTTAACCACTGAGCCATCTCTCTAGCTCCTATTTATTTTTGAGACACGATCTCTCACTGAACCTGGGGCTCACTGGCCAGCTCCCATGCCCCACTTTTTAAATGGGTGCCCCCATTGTACAGGTTCTGGGGATCCAAACTCAGGTCCTCACACTTGGACAACTTTGTGCTTTATACTGAGCCATCTCCCCAGCTCAACAGTACACCTTTGACTGAGCATAATGTGACTTAAAGTTTTAATATCTTATAGAAAGGGGGAAGAATTTAAGCAACATTAAGGGACATAAGCAAAGTTTTATGTGGATCACTAAAAATTAAAAGTTCATTTCCGTGAATTGACAACAGAAGATCAACACCTAACTAAGATAATCTGTAAAAAGTCATAGTAACAAGAATCACCATGTATCCTTTCAATGATTACATGTTTATCTCTCCTTCACACCAGAGTATTTATTTTACCTTTGAGCTTGCCCCAAAGGGCCATTGTACTCAGTAACTTGCAGAGCCCAAACCCCTGCAGAGATCAGATGCCACTTGCACTCATAGGGAACTGTCATTCTAATTATTGCTGCAGCCCTTCTGACCTAATTCTTCTTGGCAGCTACTAAGCAAGCACAAAGGCAAGTGAGCTGGAAAACTCAGAGCCAAACTTGGGGATGGCCTCCTATCAGAACGTCCATGGTACTTAGCAGTGATTACACCATGAGCCACTTCCTCTTTGTGCACACAATCCTTCGAGCCCCCATCTCTGCTCCAGTGATCTCATTCTCAGGAACATGCTCAGCTAGTGGCAAAGAACCATGCTTCTCCATGAAGAGAGAGAGAAATAAGATGGTAATTAAAACAAAGACTGGCAGTCCAATAAATCTCAATCCTCTCATAGCAGGCCCATCTCTACTCCAAAATGCAAACTGCATTTTGAATCAGGACCTGCAGACTAGGTGGCAATCTCTTTCCAGAGGTCTCCTTGTACAACTGATTCTGTATCTTGTTTTTTTATGTGTTTTCTGTACTGACACAGAAATACAAACCATATCATTTAAAACCAAGATCTAGGGACTAAGGAGATGGTTCAACAGTAAAGAGCACTTGTTGCTCTTATAGAAGACCCAAGTTCAGTTCCCAGCACCCACAACTGCTCCAGGGGACCTGGCCTTTGTGGGCACTGCACCTACATGTGCATAGCCACACACTACATAAAATTAAAAAAATAAGTAATTAATCTTTAAAACCAACGTCCAACTTCCACCTCCTGTTAGTTCATGGGTGTTATGCTGACAGATAAGCCACTTGCCCAGGTCACACACGGTTCCTACAGTAGCTAGGTTCTCACTTGGTCTGAAGAATTTCAAAGTCCCCACGTTGCTCATTCTAGCCCAAGTCCCTTCTCTACTTACAATCTAGCTACCTAGACCTACAGTCCCCCAAACTAACTAGAGGACTGGCAATGTTTTTAAAGATGACTTACACCAGTCTGTTTGAAACTGAGAAAAATAAAGGAATTGGGCTGGAGAGATGGCTCAGTGGTTAAGAGCTCATGTTGCTCTTGTAGAGGTTATGAGTTTGGTTCCCAGCATCTATGCCAGGCAGGTCACAATCACTTCTAACTCCAGTTCCAGGGGATCCAGTGCCTTCTTTCTGGACCTGTACTCACATGTGTACATATACACAGACACATAATTTAAAATGAAATATATTTTAAGAAAGAAAGTTGGTATATTTCTCATAAAGCTAAAGTTGTTTCATTTAAAGGACTATCATCCATTCTGAAATGGCATCTTTCTTACTGTTCACTTGTGTTTATACCCCTTGTTTGATGAAATGGTTCTAATGGATAAGCTGCAACTGCTCAAATTCAAGCTGGCCACCCTATATCAGTCTCCCTCACCCACTCAATTTGGGCAGTTCATTCCCATAAAGTAAATGGCCTTCAATAAAGAGCTCAGCTTCTGCACATGGTGCACAGGTCCTGGACATCTCTCCACATGCTCTTCTCCAGCATTACCAAACTGCTTCTAGAACTAAACTCAGCATGTGGTGATGATGATAATAATAATAATCTCCCTTACCAGAGGATTATCTCCTGGCCCACCCCACCAAATGTACTGAGCAAACAACTGACAGAAGTGTCACACCTCTAAAGCATCCTTTGGTTATGGAATACAAGTGCCTTGACTAAAGGAGCACTAAGCAGAAGTGCAGTCTTTATTCTAAATTCAGATTTACAACTGTTCCTTCCAGACCTTTAACACGAAACAGCTAACTATCATATTATTTTTCCTCATTTAACAAACAACCCCCAATACAACAACTTGCTATTATCAGTGACATGTTTTTCAAAAGGACCTAGAAAAGTCACTTTGGAACATGAATTATTTAATGTGCCTACCCAGGTGTTGATTTCCTAAACAGCAGCTAACCCTGAAAACAGACTTACTACAACAAGGTAAGAAATTTAAAATATATATATTGTCTTGGCACGCATTAAATTCTCATCATAAAAATATGAGCAGAAATGTGGTACCTTCCAACATGCCATTTTCAGCAAAACCTGCATTTAATTTCAGCCAAATCAAGTTTCATTTAAATCAGAAGGCCACAAGATGGCTCAGCAGGGTAAAGGTACCTGCGGCTAAGCAGGATAACCTGAGTTTGATCCCCAGGACCCAGGTGGTGGAAGGAGAAAACCAACTCCTGCAAGTAGTCTTCTAACATCCACATACGTGAACACCCACATACATACAAATAGATGAATATATAAATGTAACAAAAACAAGTGTTTAGAAGAAGATAGAGATACACATCCTTAAAGATCCTCTACAATATTAGCATAGAGCCAAAGGACTAGAGAGGTGCCAGGTTCCCGGCAGTGGAAGACAAATGAACACAGGTTGCTGTGCACTCTCATAGTGAGTAGTAGCTGTTTCAAGTCAAAGGGTTTGGAAATGGCCTGCAGAGACAACAGATTAAAGGTCTACTAGGAATACCACCCTCTAGGGCAGAAGGACAGGAAGCAGGTTGCCCCTAGATGAACAACTGCATTGAGCCAGGTAAAGGCTTTCATTGGACTCTCCAAATCACCTAGGTCCTGCAAGCCTGGGCAAACCTCCCCAACCTGAGAATGTGCAATAAGGTTCTATGAACAATATTTATCGAGTGGTTTCAACCTTTGCCATTTTACAGTCTTCCTACTCTGACAGGAAGGAAAAAACTTAAACAGCAATTTGCAGGTAGGAGCAGCACCCTTACAGCACTGAGACGTCTACATGTTTACCTTCTATCTGCTGTTAGAGAAACTTGGAAATTAATAGCCATTTGAGTCTTTCTGAAGATAGCTTAGGGTTATTAACAAATGCCTTGCTATGGCAAAAACAGATTTATTCACATAACTAACATCCTGAGAACATAAAAGAGCAGAGGAAAAACTAAAAGCACCTGAAAAAAGACCAGCTGGAGAAACCTGGCCAGCCTTTGCTGCCTGTCCCTCTTTCCTCATTCCAGTATTTGAAGGTTGTCAGCATTAATGCTCAGGTTTCTGTAGGCTTTGCATATTTCCCCGGACTAAATACGAGTAACATTCACAGCAATGACTTCAGTTTTACCCATGGTTTTAAGTTAACAAAGTGACTGCAAAATATCTTGAGTCCTTTATTGACTTCCCAATCACGCAGCAGTAATTGCACTTTCCAGAACATCCCAAGAGCTTACCTTTCCCAGTTGTCATATTGTCACTGGTCTTGGTACCAAATAAAAACCCTGCTCTGAAGCTGGTCCTCGTCACAGCCACAAGGACATCAGCAAGCTCTCCTCCCACACCTTCAGCAAGAGGCCCACACAGTGACGACCGCTGCCTCACTCCAAAATAAAAGCCTAGACTATCACACTGAGTTTTTCACTGCAGAGACAGGAAAAGATGGTCTCTATCCATCATTACGCAGGTAAGAGTCTTCTTTAAAGCTATTACAGTTTTTACAAACTCTCTCCTCCCTCAAGAAACACAATCTTCCTAACATGAATGTTAAAATAAGAAAACAAGAAGTGATCCTAGTTCCACGCAGATGACACAGGCTGTCCGCCTGCTGCTTAAGCTACTGAAGCTGGCAAGAGGCAGACTCTTCTAAGCTATTTTGGGTGGGCTTCTCCTCAGCACAGCTCAACACATGTGCCAGCTTTTAGCACAGTACCCCTATATCTGTGACTATGGAAACACTTTCCTAAGACACTGAACTTCCCAAGCCTGTGAGATGCACAGCCTACTAAACAAGCAGGGGGTGGGGTGGGAACCCATCAGCACCTGATCCACTTATTTAGAATCACTGTCTTTAAAGGCTGTATGGATAATGGAAGGTTGGCTTCTTACAAAGATTTGCGTTTGAATGAATGCTTTGTCCCCAGCCACACCTGGCAACAATTCAGACCTTACCTAACTCCTCTGTCAGTAGTTTGTTTTCAGGCTTACAGGTAGCTCTCATTGCTATCAAAGTTGAATTAGATAACATTTTGCAAGTGATTTTCAAGTATAAAAATGTAAGGAAGGCTGTGCTTGGCAGTGAAATGATACAAGGTACATTTGTATATAAGAGATCATAGTTTTAAGAGTATGTCCAACCTACTTTGTAGATTTATCTGCAAATAAATAGTCTGTCCTTTCTTTCAGCTACAAATTATTGAATTTCCATGGTGTTAATCAACATGACACTTTCTCTTTCCCCATCAACATGTTGGCTTTTCTTAGGAAACGCAACACCACTTGTATTTTCCAACCAAATTATGTCCCAGCCTCACTTCAATCAAACACAATTTGAGATCATTAAATGGCTGTGGATAAAGGACACTGACTAGCCCATAATTACTGCCTTTTCATTCCGAGAATCCAATTCTCCCATGAGGGTAAGCACATCTGCTTGATTAAAAACTTACACAGAAAATAATCTGCTTTTTAAAACCCAGGGAAGGGAAAACTGTAATTTGTGCTTCAAGGGGTTTGCTAATTATATGGAGATGAAAAAAAAAAGAAAAAAATCTATACAGCAACATATTTTTAATGGCCATATTCCTGCCACTCAGAGCTGAACGCCTTTGGGTAACCTAGCAAAAGCAGGAATCATACAAAGATGAAGTATCTACTTCAGACAGCAAGCCCATTTTATATTGCTGCCCCACTATGTCTTTATTGCTGATTTCAGTCACAATTATATTACACTCAAAAAAGAATGAAGTCCATAGATTTCATGGAGCACGACTTTGAACATATCAAGAAACACAACACAAAGCAAATCCTATCTGTTCCTTAAAGGTATTACCCTTATATACTAGTTTTTTGTTTTTTTTTAATATGTTTGTAATCGTTATTTTCAAGACTTGCCCTCAAAAGAGACATGAAAATAGGAAGGGAACTAGCTAGGAAGGAGGTCAGCAGTTGAGATGGGGATGAGAGGCAATGGGGGCAAATATGATCACAATACACAGTACACACAGATGAAACTGCCAAAAGTTAAAAAAAGTCTCCCAAAAAGGAAAAATAATTTGTTCTAAGTTAATGCTAATTTAGAGCTTCTATTTCTGACTCAAAATAGCATTATTGTTTGTAAGTAACAAAGGAGAAAAATAGATAAACTGGATTTCATCAAAGTTTTGAAGTGTTTCATGTACAAAAGGCCACCAAAGAAAACAGAAGACGACCTCCAGGATATTTGCAAATCTTTTATCAGCTAAGACTACATGCAGATTAAAAACTCAAGCAGCTCAATAACAAAGACTTAAAATAACAGTTTTAAAATGAGCAAAGGAGTTTGAACAAGGATTTTTTTCTCCCAAGGTAGGCTCAACATCATTAATCATTAGGGAAATGCAAATCAAAACTACAAGACATACCGTTACCAGCCTGGATAAATAGCACCAAGAAGTGGAAAGTGTTAGCTTAATGGCGTGAATCTTTCAGGTGCTGGTGGCAGTGAATGAAACCATCACTTGGAGAAGCAGCTTGGTGGACCCTCAATAAGCTAAACAGAATTACACACCATCCAGCACTTCCACTCCCAGGTGGAAAATAACTACTCAAAGAATGGAGAATGTGGGCTGGCAAGATGGCTCAGCATATAAAGGTGCTTCCCACCAAACCTGACAACCTGCGTTTGATCCCGGGGATCCATAGGGTGGAAGGAGAGAACAGACTCCTAAAGGTGTCCTCTGACCTTCATATAAATGCCACAGCTTGGGTGTACACACACACACACACACACACACACACACACACACACACACACAAAGTTAGAGTGTTCTTGAAGTAGTGGATGCACCAACAATCTCACGGTTCCAGCACTGGTTTTGACTACCACATTACCATTTTCTTGCCTACGAACTGAGTCTACCAAGCAGAATGCCCCTTTAAAACTATCAACCAGAGGGCCTTACATCAGTAGTTGTCAGAGGAAAAGACTGCAGCGTCACATAGCAGAAAGTACCTGACAATTTACTGGATTCCAGCACAGTGACTCACTTGTTCAAGATAACTGGAAACACTGGCTGTGTGATGACCGGAATGACACTGGGAGCAGAACCCAGGGATAGGGCACACAAAGAGGCAGCTAATTGGGAAATACAAACATGGCTATGAGGTTCCTGTGGACAAGCTATGTAAAAGAATTGCTCATATTTCTCAAGTCTACACCTAGAATGCAGAAATGAAGCCACTTGGTTGTCTTATGGTTTTAACTGGTAAAGCTGAAGAACAAGTCCTCCGGTGTACACGTATGATCCTGTAGATTACTACTGTGGGGTTAAAGCCACTGCAGCAGGCGTTAACAAACCAAGTCAACCAGCTTCCTTGGGGTGGGGGGACATTGAAGGGGCAGGGCATGGTGGCTGGCCTACACCTTTAATCTCAGCACTCAGGAGGTTGAAGCAGGTAGAACTCTGTGAGTTCCAAGTCAGCCTGGTCTACAAAGCAAGTTCCAGGCCAGCCAGGGCTACCCTGTCTCAAAAAAGAAAATGAGGCCGGGCGTGGTGGCGCACGCCTTTAATCCCAGCACTCGGGAGGCAGAGGCAGGTAGATCTCTGTGAGTCCAAGGCCAGCCTGGTCTACATAGTGAGTTCCAGGACAGCTGGGGCTACAGGGAGACCATGTCTCAAAAAAAAAGAAGGAGGGAGGGAGTCATAAGAAGAAATTTAACTGGAGATTTTAAATGGAATGGAAACTGTAATTACACACCTGCCTACTGTTCTGTCAATTGATTTCAAATCTTCAGAAATAGAAGTTGGAGTAGTCACAGTTAGAAATCCTAAATTCAGGATTATTACAGAAGCAGAGATTAACTCTCACCTGGTTGTTCTAGCAGAGAGAGAATAAACATTGTCATTAGCATGCTACCACTTGCCTGTTTGTTTGGTAACAACAAACCACATCACAGAAGTTCCTGGACTGAAAAAGGAACCTTTCCTACTCCTCCTACCACTGAAGTGGTTAGGGCCCTGTATAAATAAAAAGTTCCCTTGGAGAAAAAATTCAAATGCATGCCTCAAAATAACCTGAAACTCTTTTTCGTTCTGTTTTTTGGGTTTTTTGAGACAGGGTCTCTCTATAGCCCCAACTGTCCTGGAACTCACTCTGTATACCAGGCTGGCCTTGAACTCACAGAGATCCACCTGCCTCTGCCTCCCAAGTGCTGAGACTAAAGGTGTACGCCACCACACCCAGCAAAATAACTTGAAACTCTTAAAAAACAAGTATGTATTCACTTTCAAATGATGTTCTTTTTATGTAAAAAATAAATATATGTCTCCAGTGTAGCACCTGGGGGAAACCTATCATCTTGAGCACCAGCTCCATCCAGGCATTGTGTAAGCTCTACCTGTGATCTCACCCTGCTCATCTCCACAAAGGTGCTTTCAGGAGAGCAAACAGAGCCCTCCTAAGAATTCACAAGCTTGCTCCAGGTCGCAAAACTAAAGAGTAGCAGAGAGGACATGACAGCTCACCCACTTTCAATCCCTGCTAGCTTCTCATTGACACAGATACTTCCCATGGGGGAACATGACACTCACTTCATTCACTGACTGGCACTTGTCCTAAAGCCCTTAGCCCCAGCAGTCAGAAGGCAGAGGCAGGCAGATCTCTTGAGTTCAAGGCCAGCTTAGTCTACATAGTGAGCTTCAGACAAGCTGGGGCTACAGGGAGACCCTGTCTCAAAAAGACCAAAAAAAAATTCATTACTTTTAAAATTTTTATGTGTATGAGTGTTTTGCCTGTTGGTAAGTGTACAACATGTGTGCAATGCCTGTAGAAGCCAGAAGAGGGTGTCAGATCCCCTAGAACAGACTGTTGTTAGTTGCTTTGTGGGTGCCGGAAATATAACCCAGATCCCCTATAAGAGTAGCCAATGCTCTTAACTACTGAACCATCTCTCCAGCCTCCAGCCCCTTTTTTGAGACAGGGTTGCACACTGTAGCTAAGGCTGGACTCAAATTCACAGCAATCTTCCTCAGCTTCTTAAGTGCTGGAATTGTAGGTATGAGTCAGTATGCCTGGTTCCAAAACAGCTTTTAAAAGGAAAGGCTCTATTGCAGATTCTGCCTCACAGTGGCAGTACAAACTTGCTCTTCTGACATGACCACTGCTTCTTAAAAAAAGATTTCTATTTTTTAATGTGTATGTGCGTACATGTCTGTGTGCACCATGGGCATGCAGACACTCCAGAGACCAGAAGAGGGTGTTGGAGTCCCCAGAACTACAGTTAGAGTTACGGTGACTGTGAACCTCTTCCTGGGTCCTGGGAACTGGAATTCAGCTCTGCTGCAAGCACAGCAGGCGTTCTGAATTGCTGAGCCTCTCTCCAGCCCCAAGGACTGCTGCTTCTTGTCCAGCACTTTCTTAGTGCCAACAATTTCCCCACTGAGAAACAACACAAATTAACCCAAATTCACACATCAAAGTGGAAGTGTGTGTCCAGCAGCTAACTGCCTGGATGGCCCTGCCCCTGGACCCCCATGAACCCATTCCAAACTGGGGCATGACTCAGATGCCAGAGCTCTGGTCCCAAGCCTACCAATGACAGAATTTTGAAGGTACATAAAAGAACATACAAAAGCACAGGGTTTAAATGGTGAAAATTATACCATGACTGAAACTATGTAAAAATTATACAATTACAGGAAATGTAGGAAAATAAGTTTTGTTGGTAACTGCTAAATTACATTAATATTACTCATTTTCTTCCATTTTAATATTGCTTATGGTTTTGTAATCATATGAGAAAGAAATATGGGAGATTAATGAATGTAACTTATCACTAAGCATGGTAGTGCATGCTTATAATCCCAGCACTCAGTTCAAGGTCAACCTTGGCTACATAGTGAATGCAAAACTATCCTGGGCTACATGTCTCAAAACAAAACAAAAACACCTTAAAAGAGAAGTAATTTAGGTCATTTTAGGTATTGTATAAAAAACACACTGTCCAAAGAAGAATTCTTCAGGAATACCAATAGAAGCATGGCAAGAGCACACAGGGTGAGTCAGAGGCTCGGAATGCAGTCTGCCCTGATACCTGCAAGCATTCTTTCACAACCTCAAGTTATACAAAATGTAAAGACTTTGCTCTATATGCCCTAACAGTTCTAAAACAGACATGGAGTTGGAAGATGGCTCAACAGGAAAATTGCTTACTACATAATCCTGAGGACCTGAGTTCAAATCCCCAGAGCTCACATAAAAGCCAGCTGTGGTAACCCTGTGGGTAATCCCATCTCCTGTGTGGAGATGGCAGGCAGGGACAGGAGAATGGCATGTACAGTGGAATGTAGAACTATAATGGAAACAGAAGAGCATATCAGATGGATGCTATGTGATGGTAATTAAGAACTTTGGAGCAGGACAAGAGATAGAGATGGGGAGGTGAACAAGAGTCTTCTCCCCTGACCCTGCAGTGACGCAGGACAGAAGTCTTTGTTCCCCAAAGCTTTCACATTCCTGTTATTTATGACCATAAACCTGTAAACTACTTATTATCACATGTACTGGTTTACTTAATTATCACTTGTATGTGCTGTTTTCCCTTTTGCTTGCATTTCCTCACATATGATTATAAAGTCCTCCCCAAATTTTGAGTGGGGAGCTGACTCTTTTTACAGAATGATCTGTGGGTCAGTTCCAGACACTAGTGTGAAATTAAACTCCTTCTCTTCACCTGACTTTCGGTGAGGACCCACATCTGACACCTGAGGCTGTCCTCTGACCTTTACACATACTATTCCATGTACATGCCTGCAAACACACACAAGAAAGCACACGTACACGCACACGCATACATACACAGAATTTTAAAATAAATTTAAAAATCAAACATCTATGATGCTATGAGATATCCACAGTTTAAAAAATTCCTGTTGCCACTCCATCTCAGATGGCTTTTCATTCTTATAGTAATTCACTGCTGTCTTTCCTCCCCTTTTTGAATCACAAGAATTATCCAATTTTCCTCAAATATTATCACAGAAGAGTGAAAGCAGCTAGGTTCTGGGGATGATAGGCTGCCATTCACATCCCAGACCCTTGGGATTCATGGAACAATACTTATCACATACCTAGCACATACCAGGGATTTTCTGAGGCACTGAAGCTCAGTGGGAATAAGGTAACACACAAACACACAAAAAAGTAAAGGGAATGACACAGAGGTCCTGTCCTATGAATAAACAAGTATTTTACAGTGAAAACCATTAAGAAGTATCAAACAGGGCAGGGGAGAGGCCCCTTTGGATCCCTGACCATGATGTTCTGGGTGACCTCTGGAACGAAGAGCACAGTGAAAGGAAGGAGCCATAATACCAGGGGACAGGAAGAGGGAATCAGCATGCTCAGAATGTTTGCATCAGCAGAGAGAACTTTCAGAAAGAACAGGAAGAATGACATGGGAACAGGGGTGTAGGCCCCACATTCCCAGAGCCTGGAGGGCCGCTACATCAGTCTGGCTGTGGATGTGAGGTGGGTGATTAACAGCACCTTATGTGCATTCTGAAAGGATTACTCTAGTTGCTAAATGAAGACAGATTGTAGATACGGGGAGGAGAGGCGCCAGGTACTGGTCAGATGCCACCAAGAGAGCCATAAAGAACCACAAAGCCTGATACAGTGGCAATGATGAGGTAAACAGCCTGGCGAATGGATTCAATATAGGGCTATGAAAGAAACCAGTGTGAAACTGGTTTTTGGCCTGGGAAAGGAGGTGAATGAAGGTTAAGTCTAAGACCTAGAAAACCTTACTGAGGTAACTAAAATCTGTTCAGAAGCAGCTTAAGCCTTATTGCCACGAAACTAGAAAGGGTAGAAACCGACACCGCTTTTCCTGCTCACCATTTGCAGACTGTATCATGTTTCCAGATTTCTGGACTTCATCAAATTTTGTAAAAATGACATTCAACCTGTTTGAAAACAGAAAATACATATAAATTAATCATCACTGTTTTAAAATTTATTTTTATTTATATGAATATTTTTCATGCATGTATGCAAATACACCATGTGCATATAATGTCCAAAGAGGTCAGAAGAGGGTGTCAGATCCCCTGAAACCAGAGTTTCAGATGGTTATGATCCACCATGTAGGTGCTGGGAACTGAACCTGGCGAGTCCTCTGTAAGAGCAGCCAGTGCTCTTAATCACTGAGCATCTCTCCAGCCCCATCACCACTGTTTATAATTTTCAAACACTAATGTGAAGTTGAGTACTCCTCACCACCTTAGTTTTGTTTCCTGTTGCTGTGATAAAATACCCTGACAGAAGCCACTGAAGGAAGAAATGGCTTATTTGGCTCATAATTCCAGCTCACAGTCCAACACTGGAGATGCCAAGGCTGCGGGAACTTGAAGCAGCTGGTCAGTCACAGTCCAGGGCAGAGAGGAATGAATCATCAAGCTAGTGCTCAGCTCATTTCTCCACTCTCATACTCAGTCCAGGACCCAAGGAAATGGTGCCACCTACAACTGGCAGGTCTTCCCACTCAATTAATACAGACAATCCCCCACAGACAGGCCAACCCAAAGCAGACAATCCCTCATGGAAACTATTTCCAGGTGATCCCAGACTGTGTCAAATTAACAATTAAAAGTAGCCATCATCCTGCCCACCCCCAAATGATACAAACCCACTTAAGAAGACTAGTAACTCAATCAGTAACATGGGTAACAGCCAACAGTAACTGAGCACCTAGTATGGCTCCAGTGCTGGTTTAAGGACTCCATCTAAAAGATCACATTTAATGCTGGGGGCGGGGGGGAGCTAGCTCAGTGAGTAACAGTGCTTGTATATGAGCATGAGGCTCCAAGTTAGAATCCCCAGTACCCACATAAAAAGCCAGGTGTGGCCATGTACCCCAGTACTGTGAGGAGTGAGGAAGAGGAGGAACACTTCACTGTGCATAAAAGGAAATCATGGGGGCTGGAGAGATGGCTCAACAGGTCAAAAACACTGAATGTTCTTGTAGAAGACCCACGTTCGAATCCCAGTACCCACAAGGTGGCTAACAACTGTCCATAACTCCAGTTCCAGGGGATCTGATGCGCTCTTCTGACCGCTGTGGGCATTGCACGACATGGGTGTACTTACATAGATGCAGGCAATACACACATACACATAAAATCAAAATAATAAATAAATTTTTTTAAAAAAGGAAATCATAACTCCATGCCTTTTTGTGGGGACACACTGGAGAATCTAGAGCCCCTATTCTTAGTTATATATAATGGAACTTTCTATATAAAACATTCATGGGCAGAGTTGGCTCAGTGGGTAAAAGCACTTGCCACCAAGCCTAATGACCTGGGTTCAATCTCTGGGAACATGGTAGAAAGATGGAAATGACTCCTGCAAGCTGGCCTCTAAACTCCATACATGTCATGGCATCTGTGTGTAAGCAAACACACTAACACACACAAAAACATAAATGTAAACAACTTTTTAAATGTTCATAAGAAGTGCGTATTTCTCCTACTTCTTTCTAAGCAGATTGCCAGTTATTGGATAAAGCTTTCAGAAGTCACTAGCCTCATACTACAAAGGCCTTATGCTTAATTCAAACTGTTATAAATAACTCTTCCAGAAGCAATGTTGTAACTGTACAACCTTTAGTGTAACAAATCTACATGACACTTCTCTATTCATAGGTTACCTCATCTTGGCATCTAAACTGAAGTAAAACTGCTTAATCAGTCACAATGTTCTACCCTAGGTGACACCAAAAATGAGAGAAAGACAGGGGATATAACATTACCTCCAAGAGGCTTTCCAAAGCAAAACACAGCACAACTAGCAAGTAAAGACTAAGTCCTGGTGCTGGAGAGATGGCTCAGCAGTTAGGAGCCCTGGCTACTCTTGCAGAGGACCCTGGTTTGGTTCCCAGCACTCACATGGTGGTTAACAACTGTCCATAACTCCAGTTCCAGGGGATCTGACGCCCTCTACTAGCCTCTACATGAATTGCATGCCTGTGGTATACTTACTACATACATGCAGGCAAAATACTCATACACATAAAATAAAAATAAATATTTTT
>NW_008336075.1:5579822-5580088 GCF_000622305.1 Nannospalax galili | reverse complement strand
AGCTAAGATGCATCTTTTTCAAAATTGGCTGTAAATTTTTAGGTTTACAGTTGAATTATTACAGTTATATAATATTGTACTCAGTATAAACCCTATAAGACATAAAATTAAATGAGCTTTTAACTTTTAAAAAAGATCTCCATTTCATTATTAAAATACACATTTTCATACAGAAAAATTCATTTTTAATGCAATTGACACTAACATGCATTTCTAAAATCTATGTATCTGATTATTACTAGTCACAGTTGGTTACTTTCTGAGCT
>NW_008336075.1:5578271-5579633 GCF_000622305.1 Nannospalax galili | reverse complement strand
CAAAGATACATCTCTTTCAAAAGTGGCTGTAAATTTTTAGGTTCACAGTTGAATTGATGAAGTTATACAATATTGAATGCAGTATAAACCCTGTAAGATATAAAATTGAATGAGTTTTTACCCTTTAAAGAAGATCTGCATTTCAAGATGTGCTGTTTCCTACATTTTTTAATATTACTTTTAACTTTTTTTAGAAGAAGCATATCATTACAGCTTTAACATGCCCAATAACAGTTTCCAGAGCAAAGACACAGCTCCTTCAAAAGTGGCTATAAAATTTCTAGGTTCACTGTTGAATCAATACAGTTATACAATATTGAATTAAGAATAAGCCCTGTAAGACATAAAATTGAATGAGTTTTTACCCTTTAAAGAAGATCTGCATTTCAAGATGTGCTGTTTCCTTGCAAACAGACTCATTGTTTTTGCTCATAACACTGAGATGTTGGCACATGCGTCTCTAATCTGTATGTATCTGATTATTACTAATTATAATTGTTTCCACTCAGATCCTTGGTGCCTGTGTATGTCTATAAAGTCATCGGGTAGATTTCAGTGGTAATGTTCATCACCTCTACTAATTAACATGACATAAACTTTTATGTTTCCTCCTCAAATATAATACATTTTTTAAATTTCTTGATTTTTTTTCTGTGTGTGTATATCAGATGGCACCCTCCCATGGCCTCCCTGCCCCCACTAGAGCCCTTACACTCTGTTATCCCTGCTACTGTCCCCGGTGTTGTTGGCACCCCTAGACGTTCCCTACTACCCATCTGGTGAATCTAATCAGCCTATCTAGAGGTCTTCATTTTAGGAGGGTCAGCTGTTGCTCACCTAGCAGGAATCAGTTAATATTCCTTTAGGTAAGATTGGGGTTTGCTGTTCATTTTCCTAGTTTTATGCTGGGTTTCTCTGTTATCCCTGCTACTGTCCCCGGTGTTGTTGGCACCCCTAGACGTTCCCTACTACCCATCTGGTGAATCTAATCAGCCTATCTAGAGGTCTTCATTTTAGGAGGGTCAGCTGTTGCTCACCTAGCAGGAATCAGTTAATATTCCTTTAGGTAAGATTGGGGTTTGCTGTTCATTTTCCTAGTTTTATGCTGGGTTTCTATCTGGGAGTCCCTTTGGCCACCCTCGCCAACAACTCAAAAGAAGGTATCTCCTATCTGGCATTGTTGCTTGTTATGTAGCCTTTACCTATACATATGGACTCTTAAAAAATTATATTGGCCCCTTTAATCTCTGGTTATACTTTCCTTTTGGGTGTTTAAGGCCATACTCTTAAGGCTGTTTGAGGATCTGTTCCTCAGGGGTCACATGGGCTTGGGAAGAGCCCCTGGCTCCTTTCTTTTACCAG
>NW_008336075.1:5537886-5577592 GCF_000622305.1 Nannospalax galili | reverse complement strand
TTCCATTCCATTATCCTGGTTCCTGTAGTTACGTCTGGATACATACTCACTTATCAGGGTTTGGTTCTAGGATCCACAATATGAGGGAGAACATACATCGATTTTTTTTCTGAGTCTGTGTTATTTCACTTAGTCTAACAGTTTCTAGTTCCATCCATTTACCTGCAAATTTCATGATTTCACCTTTCTTTACTGCTGAGTAAAACTCCACTGTATAAATGAACCACGTTTTCATTATCTACTCGTCAACTGAGGGACACTTAGGTTGCTTCCATCTCTTAGCTACTGGGAAAAGAGCAGCAACAAACATGGATACACAAGTGTCTCTGCAATAGGATGAGTTCTTTGGGTATATGCCAAGGAGTGGTGTAACTGGGTCAAATGGTAGGTTCATTTGTAGTAATAAATATTTTTAAAAAAACTAAGTCCCAAGCAAAGTACTCTGCACTCAAATGGGTGCCGCCCATTTCTGGGACTGAACTAGTCATTTAGATCCCCATCCTGCCTTTTGTGGGCTAATCATTCACACATTTGTCTTTTCTTAACTAGAAGAAGAAAAGGGGGCCAAGATGAGAGCCATTTTCTCTTGGTAAAAAGTTCTGGGCCATGTAGAGAGTCACATGGGACAAGTCACATCACAGTGTTAGAGAGCTGACACCTAAGGGTGTTACTGGCTTCACTCTGGAATGTTGGGTAACTTACACATTCTGATCTTAGTTGATTCGTTCACTCACTTGTGCAACAAATACTCAAGTGTGTTATGTGCCTACCTCAACACAGCTAGAGATGATGAGTGGTAATGTTGCTATTCTCCAGAGCTTGAAGCCTAGGTAAGAGGCAAGTCAAAAATACAACTGGCAAAATGAGCAAGAAACCTGCCTCTTACAGTGTCTCTCCCCTCCCATCCCACAGGAGATACGAACCATCTTTCCAAACCACTTAAGCCCAGATATGGCTTCAGAATCTTTTTCAAGTTGCTCCTGGCCACACTACCCACAAATCAAAGCAGACACTGAAGTAAAAGTACAATTACCACCTAGGGACCAGACATGAGTAACACTTATCACTCACATTCAAATCCAGTGGTTACTAAAGATCTGGAAAGACGCCTTAATTTCAATTTTAAGATGTTTCCATCATCTTCCTTTTTAAAGCAACAAAGATCTCAGATGGCTGGGCAAGCCCATAAGCAGGATCACTGCACAAGTAGCCAGGGTACACCCTGACTCAAGTACCACTTTATTGTGTCACAACCACACCCTCTGCAGTGACATGAGCATACCTGGAATTTTACAAGTAAGGGCTGAGGTATACTTTCATCTGGTTGTCTCTAACATTTCTGGAAGGGGTGAGTATTACTTCCATTCCAGGGGGAGTACTGTCAGTTCTAAATGGCACTTGTGAAATAATCCTGTAGGCTCTCTTAAAGGGGTGAGGTCTATCCACTTGTGGCCACATTGACCATAACTTGACAGGCCTCAACAACCAGGCAGTAGAACACCCAAAGGCTACTGTGCTGGACAGGTTTAGTGTCAACCTGACACACCTGGGTTGAGGGAGCCTCAATTGGGGAATTACCTTCATTGGACTGGCCTGTGGCCATGTCTGTGGGGCATCTTCTTGATTGTTGAGTGATGTGGAAGGGCCCAGCCCACTGTGGGTGGTGCCATCCCTGGGCAGGTGGGCCTGTGTTGTATAAGAAAGCAGGCTGAGCAGGGGCCAGGGGAGCAATCCAGTGAGCAGTGTTCCTCCATGGCCTGAGCTCCAGCTCCTGCCTCCAGGTTCCTGCCCTGAGTTCCTACACTGGGCTCCCTGATGAACTGTGACCGGGAGATGTAAAATGATATAAACCCTTTCCTCCCCAAGTTGGTAGTGGTCAGAGTGTTTTGTCACAGCAATGAAGAAACAAACTAGGACAGCTAGTGTTCCTGGCACGTGCGTCTTCCCTTGGAATTCTCCAGGCAGGAGGCCCTTTTCCTCACTGTTCTAGTCTGGTTTGACTAACTCTCTCATTCTCTGTGTGGTAATGCCCCCAACATGGCTCCTATTGTGGCTATACCTAAGAGACTTCAACCCAGCTTTATGGCAGCTGAACACCAACAGAGCATTCCTTGGACATGGGAGCACAGACTTTTGTTGCTAGCCCAGAGTGCAGCAATTCAAGATGCCCCTTATGGAAACCACCATTTGGTTCAGGTCTCAAAGAATGAGTTCCATGTCTAAAAACACTGAGTACCTAACTAGTACCTCTCTCCTAGTTTCATTTCTGCTGCTGTGATAAAACACCCTGACAAAAAGTAACCTAGGGGAGAAATGGTTTATTTTAGCTCACAGCCTAAGGTTACAGTCCATCACAGTTGGGGAGGTCAAGGTGGTAGGAATGTAAAACTGCTGGTCATAGTACATCCACAGTCCAGGGCAGAGACAAATGAGTACATGCATGCTCACTTGCTTGTGCTCAGCTTGATTTCTCCACCCATATGAGAAACCCCTGCCTTGGGAATGGTGCTGCCTACAGTGAAACCATTATTCAATGTCTCAATACCAATCAATTTAAAGGCACTTCTAAAATCTGTATGGGATGTGAAATCCTGTGTAAGCATGCATGTACATGTGTGCAAGTGTGTGTGTGTGTGTGTGTGTGAGAGAGAGAGAGAGAGAGAGAGAGAAAGAGAATTAGATCATGTGTTTGCATGTGTGTACATGTCATAGAAGCCAGAGATCAACCTCAGGTGCCATCCAACTTGCTTATTTAGACAGGGTCTATTTACTCACCAATTTGGCTAGGATGGCTGGTCAGTAAGCCCTAGGGATCTGTCTTCTCCATGACCCCTGTGCTGGGATTACATGCTCACACCACCACAGTCAGCTTTAAGTGGGTTCTGCTACTCTCCCAGGCCCGAGTCTTATTATTGAGGGAATGAGGTGGAACGGTATGGCTGAAATGTGATGTAGACAAGCTCTCTAGCCACCAGCCTGCTAATTATGTATTCTGTGATTATAATTACCACATCAAAAATAACACAAAGATAGGACCTGAAAAAGAGCAGGAGAACATGTAGAGAAAATACCCACACACAATAAAATTATCATTATTTAGTGAAATGGCTCCCTGCATAAAAGCACTTGACACCAAGGCTGATGACTTGAGTTTGGTCCCTGAGACCCGTAAGATAGAAGGAGAAGTAGAGAACAGAGTCCTACAAGCTAACTTCTGACCTCCACATGCATGCATGCCCACACACATACAAAGAAATGTAAAAACAATTTTAAGTGGAAAAAATAGAAAGTGAGCACTCACCGAGATTGCGGCAGTCCTTTCTTACTGAGATCTGCCCTCACACGTTCACCTACATGTCTATAAATCTCCACCAGGCTGTTTATTGCTGCATCTCGAACCTAGACATAAAAGAAGAGATCTTATAGCTCCCTGTTCATTCCCCAGGACTTCCAGATGAAACCCAAGAGGCCATATACTACTCCAACTTGTTTCAAGTTTGTGGGCAGCACAGTGAACACAATCCCTATGTATGCTGGATGTGGCCACACAGATGTTTTCACTGTGTGGAACAATCCCAAGGGTAGAAGAAAGTCCCTGACCCTTTATACAGATCCCTTAGCTCTTCCCACTTTTTAACATGTGATGTCAGGAAACCAGAGTTTTCAAAACATAAAACGATGAATTATGCTAAAATTAAAAATCAGGTAAAATACTCTAGATAAAGAATAGGTAAAAATGAGCAAGGAAAATGGGCCAATAACAGCCAAATAGCCCTTACATCCAAGGAACTCACAGTCCTGGAAAGAATAAAAAGTATATAAATGCTACATTTAATACAGGGCTACCCACCATAGATCACAGTGGAAGGGAGCAGCACTGAAAATGCTCATCTTGTGAACACGAGGTCTTGAGTTGACCCCCAGAACCCATGTACAAAACCCAAGTGTGTTGGCACATCCCAGCACTGTGGAGGCAGAGACAGGCAGGTATCTGGGGCTCACTGGGCAGCCAGTCAAGCCTACTTGGTAAATTCCAGAGCAGTGAGAGACCCAGTCTCAAATAAGGTGGATAGTGCCTGGATGTCCTCCGGCCACCACATGCACCTGCACTCATGTGTATACATACACATGTACCTGAACACACAAGAGTACCACAGAAAAAGAGAAAGAGGGACTCAGGGGTAGAAAAAAGGAAAGAAGGAAAGGGAGAAGGAAGGGAGGGAAAAAGGAAGGAAAAGAAGGAGAGAGGGAAGGTGGGAGGGAGAACGGAGCACTTGTGTCACGGGACATCAAGAAACCCTTTACAGCAGGAAGCTGCCTCAACAATGCTCCAAAGGGTCAGACTTCAGTAGGTTCAGATGAAATGTGGCAGGTGTCTAGATCCAAACGACACTGCTACTCAAAGGCACTGGCTCACATAGTCCTCTAATTTCCACACATGCACTGTGGCACTCGCATGCTCACACACAGGCACAGAACACAAATAATAAGTAATTTTTAAAATTACATGTTGTTATATGAGAAAATATCTTTGCTATTACATGATATACTGAACTTTCCAGGGTAGAAATGTTACATCCATCTGTTATTTTCAAATGGTTCAGAAAAAAAGGTTTATCTGTAAACATGTAACACACAGAGATATGACACAATTTGACAAAATGTTAACTGGTAAACACAGCTGTTCGCCATACTGCTCTTTCAGGCTTTCTCTAAGTTTATAATTTTGCAAACAAAAAGGAAAGGAGAAAAACTTAATAGGGAACAGCATGGAGGCTAGGTGGTAGGGCTAACACAGCAGGAAGAGCTTGTGCCAACAGCAGGGCTTTCTATTTGTTCTCCAGCAATGAAACCAAAGTAAAGAGAGGGAGAAAGGACCGGGTGAGGGGGCACAAGCTACGGTTTACAATCCTTTGATGTGCTAGTGTCACAGGAGAGGTAACTATTTGTAACCTCCTGTTCTAATGTAAAGGGCAAAGTGTAGGCCACATCATCTTGTCTCCCAAACTTTATATAATAAGTGAGTATCTACCAAGATTCAAACGTTAAAGCTCTCACCCTCAATGCGGAAACAGAGTTCTAAGACAGTAACTACGGTTTGGGACTGGGGCTGGGCCTGGAGAGACAGCCCAGTAGTTGAGTGCTTGCTGCTCTTGCAGAGTACCCAAATTCAGTTCCCAGAATATCCCTTCAGGCCCTTTTGTTATCATCCCCTGTCCCCAGCACCTCTAGGCTGCAGAGATAAGCAGAGTAGTCTTATCTTGAAGGCTGCTCTGAATGGCACTGACCTGGTTAGTTTTGTTATCAACCTGGCAAAAAGCTAGATACACCTTGGAAGAGAGAATCCTGGCTGAGGAATTTCCTCCATTGGATCAGCCTGTGGCCATGGCTGTGGGGCATTTTCTTGATTGCTATTGATGTAAAAGGGCCCAGTCCATTGAGGGCAGTGCCATTCCAAGGTAGCTGGGTCTGAGCTATATCTGAAATGTATCTAAGCAAGCCAGAGAAGCAAGCCAGTACGCAGCTTTCCTCCATGGTCTCTGCCTCAGTTCCTCCCTCCAAGTTCCTGCTGGAGCTCCTGCCCTGGCTTCCTTTGATGATGGACTGTAACCTGTACTATGAAATACACCATTTTCTCCCTAAGTTGCTTTATCACAGCAACAGAAAACAAACTAGAATAGAAATCATTTTACAGCTCAACATACAAGAGAGGGCAGAGTAGACATAACATTTGCTCATATTTTATAAATGCCAATGGGTAGCTGATATATTAAACCATAATCAGACCTCTGTAAAGATTAAGTCCCACCCACCAACTGCACACACAGAAACTAGAATGCACTTTAACTGTCTACAGGCTTTGATTCTCCCCCTAGGGTCTTCTTTTTCACTCACCTGGCTGTTTGGATCTCCAAGTAAGTTACATATATGTGGCACGATCTTGCTTAGTGTTAGAGTCTGTGCTCCAGAGCTGCAAATGAAAGGCAAAAGGTGGGTGCTACTGTGAGTGCAAACAAAAGAAAAGACAGATGCCCTGCCCAGGCCTGCCTTCTTCTACCCCAGGGTGTTATTAGTCCCTCATACCCCAAGGCTCCTCCATTCTATCCACACTGGCTCTGTGTTGGTTAGTTTTTGTCAGTTTAACACAAACTAGAGATACTTAGAAGGAGAACGTTAACTGAGGAATTATCTCAATCACACTGGCCTGTGGGTATGTCTGTGGGTGCTATTTTGATTACTAATTGGTGTAAGAGGGCTCAGCCCACTGTGGGCAGTGCCATCCCTGGGCAGATGGGTCTGGGCTGTACAAGGAAAGTAGCTGAGTAAGCCAGGGAAAGGTGAGCAGTAAGCAATGTTCCTCCAAGCTCTCTGCTTGAATTCTTGCCTCTAGGTTCCTGCCTGGAGTCCCTGCCTTAGTTTCCTTCAATGATGAACTGTAATCTGTAAGGTAAAAGAAACCCTTTCCTCCCCAAGATGCTTTTTGATCATGGTAATTCTCACAGCACCGGAGAAGCAAACTAGAACAGTCTCCAAAGTAAATGTACCCCGGTTCATCAGCTCAGGGCCCTCAGTGGCTCTGTCTGCTGAAGGCGAAGCCAGAGCTCCTGTCCTACCATCTTGTTTGCCTTACAAACCCTAGCTCTGCTGTGTCAGGTCATACTTCCCACTCTGCCAAACTCAGTAGACCCAATCAGACGCCTTAAAGGGTGTCATCACTGGAGGGATTTTCAGACAGTTAATGCTGCTAGTGGCAATACGGCTACAGGGCTCCTGACTACACACTGCTCTACCTGAGAACTTCAAGTTAGTCACTTCCAAAATTAAAGAAAGATGTGTGTGTGTTATGTTTGCCATATGTGGGGGTGCCTGTGGACGCCAGAAAAGAATGTCGGATTCCCCTGGAGCTGGAGTTACAGGCAGCTGTGAGCCACCTGAGGTTGGATACTGAGATGGATTCTGAGACCTGAACTTGAGTCCTCTGGAAGAGCGGCAACTGCACTCATAATTGCTGAGCCGTCTCTCCAGCCTGTTAATCACTTTTCACCCTGCAAATGCTGATACCAGAGACACCCTCTGTGAACAGATTCTGTAAAATGGAACAGACAACTCTGGAAAGTATTTTGGCAGTTTCTTTTAAAACTAGAAATGGGCTTACCAAATGACCCTGCTGTTGTGCTCTTGGGCTGATGCAAGAGAAATGAAAACTTATGGTCACAAACAAGCTTGTACATATGACTACAGCAATTTTACTCTTGGTGACCCCAAACTTGAGATCATTCACATTTTCTTCAATGTTAGATGAATGGCTAAACCAAACCTGACTACATTGATACCCTCTCAATGAAACAAAATGAATATTATCACCATCAGCAACATATATTGCAACTTCTAGGGAATTACACTAAGTGAATAAAAGGTGATCATGAAAAAAATTACATAAAGTCTGAACCTATTTATGGAACATTTTTGGGGAGCCCTGTGGTGATACCAGAGGTGTATGTATACACACTAGTGTATACTTGGGGTACTTTGAGCAAGCTCTGCTGTGGACAGGACCAATATTCCTTTCGTGGTGTTGAATGCTGCACTGTACTTATCAAAACTATTTCCACTATGGAGGAGGAAAAGAGGGAAGGCCAGGACACTTCTCTGCAACTGACTGCAAACCTGCAATTCAGAATAAAAGGTTTTTGGGTTTTTTTTTTTTTCCCCCAAGCTGTAATCAAGAGACTGAGTATGTAGCTCAGTCGGTAGTGTGCTTGCCTAGCATGCATGAAGCCCTGGGTTCCATCCCCAGCACCATGTTGGTATGCATGCTGTGCTAATTTCAGCACTTGAGGGGGAGGCAGGAGGATCCTAAGTTCAAGACATCCTCAATTACAAAAGGAGTTCTAGTTCAAGGCCACCTGAGCTACATAAGGCTATCTTAATTAAAAAATAAAAAAGTTAGCCGGACGTGATGGCGTATGCCTGTAGTCCCAGCACTTGGGAGGCAGAGGCAGGCAGATCTCTGTGAGTTCAAGGCCAACCTGGTCTACATAGTGAGTTCCAGGACAGCTGGGGCTACAGGGAGACCCTGCTTCAAAAAGACAAAAAAAAAAAAAAAAAATTAGAAAATTAAAATTAAAAAGTTTTAGCCAAGCACAGTTTGGGGGTCCACCCCAGACTTACGCATTGAGTGTTGCAATAAGGCAGAGGCAGATGCCTTCTCTTGTGCGGAAGTTCTTGTGTTTGAAGCCTCCAAGTATTCTGTCCCATACATACTGCAAGTAACAAGGAACAAGTGAGAGGAGAGACTTTTGCAGCCCTTCACTCAGTAAAGAAGCAGACAACAGAATAAGAGCTTTTGCAGAAGCCAAATTCATCCCATAATGTATCTTTACCAAACATATCCAGATAAAATGTTCAAAGTGTGCACTTACACAATGCAACACTATCCTCAACCCTGAGGAGGCATAAATAGCCTCCCATTTTATGATTGAGTAAAGTGAGGCCCAAAAGAGAGCACAACTTACCAGAGACCATACATTCACACTGCTCTATCAGGAACAACCCTCCCCACCCCCACCCCCACCCTTGCAAGTTCTATCTCCCCTAGAAAACTTGCTGATTGCCCCAGCTGCACCCCCAACAATGGCCAGTGAGACCCTGGAAGGCAGGGTTGAGTCCATACATCCCAGCAGGCCCAGCTCACCAGCAGACGGGGAACAGGACTCTGGCCAGGCCTACCGGCTGCCAGCTATCTCTTTTCAGAGAAGGGGAGAGCCAGTCCCATAAATGAGCTAAAGAGTCTAATAAATTAATCAAGCACTCAACACCCATGCTCAACCCATTAATGTATTCAAATGTTACATTTTGCTAATCATGCATTTAAGTCTCTCATATGAGGAGGGATTGCATGCCATGAAAATGTTCATCTCTAATATATCAGATTAAAACAAATTAAGTCTAAGCAGGGCATGGTGGCGCATGCCTTTAATCCCAGCACTGGGGAGACAGAGGCAGGCAGATCTCTGTGAGTTCAAGGCCAGCCTGGTCTACATAGTGAGTTCCAGGACAGCTGGGGCTACAGGGAGACCCTGTCTCAAAAAGACCAATAAAACCAAACCAAAACAAACCAAAAAACAAATTAAGTTTAGAGGGCTGTTTGTATACACAGACATGTTCCTCTGGCCCTACCTGGGGATTAGCAGCTTGATCCATGATCTTTAGCAGCAGAGTTTGGTCTTGCTCTCTCACGGAGTCCTTAGCATCTCCCAGCCTGTCTATTAGACTTGGCAGCACTGGAAATCAAAATGGAAACTGATCAAAGGAAACTGATTTTCAGATCTGTGGTTACCATCTGTTCACTCTGCAGTTAGCTGGCCTTACTAACATAGCTAATTCCAAAACCACCCACTCTTGGTTACAGCTCCATTCTCTTTGCTGAAGTCCATTTAGCTAACAACAAATCCTGTATCACCTTCCTATACTTTCCCCCAGTCAAATCTCAACATATTGGGAACTGGATGAAATATTAAAATAGAAGGTCATGGCAGAAAGGGCAACACAAAGGAAACCTGAGGGTGGGGGGGGGGAGCTGCTTCAGCCTGTAATCCCAGCGTTCTGGAGGTGGTAGAGGGAGGATCAGAAGTTCAAGTCATCCTCAGCTGTGTGGCAACTTCCAGGCCAGTCAGGGCTACATGAGACCCTGTCTCAAAAGGGGGGGGGGGGGGGATGTCCACAAGGACCCACCCTTTCCTGAGGATTTATATGCAGGTAATGGTTGCTAGGGGAAGGAGATACATTTTCTTCAGTGGTGTAGCCACTGGTAAGGTGCCCATGCACCTGAAAATAATCCTATTAAAACTCAATGGGTCAAGGAAAAAAAAAGACATGAAAGTAGAAAGAGGCTATGTGGGAAAAGAGGATTAGCAGGGGGAAAACAACCAAGGCAAAGGGTGTGATCAAAATATATGACATGCATGTATAAAAATGTTATAATGAATCCATTATTATGCATAATATATGCTAATAAAAAATTTTAAATGATCCAACCTATCAGTTTGGGCATAGAATGGATCAGCAAGTTTCACTGACATCCAGGGCTTTTTACTTTATATCACACACAAGACATGCACAACCACATGAAGCCGACTCCCCTACACACTGAAGTGTGGGCCAACCCACTCATGGGTGCCCCAAGCCTGTCAGGCCTATAGTGAGAGTCCATGAACCTCTACTATAAGACATAACTGAAAAACTCAGCTTATGTGGAGGGAATGGAAAACAGATCAAATATCAAATTCCTACCAGTAAGTTTTCTCTTATGGTTCACCATCTTTTTAGGTAAGCAAACCAACCAGAAAGCTACAGTAAAGAAAAAGGGAAAATACTAATGAACTAATGGAAGTGGAGGAACTCCAGCTGGGGGTGTGGCTCAGTGGTAGAATGCCTGCCTAGCACACAGAGGCCATCGTTCTAGTCTCTGCACTGCCACACACATGAAAAAGAAAAAGATTCTACACTGAAAGAGATGCACAAACAGAACTGCTTAGTGTTTACATTGCCACCATGAAATACTTTGATATCTAAACTGTCTCTAAATCTATCAGATCCATGGTTTTTTCGTTTTGCTGGCATACTCCTTTCCCTTCAAAGGAGTGAGCATTCACTGCACACTTATGACATTTACAGTTAAACAGTTACATAAATAAAAATCACCTGTGAGAAAATCCAACTAGGTCACTTTTTGCAGGGCTTTTCAAAGAAAACTGCCCCTCAACTGAAGGGCTGGGGTCAAACATGAACTGGCTGATGTAAAGTCTGATGGCTAACCTTGCATTTAAAAACTAGTAATATTTCACATTCAAACATAATTAGAACAAGAAAGCCGGAAGGTGATAGAGGAAGGAATAAATCGGAGCTGGGGGGAAAGATGCCAGCTAGAGGCAGTGGCCCAAAGTAAGGAGAGCCCAGGAGGGTGGGGAGGCGGGGCGCAGAAGGCTGGAGGAGAAGGGGCTGGCTGACCCAGGTGGTGTAGAGATCCGGTCAGTTGCACCTCATCGGTGCAGCCCTATAGGGCTGGGTCTGCATCCGCGGCTCACCTGTGCCAATTTGCGCCTTGAAACGATCCTGCAGCCGGGTCACCAGCGCCGACAGGATGTCCATGCCCAGGAGGACCACCTGCAACGGCAAACGCACAGAGCGTCAGCGGTGCCCCGAGATCACATGTCTTGTCCCCGCGATTACAGAGCCCCAGCGACCGGAAAGACCGGGTGGTAGGGGAGGATGCTCCGGCACGGGTAAGACTGGCACTGTTTGGATAAAAAAGAGTGGCGACAGACTGGCAGAAGCCTACGACAGCCCCGCACCAAGGGGTGCATGTAAATTGCCCTGGCTGAGGCGCACAGAGATGGAGCTTTCGGTAGCCCCGCCCAGAAAGCCCCGCCCCCACACTCATATGCAAATTAAGCAGATGGCAGCTCCGAGGCCCCGCCCCCAGAGGCTAGCATGCAAATTAGACGCAGCGCTCCCCGCCTCCCATCAGAGGCGCGTATGCAAATTTTCAGCCTCAGGACGCGCGGCCTTCTGGGTAAAGCCGAGCAGCCTTTGGAAGCCCTTCAAGAGTCTCAGAAAAGCAAAGGGAGTGGTCGGCGCCGGGAGTTACGGTGGCGGAAGTCACGGTCCGACTAGAGGCCGGGGTCGGCCACCCACGGTAGTCACCGCAACCCAACCCGGGACTGGCGCTTCCCGGCCGCGGTCCGCACGCGCTCGCAGACAACCATCCTTTTCTTGGGGTTGAGCTACTGTCCAATGAACGCGTAGTGAGGGCAGTACTGCTAACGCCTTGCAACACACCCGCATCGGTTAGAGCTCTGCTTTACCTTGGTGCAATTTTTGGAACATTACGAAACCTCTTTTCCCCCGCATGTAAGTTCAAAAAACAGGATTTCCTCGGTGCTTAGGTTTGCCCACGGGGGGGCGCTGTTAACTGTTCTATCGAAAGCGTTTGTTCAATATGGCATTCTAACACCTAAACTGCTTCAATGGGAAGCAGCCAGAACAAACCAGTAACAGTCAAACAATAACAGCTAGTTACTAGCAGCCTGTAATTTTGCAGCTAGAAAACATGACTGGCCTTGGAAAGAACTGACTAATTGGAAGTGTTAAAGGGAAATAATTTCTCAGTTTTTTCAATTATTTAAAGAGGTTAAATTGTGAGCAATTTTAAAAAAACTATGTAATGGTCTAAAACACTTCAAAATACTAGTTTTACTTCTGAACTACAGGATTTAAATTTTCACTTTGGCTTCCTTCCTAAAAGTACAGTAGGAAAGGAGGTAATTTTACAGTATTTTCACAAACATTACCTCAGCCAGGTGACCAAGGTCCACATTAGCAATGCTAAGTCATGCTGATATAAGCTTGTGATGTAAGCTTGATAGAAGGTGACACAAACACACCTTTCTGACAGTTCCCCCAAAGCCCTGTGTAATCACCAGAAAAACATGAGAACTCACAACTCTTGGCCAATGCTCCTCCACACTGTCAAGGTCAAAACCAGGGAAGTCTGAGAAACTGTCACAGCTAAGAGGAAGCAAGAGGGACAAAGTGTAATAAGGAATCCTGGGTGGAATTTAGGGGCAGAAAAATAAGCCATTTCCTTAGGAAAATTTGATGATAATCTGATTTAAGCACCAGTTAGCTTGGAGCAACTGGTCCACTTCTGTCCTAGAGCCAGCATCCCTTGGGAAAGAGCACCTAAGACAGTGAGGATAACTTTTTATAGCCTCTTGGCCTGCCTGGAAGACAAAAGGTTACATTCCAAAGAGGTTTTTTGTTGTTGTTGTTGTTGTTTTTTTGTTTTTTGTTTTTTTTGAAAGAACCAAATAATGAATAGATCAAATTAAGTAGTCAAGCCAGGCATAGTGACAAACACCTTTAATCCCAACACTCAGGAGACAGAGGCAGGCAGATCTCTGTGAGTTCGAGGTCAGCCTGATCTACATAGTTCCAGGCCAGCTGGGGCTACTAGGAGACCCTGTCTCAAAAAAGACCAAAAAAATAAATAAAATATCAAGTAGTCGATGAATGGGCTTTATTTAAAGTGCACTGTGCACTGAACAAGAGAAATTAAACAGGAATGAAGTTGCAGAAAAGAGCCAGGATAAAGCACAGAGAGGCAAAGAGAAAATTCTTACAAGCAAGTAAGAGACGATAGAGAGGAAAGAACAGAAGCTTCAATGGAACTGATACTCATTAAGATGGCTATTATCAAGAAAAAAAGGAAGAAGAAGGGAAGGGAAGAAGAAGGGAAAGAGAGATGGTGTAAAGAAATCAGAACTCCGTGCACTGCTGAGAGAGTGTAAAGTGAGGGTTTGTGGGAAAATGTATGAAGGTCCTTCAAAAAAAATTGTATCACCAATGATCAAGCAATTCCACTTCTGGGCATAAACCCGAAGGAGTTAAAACAGGGTCTCAAGGGACATCTGTGCACCCATGTTCATGGCATTATCTACAATAGCCAACAAAACAGATGAAAGGATGCTCAACACTTGGTCTTACCCATACAATGCAGTCTTAAAACAGAAGCAAATTCTGCCATGGTAGCCTTCTCCACAATTCCACTTTCTGTAGTTTTAGTTATTATAGTTAACAGTCCAAAAGTAACACATGAAAAACTCCAGAAATAAAGAATTCATACATTTTCAATTGTGTGCTGTTCTGAACCGTGCAGTAAGATCTCACAGTATGCTGCTCAGTGCCACCTAGGATCTGAATTGTCCTTTGGTGTCCCATACCCAGGCTGTATAACTACCCACCGTGTGTCACTTAGTGGCTACACTGGCAATATCCTCAGTGCTTGTGTTAAGGAAGCCCTCAGTCTACTTAAAATGTTTCCAAAGCACAAGAGTAATGATGCTGAAAATGTGGACATGTGAAAGAGAAAGCTCTGGGATTACAGGTGTGCACTGCCGCACTTGGCTCTCCTTTTTGTAACAAACTTTACAGTATGAATCCGAACTATATGGAGAAACGCAAACAGCAAGACATTGTATGAAACAAGGTGGTGAAAAATTCTCCTAGACATCAAAACTTACTTGTACAAAACAGCAGGAACAAAGGCCATATGCCATTAGTTCAAATGGATAGCCTGGTCATTCAATGGGACAATCGATCGGTCAACAGACAGAAAAGCAGCAGATGCAAGCATCTTTGGGCACATTCTTGGCACAGCAAGCTACAGAATGGTGGGAATTATGCCGTTTGGTCAATTCAGAATCTACATGGAATAAAAGGAAAGTGACTCCTACAATACGCTGTACACAGAAAGAATCCCAACAACAGATACGTGTGGAAAGCTAAACAGTACAGCTTTAGGAAGAGCTTCATGACCCCAGATAGGAGAGTAGCAGGCCAGAAAACCCAAACTTTATAGGGCTAAATTAACTAGACCACAGTGCATTTTGTTGTTTGTAAGACACTTTGGGGATAAGCAGGTGAACCTTACCATAACTCCAAGGAATGCACACCAAATCCATCGAGATTGTCCAAGGTCATGACACATGCAAACAAACATGAGTCTCCTGAGTACGTCAAGGCCATTTTCAGTGCAGCTCAGTCACAATATATACAAACCCCATGCTTTCAGTCTTGGTCACCTCTCTCTAGCTAGCTTAAGACCTTAAGTAAGTCACAATACTTCCCAGCCAACATCAAATAACCTCTAAAGCCTCCCTGGTGCCTTGATAATGCCAGATATGAGAAGAGCACATGGACTCCCTAAGTGCAGGCTTGTGGGGGAGGGGGCACACTGGGCTCCACCATTCACTGGTCAGCTGTCCATCTCCAAGCTCCAAAAGTTCCAACTAATACCACATTTACCTTACAGAGCACATATGAGGGTTAGCCAAGTTTTAATAAATGTCTGCCATACAGTAGGCATTCAATAAGTACCTATCCCCTTCTTTAGAAAAACAGCACTTTAGGGGCTGGAGAGATGGCTCAGCAGTTAAGAGGCTCTTGCAGAGGACCCAGGTTCGATTCCCAGCACCCACATGGTGGCTACAAACCATCCTTAACTCCAGTTCCAGCGGAATCCGAAGCCCTCTTCTGACCTCCACAGCATTGCACGACACAGGTGCACTCACACACATACAAGCAATACACTTACACACATAAAATAAAAATAATAAAATATTTTTTAAAAAAAAGAAAGAAAAGCAGCACTTTAAAAATATTAAGGGTCAGGGGCTGGGGAGATGGCTCAGCTGGTAAAGTGTTTGCAATGCAAGCACAAGGATCTGAGTTCAATCCCCAGCACTAAGTGGGGAAAGAAAAAAAAAAAAAGGCAGGTATGGTGGTGCATGCCTGTAACTCTATGCTAGGGAGGCAGAGACAGGGGGATCCCCAGGGCTTGATGGCCAGCTAGGCCAAATAGGTGAAAGGCTGTGCTTCAAAAACTAAAAGTAGAGAATGACTGAAGAAAACAATTTCTGATCTCTGGCGTCCATGTGCATGTATACACACACACACACACACACACACACACACACACACACACACACACCATGGGTCAAACAAAGCAAGGAAGATACAAAGGAATGAAACCAAAAGAAGAAAGTAAGGCTGTTTGCGCTGGTCACCCAGTGAGAAATCTAGGCACATGGAAGTCTTCCCAAGTCCATGTTCAGAGGCTACGTGACATCCTACCACAGGTTGATTTTACAGTTGCTGAACCAGTCCTCCAACACACCTATGAACACGTTTGTTCAGAACTTTTCATTTTATCTATATCTATCTACATACCTACCTATCTATCTATCTATTTATCTATCTATTTATTTGGTCTTTCTGAGACAGGGTCTCCCTGTAGCCCCAGCTGGCCTGGAACTTGCTATGTAGACCAGGCTGGTCTTGAACTCATGGAGATCTGTCTGCCTGTGTCTCCTGAGTGCTGGTATTAAAGGCATGTGTCACCACACCCGGCTCAATTTTTCACTTTTGTAAGTGATATAATGATAGGTAAAAAGGTCCACACGTACTGCTATCTTGTAGGACCAGTGCTTACTAGGACACTTGCTGGGATAACAGGAAAACATTCTGTATTCTACATTAACTGTCCCAGAATATTCCAGAATGTCCTATAAAATTGGGGCGTGTGATGCTGTTGTCTATACACTGTATAGCTGTTAGCTGCAGCTTATTAGCTAAAGGAGAAATCAGGCAGCATTCTGGACTGTGCTCACTTTCAATTCCAAGAATAAGAGCGCAGAACAAATCGAAAAAAGAAAAGTCAAAGTGTGCTACATCAGTGTGTAGGTCCTTATGTGCACAAGAAGGTTAGTCATTCAAAACTGTTTCAAAGGAGTTACCCAGGGAGTCCCTGGATGCTCAGTGCAATAATACCACCACCAGGCTGGCTCTCTTTAAGTTCTCTTCTTGAATGCCCTCCAGAGACAATTAATGAGCCACAAAAGTAAAAGTCTGTTAAAATATAACTATTAGCTTAGGGGCTTGCAAAGTTAAAGGCTTGCTACCAGTTCCTACCCTTCCACAGAGTTTTAGCTGTTATAATAACATTTGGGAGTACTGCACCATCAAACCACTTCCTTTTACTTGAGGCAGCAGTTACGGAGGCTATGAATCAAGCTAAAACACCGTGTGACAGGCAGAGTTAGTAAGCTTTGAAGGTACAGACCAGCCGGATACAACATGTCAATGACAGAAGTATTCTGTAATGACCTGGTCCCACATAGTAACCATTGGCTGTATGTAGAGGCTGGGGAAATGCTCAAACAGTAAATTGCTTGCCACACAAGCATGAGGACCTGAATTTCATCCTGAGCACCTGTGGGGCAACACCAGCTCATAATCCCAGGGTTGGAGAAGGGGAGACAGACAGATGACTAGGGAAGAATCAAACCTGAGATTGACATCTGACTATCACAGGCACACACACACACACACACACACACACACACACACACACACACAAAATGAGGACAGTGTGAATGGGAAAGTTTTCTTTATTAAACGTTACTTAATTTACCTTCCAATAGTCACCAAAGGCTCTTGGCTACCTTTTGGGACAGCTGACTACAAACTCAAGCACAGTTGGCCAGGTGAGGGTATGGGGGAACCACAAAACCTGGATGCTGCTTAAGCGCTCTGGTCACGGCAGACCTGGCTTTGGTAGGCTAAGGTGATCTTTGGACACAGCCTGAGAGGGTGGGCTCCGACCTCCATCAGTGTAATGGCTGAGATTTCAGCAGAACACCAGAGGTGCCAGGATCTGGCCTCCCTCTGGCATAGGGGCTGAGAATGCAGGGGACTGCCTGAGAGCGCCCAGATCCTGCCTCCACGTGGTATTCCTAATAGGGGTCCAAACCTTAGAAGGAAGCCTGGGTGTACCTAAGTGGAACCTGACTTGGGCTTCTGTGGGTACTCCTGAATAGCTGATCTGAAGCCATCAGTTCCCTCCAAAATAAAACCTGAGAGAACCTGAAATCTGTACCAACCAGCTTTACAAAACCAATAAGGACAGGATCTAGGCACCCCAATAATACAAACAGAAGCAACTCAATTCTCCTATCAGAATCATAAACAACAAAAGAAATTCACATGCCAAAATCACAACAAAAGAATAATAAAATGGAAAGCCAAAACACTATGTCCCCACCAAACTCCACCAATCCTGTAGAAGAGTTCTACAAGGAGAACCCCCTAGAGATAACCCAGGACACTGAATTTAAAAGAACAATCATAAACACGATCAAAAAATTCAATGAATTTAAAGAACACACAAACAAATTAAAGAACTAAAAAGACAGGGATAAACTTCTAAAATAATTCACAAAAGAGATAGAAACATTGAAGAAAACTCAGGCAGAAATGAAGAAGGAAGTGCAAAACTCAATAAGCCAACTTGAAACAACGGGGAAAGCCTCATCTCTAGAATGAATGAAATGGAAAACAGAATAACAACACTGGAGGATAAAGTTGAAGAATTGGACCACTCAAGCAAAGATTATGGAAAATTTTAAAAAACACAGGAATGGAATATGCAAGAGATGTGGGAAAAGACCAAATCTACATATCATTGATTCATTGATTGGTAAAACTTTAATCAAACGTTGGTTTTACACTAGAACCTTAAAAGGGAATAAGCATTGCTTAGTATCCCCAGGAAAAGAAGTCTCATAACAGATGGAAAATTTATTTGTTAGTGCTATGTTATGTCATATAATGTGTCATATAATGTTATGCCTCATAATTATTAAAAAGAAAATGAGAATGTAAAAGATGTTAAAAGGATATGGGAATGGAGATATTTTCCAAAATGGACAGAAAAAATGAGAAAGCCTAACTAAGCAAGTGAAGGTCTGTGTAGGTTTGTTATGATATATAAAGGATGAGACAAAAATAATATACACATAATCTTAAATTTTCTAAGGTCATAGTTTAGTCAACTAGTTTAAGGAACAAAATATATATCTAGTCAAGGTTTATCTGAGAATATTTGGTTTTTTACCCAAGCTTTATCTACATAGCACATGGTAATTAAAAGTGCCTGGCTGCTGGAACTAACCTTCTTGGATGTTTAACAGCCATACTTTGAGGCCTATACTAATCTGGCCAGAGGGGCTTAAAGGACAGTTTTTGATCCTTGCTCTCCAAGACTGACTAAGTTCCAGGGGACTACAGAACATTTCTCAAAACGTCCTATAACTGTGGTGAGTCACCTGTTGTGCTGGATAGCTTTAGTGTCAACTTGACATATCTGGGTTGAGGGAGCCTCAATTGGGGAATTGCCTTCATTGGACAGGCCTGTGGCCATGTCCATGGGGCACCTTCCTGATTGTTAAGTGATGTGGGAGGGCCCAGCCCACTGCGGGTGCTGCCACCCCTGGGCAGGTGGGCCTGTGTTGCATAAGAAAGCAGGCTGAAGCCTTGCGTGGTGGCACACGCCTTTAATTCCAGCACTCAGGAGGCAGAGGCAGGCGGATCTCTGTGAGTTCAAGGCCAGCCTGGTCTACATAGTGAGTTCCAGGACAGCTGGGGCTACAGGGAGACCCTGTCTCAAAAAGACCCCAAAAAAAAGAAAAAAGAAAGCAGGCTGAGCAGGGGATAGGGAAGCAAGCTAGTAAGCAGTGTTCCTCCATGGCCTATACTCCAGTTCTTGCCTCCAGGTTCTTGCCCTGAGTTCCTACCTTGGGCTCCCTAATGAACTATGACCTGGACATGTAAGACAAATAAATCCTTTCCTCCCCAAGTTGGTAGTGGTCAGAGTATTTTGTCACAGTAATGGAGAAACAAACTAAGACACCTGTCCTCTTGTTCAGGGAGGCCATGGAAACCCCATGAGATGGACTTGAACCAGTGTCCAGTCTACAAAGAGGAGAGTCAACTCAGAGGAAACATCTCATCCATGCTTCCAAGTGAAGCCAGACATGGTTGAGCAGGACCTTTGACTTATCTTCACATAGATGGAACTGGTAAAAGAAAGGAGCCAGGGGCTCCTCCCAAGCCCGTGTGACCCCTGAGGAACAGTTCCTCAAACGACCTTACGTGTAAAAATAAATTTGATTTATTTGGGCCAATTCTGTGGTCTTAAACACCCAAAAGGAAAGTATAATCAAAGAGTAAAGTCTTCAGTATATTTCTTTAGGAGTTCAAGGGATTAATTACACTTCCCAGACATTAGGCTTAAGTCCATATAAAAAAAGTTATTTAAACAATTATTTCTCATGGATGATTTTGTTCTGAATCAGAAAGTGCTGCTAGATGTAAGACTTCAAATCTTGGTCTGCAATACTGTAGTGCCCACCTGTAGTTAAGGGAGACAACTAGCTATTTGTTCTAAAATGATGGATAATTTGTTTTCTCCCCCTATCTAGAAGCCTTTGAGAGGGAACTGACACTGATTCTAAGCACTCCAACAGCTATCAAAATACCTGAAAGCAAATCCTGAATCCATCACTCTAGAGTCCAACCTTGGCAGACAAAAGAAAAATGAGGAGGAACCCAATAGAGGGATGCTTTTGGAAGCCCTTGTCAAGAAATTCCAATGGACTCTCATATGAACATTTGAAAATTGCCCTGTTCTGACTTTTTTCTAGTTCCCTGTCTAGAACTTGTAATGCTAATTACTCCTGCCTTTACTTCTCCTTCACATCTCCTATTCACAGTAAAGGACTTTCTTTTCTCTTATGAATTATGCAATCTGGGAGTCTTTTAGATAGACCCACTGAAGGGGTACTCCAATTGCCTCACCCTGCATCCCTGTTCAGCATGGAAGAAACCAGAATGATCTGTGTCCTGATTCCCTATTGGCAATTTGGGTAACCTCTTCAGAGGATGGTGTGATAAGAATAGGAGGTAGGAATTGGCTAGGCAGTTAGGGTAAAAAGACCGCAAAGAAATGTAGCCAGTTTCTTGGCTAAAACTCACAATATCCTTGGGCCTCTTAGCAACATACTCCGTTCCAAAGGCCAAAAATGTCGAAAGTATTTGGGAACTTTTATCTAATCCTTAAATGATTTTAGGGTTACCTCTTCAGAGGCAGGGAGTGTTAAGAGTAGCCAAAAGCCCCATAAAAAAAATAAAAGAAGAAAGAGTACAGTAAGTTATCAGAAAAAAAGTGATGGGAAGATATGGGAGGAGTTGAAGAGGAGGGAGTGGGCATAAATTTGATCAAAATACCTTATAAGCATGTATGAAATTCTCAAGAGCTCTGGTGACCTAATACCATGTGGGAACAGAAGCCAGGAAGGTCAAGCCTCCAAATTAAAAACACTGGCAACCTATGTCAGCCAGTTAAAGCACTGAGGAGGCCAAACAAGATATCGCTGCAATCCCAGTCCTTGGGAGACTGAAGCAGGAGGATCCAGAGTTCAAGTAGCTAAGCTAGGCTACATAATGACATCCAGTCTCAAAAAAAAAAAAGTAGGGCTAGTGAGATGGCTCTGTGAGTGTGCTAGTATGATGGTTTGAATGAGAATGTCCCCCACAGGCTCCACGTATTCAGACATTTTGTCCCCAGTTGGTGGTGCTGTTTTGGGAGGTCTTAGAAGGTGTGGCCATGCTGGAGGAAGCACGTCACTGGGGGGTGGGCTTAAAGAGTTCTTAAGCCTTGCCAGATCTCCAGTTGCTCTCTTGCTTCCTATGCCTGCGTGATGATGTGAGAGTTTAGCTTACACTCTTCCTCCAGCCACCTCTGCTTCCATGCCTCCCTGCCATGATGGACTGACTCTTGCCCCTTTGGAACTGTAAGCTAAATAAACTCTTCCTTTTATAAGTTGCTTTGGTCAGTGTTTCTATCTCAGCAACAGAAAAGTAACTAATACAGTGAGTGAAGGCACTTGACACCAAGCCTGATGAGCCAAGTTCAATTCCCAGAATCCACCTGATAAAAAGAGAGAACAAACTCAAGTTTTACTTTGACTTCCAAATACAGGCTATGGAACACATGCACACAAACACACACACACACACACACACACACACACATATGCAAATAAAAAATGAACTTTTTAAATTTCAAAAAGAAGATTTGGGTGTGAAATAGTCATAGTAGCATCATAACAGCAAAAACAAGAAAATAATCTGATGTTCACCAAACAGGAAATGGAAAAACAAGACTTAGGATAGCCACACCAGGAAACACCATTCAACAACAAAGGAGCAAACTACCAATACATACTACCACTCAGATGAGAAATACAAAGGTCAGTGAAAGAAATGAGATGCCAAAGACTACATATTGGACAATTCCATTCACAGAAAACTTCCATAGAGGGCAAATCAATGGAAACAGAAAAAATAAACAAATCATTTCCTAGGGCTGGGGTTCAGAATGGGGAAAGACAGCAAATGGGCATGAGAGATCTTTGAGGGGTGATGGGAAAATGTTCTAAAACAGGGCTGTGATCATGGCTACACAAATCTGTAAAACTGCTAAAACCAACTGAACTGTACATGTGGGTTAGTTCCTACAACAGCTCAATAAAAGCATTAAAAAGGAAAAGCGGGGTGGGGGGCAAAATCCATTACTAGGCTTAAAAGAATCTGTCTCTGACCTTTCTGGTGATGAGACCATGGAAAGACTCTACACCTGTCAAAGAGACAAGTATTCACTACCAATCTATCCAAAATACTGACTGCTGTAGAAGGCAGCAAGGCCAGGGGCTAGAATCTGGCACTATGGGTGAAAGGCCTGCACAGATCAGGTCCCAAGAGGCCTATGCAGAGCTCTTTGGAGAGCTCGTGTTATACACTCTCTTGGTAACCCATCTGCCACCTATGGCATTCCTGACATGGGCTCTCACATGTTCCCTGGCCTGAGGCACTCTGCTTCCCTCTCCTCTTTAAACACCCACTTCAAGTATTAACTCCAGGGGCCTCCCACCCACACCCACCGGCACAAGACAGAAGGTGGGTTTCCAGACATTTGCCATGCACTGCCCTCCTGGTAGTCAAGTTTAGTTGTGAGCTCTGGTTTATCAACTCAATTTCTCTAGCACCAAGCGTTTAGACTACAATCTTCCTAAAGGCAGCTTCTGTATCTCTTCTCTCTGCATCAAACACAACACTTGGGCAGATCCAGGGGACACTGGTAGAGAGTAGCTAGATAAGACAGTTACAAAAGTAAACAACCCCATCTGGATACTCCAACCAATAACTGCCACCAGATGTTTGTTTCCCTACTTGTAGCCTTCTCCCTGCACCCCATCCCTACCCAACAGTCTATTCAGAGAGACAACCAGATGCACTTTTAAAAAGTGAGTCACAAGCCAGACATGGTGGTACATATCTTTAATTCCAGCACTTGGGAAACAGAAGCAGGCAGATCTCTGTGAGATTGAGGCCAGTCTGGTCTACATAACCAGTTCCAGGCCATCTAGGACCCTGTCTCAAAAAGACCAAAAAAAGTAAGCCATATCATGTCACTATGTTGTGCAAAAATGTTCAACTGGTCTTCATCTTGGAGAATGGCTCTTCACTTTCAGTCTGACCTCCCGTGTCGTCTCTGGATCTCCTACTGCCCATCTCCCTTTGCTGGTGCTGGCCCCTTTTCTTTGCACCTGTTACGCTCTGCTGGAATGCTCTTCCCCAAGACACCCACCTAGCTTGTTCCCACATCTCTGCACATCTTTGTTCAAATGTCATCTTCTCAGGTAGGCCGGCCCTGACCAGTTACCTGACTGCATTGTGGGGTATACATACTTCAATATATTCCCACCCCTCCCTCCAGCTTTATTTTTCTCCAAAGTCCTTACCACTTTCCAATGTTCTTTGAAATTCACTGTGACTTGGGAATCAAGCCTTTCTCCCAAGCAGAACACAAGCTCCATGGAGACAGAAATTTTTACCTCATTATTCACTGTCCAAAACCTTATTTGGTAAGTAGATGAATGGATTCCACTGGTCTGCCTTTTTGTTCACTTGAAAAAGCAACTTTCCCTTGGATTCAAAATTAAGTGGAACATGAATAACTTCCAACATATATCCTTCCTTATTTCTTTTTATGTATTGATGATGATGATGATGATGATGATGATGTATGTGCATGGTGAGAGGGCATAGCACATGCATGGCCACAGAGAACAACTTTGTAAAGCTGGTTCTCTCCTTCCCCCTTTATATGGGTTCCAGGAATTGAACTCAGGTTTCCAGCTTACATGGAAGCACTTTTACCTGCTGAGTCATCTCTCCAGCCCCTGTACTTCTTTTTGTACAACCAAGGTATCATGGGGGTGGTGCCTCCATTTGAGAAACCCTGCACTAGATTTAAACCTGCATTCTAGTTCTGCCACCAAATGACATTAGTTATGTGTGTTACTTTCACTCTCTGATCCCAGTCTACAAAACTAAAGTGAGTGGTCGCCAAGGCTCTGCAAGCTCTGCAGCTCCCTCATCCCATTCTGCAGTACACTCATGCTTAGCACCAGCCCTCAGTCTCCATGCCTTTCCCTGAGCTCTTATGTGAGTGCTACTCCTGCCCATCTTCACAATTGATCATTTAAATCAGTGACCATCACACTTCTGTAATACATCCTTGTTAGAATGCCTAACGTGTACTTGTTGATAAACCATATGATCTACTGTTAGGCAAACATACAAAAAACTATACAATTTATGCAAGATATAATAATGTCAAAGAATGATATTAAATAAATACAAATAAGTGGGCTTCCCAGTCCCCACTAATCTAGCTGGTAAAAGCAGCATCAAGTTGACATCATTGCTACACTCACATTACAGAATGTCAGAGAAATTTTCCAAGAATCCCAGAAACATCTCACTGCAACAGGAAAAAAAGGGAAGTCATGATAACACACTCCCAAGACCCTCAGAAGCTAAGCTATGAAAAAATCTATGACAGCCAGACTCTCGCAGAGAACAGATGGTTCATCACAACAGCTCTCTGAGCCAGGGAGATGGCTCAGTAGGTAAGGTATGCCATGCAAGCATGAGGACCAGAGTTCAGATCTCTAGAACCCGTGTAAAGCTGGGCACAGTAGCATGCATGTAACTCCTGCTACAATTCCTCTCCTACAATGAGATGACAGGCAGAGACAGAATTCCCAGAATCTCATAAGCTAGATAGCTTGGAGTACTCAGGTGAGACCCCATCTCAAACAAGGTAGAAGGTAAGGACCAACCCCCAAGGTTGTCCTCTGAAGTACACACACACACACACACACACACACACACACACACTGTGGCATGTAAGTTCCTGCAAACAGATCCCCCACACACACACACATATGCACTTTTAGAAACTGAAGCTTTCAATTTGGCCCATGTACCATAAGTATACTTTATGAAAAATCAATCCACTAAACTGCAGGCATCAGCAACCTAGCTTCACTGCGGACACTACTCAAAAGCTATCCTTTGTCTGAATCCAAGGAGAAGGCTTTTAGATCCAGGTCATTCTGATGGAGGTGGGCCAGGTGTAGAACACAGAGCATAAGATGTGTGTCACATGGCCCAAGACAAAGGAGCAGAATGCTCAATCTTCAGAAATCCAGACAGCAAATATCAAAAAGGCAATGACAACTTTTGGCAAGGATATGGAAAAAATGGAATCTATATACCACATCCACCCAAACAGGGCAGATCTCTACCAGCAGACATTCTAAGAACAGTGTATGCTTCAAAATTTTCACAATACAAAGTTAAAGGGAAAAAAAAAATAGTCAGGCGTAGTGGCACATGCCTTAAATGCCAGCACTTGGGAGGCAGAGGCAGAGGCAGGCAGATCTCTGTAAGTTCAAAGCCGGCCTGGTCTACATAGTGAGTTCTGAGACCCTGTCTCAAAAAGACCAAAAAAAAAAAAAAAAAGAAATGAAAGTGGGGGCTGGGATCCAGGCAGGTGGATCTCTGTGAGTTCAAGGCCAGCCTGGATCTACAACAGTGAGATCCAGGGTAGTTGGGGCTACAGGGAAACCCTGTCTCAAAGACCAAAGGGGGGAAAAAAAATAACAATATAAAGGAGTCTGCTGTATCTGACCTTTAGAATCCATCTCTCCTTAATTCCCCAGGAATCAAGATTAAGATGTGAGACCCTCATTCTGGGAGCAAAAGGGAACCACTCACTGTACAATCTCTCCCTAGCCCTCCTCCCCTTCCCTTAAGTACTCCAGTTCAGCACACCAGTCTCAAACAGCCACTGGCACAGGAAAACTCAGGCAAAACAGAATAATACAGCAAGTACCAAGACTAAGAAAAACAGAAGTAAATTTATTTAGTATTGACTGATGATTTATTGACAGGGTCCCTCTATGCTGCCCAGGATGGCCTCAAAGTCCTGGCTCAAGCAGCTCTCCTGACTACAGGCGCCAATACCATGCCCATTTCTATTGCAGGGTTTAAAGGAGAAAACAAAAACCAAAATTTCTAAAGCATAAGCTCATTAGTCTCTCTAATGAAGACCATCAGTTTCCCCCAACTAACCTACCCACAACAGGGTATCAGGGTTACAAAAGCCAAAGATCAAGGTGCTTTCATTAGGAAATCAGCAACTTTCAAGAATGGGGTCCACTGTGAGACACGTGTTCTGACTTTTGTGGTTTACATCAGGATGAAGCTTTTACCTCTCATAAAGTAAGTTCCTCACTATGGACCACAGACTGACAGCCACTGGCCTGGATATCAGATCCTGTTCAATGGGGGCCCCTGGCTTCCTTTCCCTTCCTTACAGCAAAGCCTAGGGCTGGACTCAGTTCAGGAGCCTGTCTATGCTCACCTACTCTATGTGCTCAGGAAATGTTGACTGAAGGTTCTGAGTTCTTCCCAGGGCTAGGCGCACTCTCCTCATCATTATACCTCCCATCTCTTTTCCTGTATTTTACCTGTCACTAATTTCACCCAGTCATCCAGCAAGAACAAACAACCCCAACAGCACATCAAACTAGATACAATCAGCTGCTCCAATACTGCTGAAGTCTTGACTCAAACAAACAAACAAAAAAACCACCTGGGAAGAATACTAATGTTAGATCAATGTAATCTGAAAAGGTTTCCACTTTGGAGTTATCCCAAACTCTTCAATTATTTATGGGGGATCAAACTAATGCACAGAACTATACCAGGCAAATTTTACCTAAGCTGAGCCTGTCCCCTGGGGTCTGATTATCCTTTAAGCCTTTGTCTCTAGGGTTTGTCTTTGGATGTCAATGCCAGTGGTTGGGTACAGGGAATCTTCTCCAGCCTGTTTGGTTTTGTACTTTCAGCATCTGGAAAGGAAGTCACCTGTCCCTCTAGACCCCAGTTCCTTTATTTGTCTGTCAGTCAAGTAAACCTAGATTAATTTTCATATCTCTTCTTTGAAATGTTATATGAGCAAGTCTTAGTTTTTAAAAACTTTATTGCATTTATATATTTATTTGGGCACAGGGCATGCCATGATGTGGGCCAGAGGACAACTTAAAGGTGTCACTTCTCTCATTCCACCACATGGGTGCCAAGGATCAAACTCAGGTTGTCAAGCTTGGCAACAAGCACCTTTAGTGGCTAAGCCATTTCACCAGCCCTGAGCATTTTGTAAATCACCATTTTTGTCCCAACCCAAGCCAAGCTAAACCCATGACTTATACCTCCCAAATGGTACTGCTGATCCTCCCAAGGTCCCTTCCTCATGTGGCTTCCCATTCCCTGTCAACTAGCCAGCCTCTCCCAGGCCCAAGTACAAGTGGTCTCTTCTCTAAAGAAGGCTCCCCACAGTGCCTGATCTTCTCTTCTCTCTCATTTCTCTGATCTCTAACCATTATACTCCAAGCCACATAAGCTGACTCCTGGCCACCCCATGGTGCTCTCTGGACAGGCTGTCTAGTACAGAGCAGCCAGGTAAACTGTCTGGAGCAGATGGGAGTGTGAGCCCTTCATACACAGCTCTGTCCTCGCTCAGGCAGTATAGCCGGCACCTGCTTATTAGTTCAAATGCCCAGTACCTTGACCGGAGACCAGAAAAGATTTGTGGAAAGCTACAATGTTGCTGCTCAAGTCCAAGTTCTGAAGAAAGACCCAGGTCTATGTGAATGGAATCAGATCTTGAAAGGTACTAGATAGAGAATTTCAAGTCCTTTCTTGTACAACCCAGTTGTTTAAAGGAGCATATGAAAGTTTTAGTCTTCCTAATCAAGTTATTTTTCTTTTAAAATGGAAGGAAAGGAGGAGCAGAGGGGAGGGAACAAGATTTTGTCAAAGGCCAGTAAAAGCTAATAAGAGGCAAGAAGATCAGCAGAAATCTGACTTCAGGGTTGAGCCCTCTACTTCTATTACAAAAGTTCATTCACGGGTCCAAACAAACAGAGATCAGAAAACTAATTTGCCAGAAAGTAAAACAATTACGGCCAGGCATGGTGGCACATGCCTTTTATCCCAGCACTCTGGGAGGCAGAGGCAGGCGGATCTCTTTGAGTTCAAGGCCAGCCTGGTCTACATAGTGAGCTGCAGGCCAGCTGGGGCTATAGAGAGACGCTGTCTCAAAAAAAAAACAAAAACAAACAAACAAAAAAAGTAAAACATTATATGCGCCTACACACTTGATGGATTCTCTTATGACCAAGAAGCCTGCCTATTTCTTGTACAGAAAGCTTAAAGGCGGGATAAGGAAATCAAAATGAGTTTGCTATTCTAACTGCCCCTGCCTTCTAAACTTCTGAGAAGCCCAAAGGCCCTGGAATGAGCTCTCAGCTCTGGCCAACTTCTTCTGTACTAATTCCTTGTCCTAACTAATGAGTTCAAGTTTCCAAAAGTATTGGTAAGCAGAACCCTCTTTAGAAGAAATAAGCCAAAATGAGTGAGTGGAGGATGAAAAGCAAAGTTCATGGGCCAGCAACATAGCTCAGTAAATAAAACCGCTTGCCACCAAGCCTGAGTTCAATTCCCAGGATTCACATGGTGGAAGGAGAGAACCAGCTCTCACAAGTTATCTTCTGACCTCCACATGCTCCCCACATATGTATACACATACATAAATAAATACATTAGAGAGAGAGTGAGAAGCTGTATAAGAGGTGGGGAAAGCATAAGAGGAAGGTCTATAAAGGGGCTAGCTAGGCACCTCTGCACATTAGGCTCATCTGCAATGAGTGCTCACTCTTGCCTCCCATCACTAGGCTAGAGATACAGTAACCAAAGATTATCTTCCATATCCGAAATTCTGTTATACCAGGACAAAAGGCATACGGAGAGACTGTCAAAGCAAACGCCCAGTCTCACTAGTCATGGGTCCCTTGGGCTGAACTGTATGTCCTCCTCTGCTCTGTATTACCAAATATCTTTCTCCCTCTCAGTAAAGAGAGGATGGGCAGTTGCTGTGACCCTTTCCTTCAGTCATTTGCAATCCGTGTGCTATTCCTACCAGGGCTGCCTGCCCCACTACTCCAGAAGGCAGTAGCAGTCCTATGCAGCAGCTGTGTTCCTGTAAAAGGAGATGCACTTGGCTTAATTTAAAACAAAAACAAAATGAACCCTCTCTAAGTGAGCTCTGAAATGAGCTGCCTCTACATTCAGTCAGGCAAGCTCTACCCTGAAGCCACTCTCACTCTGAACTTGCTGTGACCTTGCATGTCCATCCCTCCCTTGGCAGGGAAAGGCTGTCAGGGCACTGAGAACCACAGTGACAGCTGACCTCCATGCTGTGAGCCCAGGGCCTTTTTCATTAGGATGCTCCAACTTTGGCCACTATTGGCATAGTCACTCCAAACAAAGATCATCAGGTATGACCAGCAGATCTGCACCAGTCTAGATGCCAATGGCAACACTGAGACTCGGAATACACCAGGAGGACAAGCCCACAACTTGCTCTAAGTCTTTCTCCAGTTTGAGTCAGTTTGTTTGTCTAAAGTCACCCATACACAAGGCAACTAAACAAAAACTTTGAGATCTGTCTCCTCTGAGGAGAAAATGCCCAAAAAGCACCATGAGGGTATCTCAGGAAGGGTAGAAACAAGCAGGAGGCAGAGGCTGACTCTGGGCTCTGAGCCCAGGCTCCCCTCTGAGATTGGCAGCTGTGGCTCCTATTAATGGACCTCCAGCCCCCTTCTTATATTTCACTACTTTAATCCAAGCTACCAGAAAGTTCTATCAAGACCAGCCAATAAACTATCTGGGTGACTCTGAAGCAATCCATTGATTTGAGGTCCTCCCATGGAGGAAAGAGCTGAGTATTACTGTGTGTAAGAAGAGAAAGGGGAGAAAATCAGTGCGGAAACCAGCGTAGGACCGCCGGCCAGGGTGCAAACTCCTTCTTGGGTCCCATTATGAATCACATGCTGGGTATATAACATGTTTTACCACTTCATAAATTTGACATTACTTTATGAACAACACAGTTATTCTGCAGTTTAAGTTTTGTGTTGCCCTATACAGTCAATCCCTAACACCATGGAGGACTGATTCTGGGATACCTGTAGATACTAAAGTCTATACACGCTCTGGACCCTCATACAGAATGCCATAGTAGCCTGGCTCCAACTCAAAAGGCAGAGGCAGACTTTGTCTTGGGCTGGAGAGGTGACTCAGAGGTTAAGAGCACTGGCTGCTCTTGCAGAGGACCTGGGGTTCGATTCTCAGCACCCACATGGTGGCTAACAACTGCCCCAATTCCAGTTCCAGGGGAATCTAACACCCTCTTCTGACCTCTGTGGGCACTGCACAACACAGGTATACTTACACACATGCAGACAATGCATTCATACACATAAAATAAAAATAAATAAATTTTTTAAAAAGACTTTGTCTCACAAAAAAAAAAAAAAAACAACTAGGGCCAGTGAGATGGTCCATGGGGTATAGGTACTTACCATCAAGGCTGATGACCTGTGTTTGATCCCCAGAACTCACATGGTAGAAGGAGAGAACCAACTCCCAAAGGTGTTCTCTGACCCTCCACATGTACGCCACAAAACATGCACCCATACACAGAAATACATACATGCACAAACAAAATGTAATAAAAATAATTTTAAGGGGGACTGGAGAGATGGCTCAGAAATTAAAGAGCACTGACTGCTCTTGCAGAGGACCCAGGTTCGATTTCCAGCACCCACGTGACAATTAACAACTGTGCAAAACTCTAGTTCCAGGGACCTAAAGCCCTCTCCTGCCCTCTGCAGGCATTGCACACACAGGTACACTTACATACATGCAGGCTAAACACTCATACATATAAAATAAAAATCAATAAATTTTCTTCAAATTTAAAAGAAAAAAATAGAACAAAATAAAATGAGAGCATTTGCATGTAATCGAGCAATATATAGTTTCCATATATTTTAGATGATCTCGATATTACTTATATTACCTAGTACAACACATATGTTATATAAACAGTTGTATAGTTTAGGGAATTATGACAAAGGCAAAAGTCTGTACATGTTCAGTACAGGTATAAATTTTTTATCACATCCTGTCTAAGGTTGGGCTGCATGTGAGGATACAGAATCTGCAGGTACAGAGGGGCTGAGTACACTTTGCTTTAAAAACACTAACCTGGAGCTCAGGAGAGGGCACAATTGGTAAAGTCTGATCACATAAGCATGAGGACCTGAGTTTGGATACCTACAACATATAAAAAAAAGCCAGGCACAGTAGCATGCATCTGTAATTCCAGCACTGGAAAGGCAGGGACAGGTGGATGCCTGGAGCTCAATGGCTAGCCAGCCTAGCTGAACAGTGACCTCCAGGTTCAGTGAGACCCTGAAAACTAAGCTGGAGAGTGACTAAGGAAAACACAAGATATGTACCTTTGACCTCCACAGTCATATAGAACAGACATGTACATATACATGCACCAAAAGAATAGTTTGTAAAAAGTTAAGCATGTAGTAGAAATGACCTTGGCCTCCTTATTTTCCTTAAAAAGCTGTTTTCATATGAAACTGTGGTGAGGGAGAATTAAGGAGGTATCACTTAGTGGCCAAATGCCTCAGATGCCTGCAGTTAGGTAGGGCTTTGGTCAAGCAGTTTCAAAGCTGCCAGCCAAACGCATTTGAGAGGGCTTATTGAGTATGTGGCATAAGCTCCAGTCTTGAGTTACAGTCAAATGCCACTGGTCATTTTGATCATGGTAACTACATTCCAAGGCCAAATGCTGCTCACCTCAGTCTTTTCTGGAACACTGAACACCATGCTGGGACACTACCACAATGCCTTCAAACATCAAACTTCAAATTTCAAACATCCTAGGAACTGCTAAGAAGCCATCAATGAATCCTTATGGCCTGTTTGAAAACCAGCTTAACAGCTCTAGCATGGGACATTCATGTCCTCTGAGCCCAGCATCTATCTGTCTTTCTAGGAAGCAGAGTTCAGGAGAACTGTTCTGAGTTCTGCACTCAGCCCAGTTTCAGGTGTCAGCTCTACCACTTAACTTCATGTATCAAAGATGAACCACAATAGCAACTAACCAGCCTGTTGTGAGGGTGAATTAATATAATCTGCCTCCAAGTGCAGTACAGCCTGATACCTAAGAACCAATTAATAAGCACTAGCTGTTTTGTTAAGTCCAGCTTCCTCCACTCATGGACTAAATATTCGAGCTTTGTTGTGGGGGAGCACTGTCCTAACTTAGTACTAAGCTTACCTTGAGCAAAACAAAACCCCACCTTTCAGGCCTCCTCCCTGTGAATAAGGAGAGGGCAGTACCCGAGTTCACTACATGTGACCATGGCCCAGGTAAAGTGGGGCCTCCCCCAGCTGCCAGGACTTTGCTCAGGCCACTGGAATGTTCACTTCCTCTTGCCAAAATGCTGCCTACCTTTTAAGGCCCATCTCCAGGGCCACTGATTCCAGAAGTTTCCTCTGGTCACCTTCCATAGAAGGGAAGCCTAGACTTGGGCATTCTATTCCTGCATCACACATTAACTACTTAGTTATATAACACTTAACACAGAAAAATGTGTGCAAGCTTTAAAATTTGGTTCTAAATTGTGCTTTGCTTCCTGAAAATTCCAAATAGAAAAGCCATGAAATTATGTTATGTTCCAGGGAAGGAAATCTAGTAACAAGTCATGTAATGGATGCCATACTGGTGTGGTCACAAATACAGCTCCAATTGGAAGGGAGCTGAGCTTCTGACCATCCTGAAATATGTACTCTGTGGTTCAGCAGGCTGGAAGACTCCCAGATCACTAAGAGATCATTAGATTCTGTCTGCAGCTGTTAGAAAATGAATAAGCCAGTATGTGTCACTGTGCCATGTTGCTCAGATGCTTAACATGAATGACTTCAGCCACAAAACTGTTTTCCTCTTGGAGAAGGAAAGCATTTCTTAGCCAGGAGAGCATCTTCATCTTAAGGAGCATGTCCTACTGAGGGGTGTACTGAGGCTAGTGTACTTCTTCCCTCACAGTGGTCATCTCCAACAGTGGGAGAGAGCAAGAGTGCACCAACCATCCATTTCCTCTCTCCTGAGACTGGAGAGAGAGGACATAGCACCCTGGAGGACCCTGGGGAAGATGTGCTGCTGTTGTTGGACATCTGAAGACAGTTGAGTGCCTTTTCATGTTTCTTTGCTTTTTTTTTTTTTTCTTATGTGTTTGTGTAGTGGGGAGTACATATGTATATGTGGGTATGCATGTGTGGAGGCCAGAGGTTAAGTTTGGGTGTCTTGTTCAATCACTTTCCACCTTGTGTTTTTGAGACAGGGTCTCTCAGTTTAATCTGGAGCTCATCAGTTTGGCTAGACTGGCTAGTCAGTGAGCTGCAGGCATCTGCCTATCTCTGTCTCTTCTGCACCAGAATTACAGATGCACACCACCACACCTGGTTTTTCTGCGTGGGTGCTGGGGATCTAGCTCAGCTCTCATGCTTACATTATAAGCACTTTCCTAACTGAGCCATCTTTCCAGCCCCAATCCCTGACTCTTTTTTTTTTTTTCTCTTTTTAATTTTGCCCTAAAACTGAAGTTAAAATAACTATGAGATGTTTGCGTTTATCCCTGTTGTGCAGATAAGGGAACTGGGGCACACAGAAGAGGCAATCTGCCCAGTATCATCACATCATGATTGGCAGAGGCTGGGTCCACACTGTAATTTTTTTTTAGCATTGTATGATTCTGTCATGTCAACACAATGGGCTGGGTCTTCCCACATCAATTAAGGTAATCAAGACAATCTCCTACAGACATACTCACATGTCAGCCTAATCAAGATTGAGATTCTCTTCCCTAGTGATTCTCTATCGTGTTAGGTTGACAAACTAACCATCATATTTGAAATTTTTAATTAATTAATTAATTATGCTTCAACCACTAACAATGGTTAGGACGAGTACCAAATACTCATTTTCTAGATCTGTCAGATAGGAAGAATCAAGGGATAGTCCTGGTCGCCATGCCCAACCTTCACTCCACCTTCAAATTCATTTTCAGGACCTGAAGTCCCTCACAGGAACCATTTCTAGCAATTCACCCCACAGCTGGTCCTACTCATGAAACCTCTCTGCTTTAGGATACAAACAAAGGGAGGAATTTTTACTTAAACAAGATTTTTTTTAATGACAAAAGCAAACTTTAAAAGAAAAAGAAACAGCCCCTTCAAATACAAACAAGCAAGAGACACTTATGATCCAGTTGAACATAATTAAATTTAATTAGCAGTTCCTAATATACTGGGTCCTACTGGACAATGTAGGGGTTCAGAGACATAAGGATAAAAGAAAAGTACCTCTCCTCTGCAAAATCATGGGTAATATAGTTTAAACAAATAAGGCAAAAAGACCATAATACAAGTCAAGAATGGTGAACTGTGGCTATGCAGGAAGCACCAAGTACTAAGCAGGTTGCTTCAAATGGAAAACAGTATGGGCTTTTCAGGAGCCACTGCACTGAAGATACATGTCAGCCATAAGAAGGAATTTGACATGGCTGAGGAGAGGGAATCCACACAAAGCCAAAAGAGCTACAGTGGGGAAAGATATCTGTGCAATGTGGTACAAAATGGAGGGAATGTGGTGGAACAGAGTAAGGAAAGGCACGTGCCAGTGAGACTGAGAGGGCTCTGAATAGCATGCTCAGGTGCTTGGCCCTTGATCTTTGGGCAACAGAGAACTCATGGGTCTGAGAATCCATGGGCATGCACAGCAGACTTTCCAGGCTCACTTGGCCTGGAAAGAGAGACTAGTTGGAAAGCTGCTTTAACAAGTCAGGCAAGGTAAAACTGGCATCTGATTCCTGTTTCAGAAACAGGCTGGAACAAAAAGACAGGGAGAGGCTTCAAAGATGTGTAACATCACATTTTCTTCATGCTTTCCTGCTGTACTCAAATAGGTATACATCCTTAACTATGGGAGTAAATACAAATCCTTTTAGGAAAAAGAACTAATGAAACATATTGCTAACTGGATTATGTATGATGGGGAAAAGAACATTTGGGACATAAGAAGTTAAAATTAACCCCAGGTTTTTACTATGGATGGTTTAGCAGGCCTCACAGCTAAACCTGAACTAAGGAAGGAAGCATTGCAGCTTCAAACCTCTTAAGCTCTCCCCACCATCTTCTGCACCCAATTAAAAAAGATGGCAAGATGGCTCAGCAGGTAAAGTCGCTTGCTGCCAAACCTGAAGATCTGAGTTCAATCCCAGCAACCACATAATGGAAGGAGAGAGCCATCTCCTGTAAGTTGTCCTGACCTCTAGAGATCCCCATGGTATGAACACACACGCACACAAATAAATAAAAAATTTTGCAGCTGGGCATGGTGGCGCATGCCTTTAATCCCAGCACTTGGAAGGCGGTGGCAAGTAGACCTCTGTGAGATCGAGGCCAGCTTGGTCTCCATAGCAAGTTCTAGGACGGCTGGGGCTACAGGGACTATCCTGTCCCAAAAAGACCAAAAAAAAATTTTTAAATAAATATATAAAGGGCATTATGCTAGTTGACTCTGGGCTTAAATGGGGCTGGACTGAAATTACTCCCCACTGTTATGATTTTGTTTTTTTTTTTTACCCCAGAGCTGGGGACTAAACCCCAGCGCCTTGCACTTACTGGGCAAGCACTCTACCACTGAGCTAAACCCCAATCTCTTCTGCAGTATTCATGAAAACATAGTTTTCTAAGCAGGAAACTCAAGTTCAACAAAAGAACATATAAACAAAAGTGACAGTAGGTTATGGTTATCCACAGTTTCTGAGGATATTTAAAGATGATTTAAAATGTTCTTGACATGCCAGGAATGTATATGCTAAGAAACCAGCTCTCTATTGTTTAAAACATCTGTTAGGTAATGTTATTACACTATTCAACCCCAAAGCATTACTACACTAGAGTTAAAAGGAAAGCTATCATGTTTCTTCTTAATCTAACACTAATTTTCTCATGTTAACCACAACACTTGTGCCTATTATCCTATCACCATAAATCTGAAAAGCTGAATTAAACTTTTCAGTTCAATACCCAATGGACAGGAGTTCAAATAAAACTGGACACAAGATGCTATGATGAAACCCACTGCTTTGTATGTTCACTGTGATGGTTAGTTTTGATTATCAACTTGACACAATGTGGAGTCACCTCGGAAGGGAGTCTCAACGAGGAACTGTCTGGATTGGATTGGCTTTTGAGCTAGCCTATGAGGGATTTTCTCAGTTGGATTAATTGAGAAGGGAAGACCCACCCTGAATGTGGACCACATTTCATGGCTGGGCTTGGGCTAAATGAAGGAGCGAGCAAGCTGGGCGCTAGCACGCAGCCATTAATTCACTGCTCTCTGCTCTTGATTGTGGCTATAAACAGCTGCTTCAATTCCTGCTGCCTTGACTTCCCCACAACGGTGGGCAGTAAATTGGAATTGTGAGCCAAATACACCATTTCTCCCTAAGTTGCTTTTGTCGGAGTATTTTATCACAGCAATAGGAAATAAAATGAAGATACCAACCTTAAAAGTTAATTTTTTAAAAAACTGGATAAGGGGCTGGAGAGGTGGCTCAGCGGTTAAGAACACTGGTTGTTCTAGAAGAAAACCCAGAACCCACATGGCAACTAACAACTGTCTGTAACTCCAGTTCCAGGGAGTTCTTCTGTACTCCACAGGCATTGCATGGCACAGGTGCACTTACCTACATGCAGCCAATACACACATACACATAAAATAAAAATAATAAATATGAAAAAAATTTTAATAAAAAATAAATAACTGGATAAATATGGGTAAGATTGTTGGTTTATATCAATATCTATCCTGGTTATAGTATACTATAGTTTAGCAAAATGATATCTTTGGGGGGAAGTGGGCATTTATACATAGGATTTCCCTGAGTTATTTTTCTTAATTTTTATTTTATGTGTATGAATGTTTTGCCTGCATGTATGTAAGTACACCCATATTGGCCAAGAAGGTCAGAAGAGGGCATCAGATTCCTTGGAACTCAAGTTAGGGATGGTTGTTAGCCACCCCCATGTGGGTTGTATGTATGTATGTATGTATGTATGTATGTATGTAATGTATGTGCTAGGAACTGAACCTGGGTTCTCTGCAATAAGGGTCAGATATTTGGTCACAGTGACAAGAAAATATAGGAGGAATATATTCAAGAGATTATACAACATGGTGACTACAACTAGTAACAATGTACTGTGTTCTTAAAAATTGCAAAGAGAGAGTCTCAGTGTTCTTACCACCAAAAATCAAAGGTAAATATGTGAAATAATGCACATCATTAGCCACTGGATCCATTTCCCCAATCCATATAAACATATTTATAAATATACTGTACATAAGAAGCATATAAGGAAACATGTTGGGTTTTTTTTCGGGGGGGGTCTTTTTGAGACAGGGTCTCCCTGTAGCCCCAGCTGTCCTGGAACTCACTATGTAGACCAGGCTGGCCTCGAACTCACAAAGATCCACCTGCCTCTGCCTCCCAAGTGCTGGGATTAAAGGTGTGCAGGGCTAGAAAAGATGGCTCAGCAGTTAAGAGCACTAGCTGCTCTTGCAGAGGACCTGGGTTCAATTCCCAGCACCCATATGGTGGCTAACAATCGTCCATAACTCCAGTTCCAGGGGACCCAACACCCTCTTCTGTCTGCCATGGTCACTGCACGACACAGGTATACTTACATACATGCAGGCAGTACATTCACACACATAAAATATTTTTTAATTGCTTTTAAATTTTTTAATTTGTGTTGTGCATATGAGTGTGTGTGTGCATGTGTGTGTGTGTGCACCCATGCACATACATGTGGAGGCTGGAGAGATGGCTCAGCAGTTAAGAGCACTGGCTGTTCTTATTGCAGAGGACCTACCCCCCCAACAGAATCTTCAATGTAATGGAATATCAGATAAAAGCCCTTCTTGCTTCGAGTCTGATAAGTAGCAAGCTGCTCTTGGACACTTCCCGCTTAGATCCAGAATCAGCCATTTCTCCAGGGCACCCTTTAGAACAGGCTCTGTGCCCTTTGGACATGACTTGAAATGGCTCCTACTGGACAAATATGAGACATCAAGCAGATGCTCAAGTGAAATGGGATAAGAACATCAATTATGTTCATGAGTTACAGTAATACTAAAAAGCCCCTCTTTGGTCTTCTTTAGAGGCTGGTTAAGTACAACTCACATAAAAATTGGACAGAATCAAGTGGTCAAACTGTCCTTCTTATATGGAATCCATTTCAAAGTCGTCAACAAGACACGAGACCATGTTACTCATTATGAAAGGATCACAGCTAAAACAACAGAACTGAAGCATATAATAGAACTAGAAAACTATCTTATTATTGGAACAACTAAGGATAATTGCACATAGACCAGTTAGAAGATGTTACTAAGGATCTGGTGGTAACTGTATTAGGAATGATAATGGTAGTATGGCTGTTTTTTAAGTATTTATCACAGATAGATATTTAAATATTGAAATATTTACAGGTAAAATCATAGGATCTGTGGGCTGAAACAAGAACAGGTGCTAACAGCTGTTGTAGAGGGATGCCGAGTGTATTGTGACTCGTGGTTTCGCTCTGAATTTTCTATAACAAAGACTCAGGAAAAAAGGCACAACTCTCTCTATATAGCAATCAATATAATTTAATTCAAATGGCAAAAACTTGTCAACAGCCTAAATCTCTATCAACAAGCAATAAATAGGGTAAATCATAAACAAATTAGGTAAATTTCATAATACTTCAAAAGGAATACAATGAGGACATAGAAATGAACATATCTGAACAAGAAAATATATTGTGCTAACTTTTTACATCGAGTAAAACAAAACAAGTATCAACAAGCTGCAGCACAGCATGTACTGTGAGTCCTGATATGATACATGCACAGAAAATACCTCAAGTGTGGACACGACTAGCAAAACAACAAGAAGGTTATTTTCCTCAGCATTCTCTGGGAACTTCTAAAGGCACACTCAGAACTCTTTGGGACAGGGAGGAGGGGTACAGAAAGGGATTAATGATTATTTTTAATTTCCTCAGACTCAAAATCACATTAAAAAATGTGTTCCCTATGGTAATTAAGTATGTAACGTATTATATCAAGTATTACATAAGATCTGGCATATAGCTACTAGGCTTTAAAAAGTATTAGAGCTTTTGATTTTTTTCAATAGCATAATAAAACTGCTTCTTAAAAACACAAAAAACTTCTTTGCTATGTGCATCTAACACCAACGTACTTCCTCTCTCCTTTTCAGCTATTTGACATCTAAAACATGCTTGTTTCATTTAAAAAATCTTTTGTTTTAACACGTTTTTATTTTATGTGTATGAGTGTTTTAACTACATGTATGTATGTGTACCACATGCATGCAGTGCCCTTGGAGGCCAGAAGAGGTGGGTCCAATCCCCTAGAACAGGAATAAGACAGTTTGAGCCAATGTGGATACTGGGAACAGAACATGGGTCCTCTGCAAGAGCAGCAAGTATTCTTAACCATTGGACCATCTCTCCAGGCCCTATTTGTTTTTCAAGACAGGGTCTCATATAGCCCAGGTTGTATTATGCAGCTAAGAATGACCTTTAACTTCTATCCTCCTGCATTCTTCATTCAAGTGCTGGGATTACAGATGTGTGCCACTTTTAAAGTTTAAGAAAGATGTTCAGTCTGCCATGGTGGCACACACCTTTAGTCCCAGCACTTGGAAGGCAGAGACAGAGGCAGGCAGAATCTGTGAGTTTGAGGTCAGCCTGGTCTACACAGTGAGTTCCAGCCATACAGAACTATGTAGTGAGATCCTGTCTCATAAAAGATTAAAAAAAA
>NW_008336075.1:5526569-5537112 GCF_000622305.1 Nannospalax galili | reverse complement strand
TTTAAAGATTTTAAAAATTAAAAAAATAAAGTCTCCATTAACACACCCCATAACATACATTTAAAACAGACTTTTAAAAGTACAAAATTATCTACGTCCTTAGAATATGACTTCATAAGTACATTCCAGATATGAGAATGATCAATCACATAGCTACTTTCTAGAGATAGTGAATCTTGGTTGTCAATGTGATTGAGTTGACACATCTTGGAAAAAAATAGTAGGGAGCTGGAGAGATGACTCAGAGGTTAAGAACACTGGCCATTCTTGTAGAAGACACAGGTTTGAATCCCAGCACCCATATGGCAGCTAACAACTGTCTGTAAGTCCAGTTCCAGGGGATCCAACAGCCTCTCTTTCCTCCTCGGGCATTGCATGGTAGGGGTGCACATACCTACAAGCAATACATGCATACACATAAAATAAAAATAAGTATTTTTTTAAATAAGAAAAAATAGTAAAGCACACTTCTAGACATGTTTTTGAGGGATTTTCAGACACCTAGCATATGGGTCAGCTATCTGAGTGAAGAAGACACAATCTGAATGTAGACAGTACTACCCAATAGGCCTGGGGCATGGACGGAAGGACAAAACAGAAGTAGGCAGCAAGCACATACCCTTGAGTGGATGCCATCTGCTGATGCCACTGCTTGGGGGTGGCAAACTCCTTTGAACACAGACTTGCACTAGCAGTTCTTCAGCCTTGGGCTGGGCTGTATCATTGGTCCCACTTATTCTAAGGCTTCTAGCTTTTTGAACTACATAACTATCATTCCTCAGCTCTCTAGACTACAGACAACCATTATGAACTATTCACTCTTTAGTCATGTAAGCCAATCTAATAAACCCCTTCTTGAAATAATTGTGTATACTCTATTCTGTAGAATACCCAAAGTACATCAATTATGTATATTCTAGTTTACTCTTCTCCAGAGAACAAATGCATTTGCTCCGTTAAATGCCCATGAAAATTCAGCATTATTCAAGGACTAGACTTCTCTGCCATTTACTATGAAGACTGAGAGGTTGGTAGGCCCTGAACTGCACTTTTCCACATGCATGGGATTCTTTCACATACAAAAGCCCTTATCCTCATGTTCTAGTTTCTTTTCTGCTGCTGTGACAAAACAGCCTGATCAAAAGCAGCATAGGAAGGAAAGGGTTTATGTGGCTTATAACTCTAGGCTACAGTCCATCACTGAGGGGAAGTGAAGGCAGGAACCTAAAGCATCACATCCATAGCCAGAGGAGAGAGGCTAAGTGCATGGGTCTTTGCCTGCTTGCTCTCATCTAACTTTCTTCTGTTTTATAGTTCAGGACCCCCTGCTTAGGGAACAATGCCACCCACCATGGACTGGGTCTTCCTACATCAATTAACAATCATGACAAACCCCACAGAGATGTCCACAGGCCAACCTGATGCAGACAGTTCTTCAATGGGGGCTCTTCTGAGGTCATTCTAGATTGTGGCAAGTTGACAATTACAACTAACCACTTTAAGACCCTTTAAAAACATAAAACAGGGACACCCTTCACAAGTCATAACATCCATTCTTTAAATGTATGAGTCAGTAATTTACTTTATACACACTGGCTGTGCACCATCGCCAGTTTCTAATTCTAACTCCAAAATATCTTCATCATTAAAAAAGAAAAAAAACAAAGTCTCTTATCCATTAATAGCCACTCCCCAACCCTCCTTCCCATCCCTGGCATGTCCTTATACAATTACAATTCTTCCTAAGGCTATGTTGTCATTGAAGGAGGAGAAGAAAGTATGGTGTATTTCATCAGAGGACCTTCATGCTGGGAGGTCTGCAATATATGAAGAACATCCTTCAATGCCACATGGGCCACTGGGAGCTGAGGAAGATAAATAAGCATGCTCCTCTGGAATTATTCCCTCCACTGTAAAGCAAATCCAAACCAACAGCCAGATTTGGCTCACTCTGACTGCAGTGCTCTCAACATTTGGCCACAGCATATTTTACTATCTCAAAATTCTGAAATAGAAACCAAAAAAGAAACTCTACAGCAATTATCACACACACACACACACAAAATAAGCGAAACAGAAAAAGTAGTAAATGGAGTAATTTAAATAGATAAATTCACATCAATGTTTGCTCATTTAGCTGGTGAAGCTTATCAAAACAGTTCATGTACCAAATGCAGAAGTTTTACAGATTTTATATTCATCTTTAACAACACCCAGTGAAAATCTATGGGGAAAAAAGGGAGGCTGAAGGAGTTGCTCAGCAGAGTTTTGATACAATTTGAAAGCCATTATTTCCTATTCCAAGTCATGTTTTTAACCTTCATTCACATATTTCTTCCACTGACTGCACAGTACATGCAGAAAGGACACACATTTGGTCCCTAAGGATTCTGTTATTTCCAAGCCATTTTGATGCAGAGTCACTGCCAAAAGCCACATTCCAGTCTGTGAAAAAAATATCGTCCATATCATTAGGATGTTGGAATGAACAAACAATGAGCCATAAATTCTTCAAACCACTTAGTAATGAAAGGCCTCGCCCTCGGTCAGTCAAAAAGCCTTCTCTCCTATCTGAAACCTGCAATCACGTCCCTCCCCTGATCTCTAACATGAAAAAACATGAGGAAACAGATTTATTTTGTTTACCCGTGTGTCACTTTGGTAATGCTATCTTAGAGATGACCCTGAATTTCTAATTTGGACTCTCTTTATAGGCAGCCCAGCAACTCACAAAGGTGACCGTAGAGTGAAGGATGGCAGGTGCTAGGAAATACAGTCCCTTAGTAATTTCGCTCCCTCCCCTCCCAAGAGGCTCTTTTCTTCTTAAGAGATAAAGATCTGTTTTCTTCCTAAATTTAGTTCTAAGGTAACTGTTGGAACAGAGTGCTAGCCCACCTAAAATCCTTGTACTTTTTAAAAATGTGTATGAATGTTTTGCCTGCATGGGTGTAAGTGTACCACAAGCATGCAATACCTGTGGAGGCCAGAAGAGGGCGTCAGATCCCCTGGAACTGGATTTAGGCCATGTGGGTTCTGGGAACTGAACCCAGGTCCTCTGGAAGAGCAACAGGTGCTCTTGGAGTCATTTCTCCAGCCCCCAAATCCTTGTATTTTAAAGGATGTGTTTCTTATTTGCCTGTGGTCATCAACTTGATGCCTAGTCACTGCGATAAGTAAGGACTGAGGAGATGGCTCAGTTGATAAAGTGCTTGCTGTATAAGCATGAGGACATGTGTTTGGATCCCCAGCACCCTTGTAAAAGCTGAAAGCAGCAGTACAGCCTGTAATCCCAGTGCTGAGGGGCTGAGACAGGATGATTCTGGGATTGCTGGCCAGTTAGTCATGCTGAATCAGTAAGCTCCAGGTTCAACAAGAGATCCTCCCTCAGTAATGGAGGAAGACACCTGACATCAACCTCAGGCCTCCACATGCACAAACATACACATGCACACACACAAACATGTACATACGCACAAAAAGACTTGTTTTTCCACACATCTGGACTTTTTAAAAAATTCCTTCCACTGAAAGTTTAAATTAATTTCCTATTATTATTAACCCAACAGGAAATTCAATTTGTGCTTTAGTTTTTACTCTCTCACTACATAAAGTGATTATAGAGCAGAGATACACCTGTCAGCTGCATGTTGGACAGCAGGCTCAAATGGCTTTGTTCTATAGACTTGCATTCAAATGCTACTGCCACAGACATTACTTATCCTGAAAGAATCTCAATGCTAACTAACCTCTGATGACTGAAAAACAATGTGTATTTAAAAATCTGACACACAGGGGCTAGAGAGATGGCTCAGTGGTTAAAAGTGCTGACTGCTCTTGCAGAGGACCTGGGCTCAATTCCCAGTACCCACATGGCAGCTAACAACCATCCAGTAATTCTTGTTCCAGTGAATCTGACACTGTCTTCTGACCCCTGTGGACATTGCAGGACACGAGTACTTACACACATGCAGACAACATACATACATATAAAATAAAAATGCTAGTAAATAAAATGTATTGGGGGGCGCTTTTTTGAGACAGGGTCTCCTTGTAGCCCCAGCTGGTCTGGAACTCACTATGTAGGCCAGGCTGGCCTTGAACTCACAAAGATCCGCCTGCCTCTGCCTCCTGTGACAAAATGTATTTTAAAAAAAAAAAAAACCTTGTCACACAGCAGGAGACCAGATACCTAACTATATTGATGCTGCTCATATTGTCTTTTCTGTAATGGCCACCATCATTTATTTAGCAATATATGCAAAATAAATGCTTTCAATTCAGTTTCTGGCTTTACTCAAGCAAAATCATCTTCCTTTCTCCATAGATTCCAGACAGTGCCCAAAGCTAGACTCCTCCATCCCAGTCCTGTCCTATTCTTGCCCTTTTGTCCTCCCTGCTGCGCTTGATGTTTGTTCACTCAAACCTCAACATGACAGCATTAGAGGTGGGGCCTTGGGAAATGACTGAGTCATTAGGGTGGAGCTCTCTCAGATGGGATTAGTGACTTTTTAAAAGAGCTGGAGAAAACTAGCTAGGCCCTTTGCCCTTCTGTGCCTAGCAGTGTTCATTCATTCCCTCCAGGTCACAGCCATAGGCTCACCATGTAAACAATGAGCAAGCCCACCACAGTCACAGCTGCCTGCAACACCTTGATGGTGGATTTCAACCTCTAGAGGTGAGAAAACTACATTTCCATGATCACGAATACCCAGTATACAGTTATTTTGCTACAGCAGCAGGAAGGAGCCAAGACATTGTGAACAGTTCTTTCCAATGTGGAAAACCTTGCTGGGAGTGGTGGCACAGGCCTTTAGCCCAGCACGTGGGAGGCAGAGGCAGGTGGGTTTCTGTGAGTTCAAGGCCAGCCTGGTCTACATAGTGAGTTCCAGGCCAGCTGGGGTTACATTACAGGGAGATTCTGTCTCAAAAAGACCAAAAAAGAAAAAAGAAAAAAAAAGAAAGAAAGAAAACCTTGTAGGGTGATTAACAACTCACATAAACAAGCTGCTGCATGCACAGCAACCAAAGCTGCTCTCACTCCAACCTGGCTGAGAATCCACCACCTGAAGCCCAGGCAGCCCTAACATGCTTTGTGTTTCTCCTCATTGGTTTTTGCTTTATTTTGTTTTGTTCGATGGGAGAGGGATACTCCCAAGTAACTAAAAACACTGTTCAATCTTCCTCAGCCCCTCTTTCTACCACTGTATTGATGTTTAGGGACGATGAAAGGCCATAACAGGTAACCAAGGCAAGCAGTGGCAGTGCTGGACCAACCACAAAAAAATGAAAAACGAAATCTCACGTTGGATTCTAGAATATGATAGTAAAGTACTAAGCATGCAGCACTTACAAGGCAGTCACTTTCAATACATGAACTCAGTTATCTTTTTAAATACTTTTATTGAGTTTTTGTGCATTTCATACAATAGATCTTGGTCAAATTTAGAAGCACCCCCCTCCCATCTGTGTCCCCTTACTGTCCCCCACCAGATTTCATGCATTCTGTCACATATGTTTAATCATATCTAGTCATGCATTTGCACCCAGATGTCCCTCCATGCAAGTTCATCCACTGGAATCTAGTCAGCCTATCTAGAGTCACTCCCTTAAAGATGATCTATTCTCCTTTACCCCCCCCCCAGTAATCAGTTGCCAAGATTTCTTCAGCTAAGACTGGGTTCTGCTGTCCATTTCTCCAGTTCTATACTGGGCTTTTGTCTGAGCATGGGACTTGTGCGTGCGGTCACCATTGTTGTAAGCTCATACAAGCAAGCTCCCAGTGGCTTGAAAGCCTCTGTTTCCTTATGTTCATGCACCAATCCTGGCTCTTACAATCTTTCCACCTCTTCTGAAATGTTCCCTGAGTCATGGGTAGATGAGGTTTAATATAGGAGCCCTTTCCAGGAGCACACACTCTGCAGTTAAAACGTAGCCAGTTGTGGCCTTCTGCATTCATCACACTCTGTTGCATGAGGAAGCTTCACTGGTGAGAGATGAGGGATGCACTAGTATTCTTTCTACCAACTGCTCCAGTATGTTCCATGAACCTTAGGTGTACAGGTTCCACTGCAGATGTGTCACTTGGGGCTGGACATCTCTCAGACATCTATTCTCTGTGTGTAACAAGATCTAAAACTCTGTAGTAGCCTTCATCTGTTGCAAAAAGAAGCTTCTTTGATGAGTGGTGTAGAGTATACTTGTCAGGGTGGTAGGCAGTTCTGAGGCAGGCAGATCGGGAGGCCATGGGCAAGGTGGGAGAGGGAATAGCCTGTGGAGGGTATGACAAACTACACTAGAAGATTAAGCTAGTCTGAGTTAGGAGGCTAGTCCAGAGATCTGAGGCAGAAGAGCAGAAGCAGGCCTGGGCCCAAGGCTAGAAGGGGGCTCAGTTATCTTTTATCCTCATGATCACTATGAGATCACTATTGTCAGTTTTCTGAGGCACTGGAAGATTATGCAGTTTACAGAGCATCACACAGTGAGTGATGACGGAAGGAAGAAGCCTACATTCTAGTACAACAGTCTGACTCCAGACACCAAGGCTCCTAACTTTTCCATAACTATCTGTTTCACAGGGCTGGAGTCACTTTCAAAGAAAACAGGAGGAAAAAGAACACACCAACCAGGAACTGATGGGTGAAGTCCTAACATACAAAGTACTTCCTAAGCATCTCTGCAGCTTGGGAGCATCTGCCAGCAAGTTACAGAACCAGCCAGAGGTAGGCCATAATTTCACAGGCTCTGAAGGTAAAGAAAGCAATTGCCAAGGTAAGATTTAGAACTGAGCTCCACAGAGACTGAGAACAGCAGCTCTCCTCTGTTGCTGTCCCCATTTCCAGGAGTATGTTCCCTGCCCTAAACAAGATGTAGTTCATTTGGAAAATAGCAAAAGAAAAAAAAAAAAAAAAGTTGTTTCCTTAAAGAAAGGGATCAAGGGTCAATGGGTAAAAGGCATCTGCCACCAAGCCTGACAACCTGAATTCAATCCCCATGACCCACATGGTAGAAGGAGAACACTGACTCCCGCAAGTTGTCCTCTGACCTCCACACATGCATGAGCACAAGCACACAAAACAAAATATAGAAGTTTAAAAATAAAAATTTAAAACAGGTTTAAAGGTACTAAAGGTTTTTTTTTTTTTAATAAAAGTTTAAAAAAGCATTTTTTAAATTCTGAAAGGCCAGGGGTAGTGGCACATGCTTATGATCCCAGTACTCCAAAGGCAGAGGCAGAAAGACCAAGCTGCAGGCCTTCATAGACTTTGTAGCAAGACTCCACCCCCTAAAAATTCAAACAATAAAATTGTAAATGCATACACTCCTCTACTGCCCTCTGCCCCCTTTAAGACTATTATACTACGCCAGGCATGGTGGCTTAGTCCCAGCACTCAGCAGACAGAGACAGGTGGATCTCTGTGAGTTTGAGACCAGCCTGGTCTACATAACAAGTTCCAGGCCAGCCAGGGCTACATACATTTCTCAAAAAGAAAAAGAAAAAAAAAAAAGCTTGGCACAGGCCATATCTGATTTTTCCCTTTATCCCTATGCACAGAGATACATAATAAGAGTTTCTTGAACTCAACCTCAACTAAGTCAATTTTTTTCTAAAGTAATTGTCCTCACTGTGTGTTAAGAGTTTCCACTGTTCCCAAATCCACCAGTACTTTGGAGCCCTGGGAATCTTAATACTCATTCACTTTACATGCAGAGCAGCACACTGAAACAGCAGGATCCCAGCCTGCTGCTCCTGGGGACTGGGCTGGCAGCACACAGTAGTCAGCCCAATACAGCACTCACAGGGAAGAGCAGTAGCTTTCTCCCACCTGCTCTGAGCCTACTTATTCCCAAAGTAGCAAGACTAGACCAGGCTAGTCAGCTGTGCCTAGTTAAAACATCATCTCAGAGGAGGAACTATCTGGCCCTAAGAGAACAGATCTGGGCCTGGAGGCTAAGAAGAAATAAGGAACCCAAAGAAAAGGGCCCAGCCACAGAGGAGGACTACAAGTGTGTCCTGTAGCTTCCTCTCACCTAGCCGCCCCCTACCCCCCGCCCCCAACATCTCCCCTTTCTACCAAGGTAGAAGGAAAATTCTCTAGCACTGTTTTGAACAACACACAGGTTATCTGTTGCGTATCCAAAAAGAAAAATACCAAGAGAAATGGTACCACCCAGGAGGGGTAGAAAGGCACTTGTGCTACTGACAAGTGGGCAAACTGGTAAACTCTGACCCACTAAATCAAACTTCCAAAACTTTAGCAAAGAGGCACTAGAAAGAGAAGAGCATGTCTATACAGGATGCTCAGTGCAACGATGCTTACACCAAATCTGTGAACGGTCAAGTATGAACAGGGAAACAATGGCTACATGCACACAAAGGAGAAGACTGCATAAGATTATTTAAGGGCTGGCGAGATGGCTGAGCAGATAAAGGGACTTGTCACCAAGCCTGATAACCTGAGATCTATCCTTGGGATCCACCTAGAAGGAGAAAACCAACTCCTGCAAGTTGTCCTCTGACTTCCACACCAGCACAAGTGCCATGGCACACGTGTACTTATATACACACTAAATACATGTAAAAAAATTCTTATATGATCTTAAAAGCCACCTTATAAATGATAGAATTTGCTCAGAAAGATGATCATGGCATATATTTAACCTAAAACAAAACAATGTGTGTGTATGTAGTATGATGAGTCTCCTAAAAATACTTTCCATCTTTTTTCTATGGTTGTAAACAAAAGTTATTTCAGGGCATAAAATTATCAGTGGCTTTCACGGGTGGAGACAACAACTCAGTGGATAAAGTGCTTGCTATGCAAGCATAAAGACCTGAGTTCAAATCCCAACACCTACATAAAAGCCCTGTGCTCCCACAGCAAGATGAAAAGCAAACACAGGAGAAGTCCCTGAAGCTTACGGCCCAGCCAACCTGGTGTACACAACAATGAACAACCACGGAAGAGGAGGCCCTGTCTCAAACAAGGTTGAAAACCAAGACTGACAGTCAAGGTTGTCTTCTGACCTCCACAAGGCACCACAGGACATGCATGCCTTCATACATACATCATGTACACATATATCATTCATACATCTCACACACACACACACACACACACACACACACAAGCACAAAAGAAAAATCTCCCTTTGGTAGCAGCATAGGAAAAATTGTTTCAGGCAAGAACTATTGATGGGTGCTAAAACCAGCAAGTAAAAGATTAATGAAAAATAGACAATTACATAGTCTCAAAATAGCATTCCACAAGTTACCTATTAATTATTAGCGAGTGAGAGAGCGAGCAAGAGAGAGAGAGAAAGAGAAAGAGAACCTGTAATCCCAGCAACTCATGAGGCTGCAGCAAGAGGAATAAAAGTTCAAGGGCAGCCTAGGCTACACATCAAGACATGTCTCCAAAAAGAAAATGAGGGGAGGAAAAGAAAGAGAAAGAGAAGGAAGGGACTTTTAAAAAACATTTTTTTTATGTGTATGAGTATTTTGCCTGCTTGTATCTAAGTGCACCTGTGTTGTACACTGCCCACGGAGGTCAGAAAAGGATGTCAGATCCCCTGGAACTGGAGTTATAAACAGTTGTCAGTTGCCATGTGGGTGCTGGGAACCAAACCCAGGTCCTCTGCAAGAGCAACCAGTGCTCTTAACTGCTGAGCCATCACTTCAGCCCTGGGAAGGACTTTCTGAAGAAAGCTGGTACTAATTTTTTTTGACAATAGGAGAAAGAAGATAGGCCTCATCAGTATCATGCACTGAGAAGGACCTAACATCACCACAGCATTCCTGCCAAAAATGAGCAACCGTCATCTAACCAAGGGGAGCCACCCAACAAGCTCAAAGTAAAGGACTACAGAATCAGTGCCCTGTACTTTCAAAAGCATTATGCCAAGAAAGACAAGGAAAGATGGAGGGCAAACTGCTCTGGGTCAAGGAGACTGCACAGTCATGAGATCTAGGTGTAATACGTGCTCCTGGATTGGACTGTGGACCAAGAAGAAAAATAGGTGAAACCTGCATAAGGCTTATCTATTAGGTATTAGTAGTCTATATATCCTGATTTGGATAAATAGAGCAAAATTTACATAATTACAAAATGAATACCTTATTTTTTTAGAAAATACAAATAATTAGAAGCAATGAAACATTACATCTAAAACTTACTGTCAAACAGTTTAGAATCTATAATATGCATAGGAATGAACAAAATAGTTATATGAAAAGCAACTTGAAAATTAACATACATGAAAATTATTTTGCACTATATTTTGACATTTCCTGTAAATCTAAATCTAAATATTTTCTAAAACAAAACATCTTAAAACTATATATGGCTAGGTGTGGTAGTGCACACCTTTAATCTCAGCACTCAGGAGGCAGAGGCAGACCAAGGCCAGCCTGGACTACATAGATAGTTCCAGGTCAGCTGGGGCTACAGGGAGACACTGTTTTTGTTTTTGTTTTTGTTTTTTTAAACAGGCTTTAATAAGGGAGATATGGATAAAAATTGGGTTAGTTTAAGGGAGGGGGGAG
>NW_008336075.1:5509852-5525243 GCF_000622305.1 Nannospalax galili | reverse complement strand
CAATTTATGTCTTAGAGGGCTTATACTGAGTTCAATAATATATAACTGTATTAATTCAACTGTGAACCTAAAAACTTGCACCCACTTGTGAAAGAGATGTACCCTAGCTCAGAAAAATGTTATTGAATAGGTTAATGCTGTTGTAATGAAATGCTTCTTCTAATTTAAAAAAAAAAAAAAAAAGTATATATGGTCATGATTCTACTAGACCAAAGAACTAGCCAAACTGCTACACTCCGGTTTCAGCAAATGACCATGCCTCAGTAAATAAAGTGGAGAGCAATGGATGACGACACCTGACATCAACCTCTGACCTCTACATGCACCTGCACACACATTTGCCCAAATATGACAATATCATTCACCAAGGAGTCTACTGTTTTCTTTATGCTTGCATAAATGTAACTACTAATACTGCTGGAAAATTAACATGTACTGTAGACTGCTTCTACGGTGGACTCCGAAGGCAAATTATTCAGATTAAAATCCTGCATCTTGCATGAAGGCTATAACGGCAACTAACTCCTTTCTGACTAGATTTGAAGCCTGTTCCACAGGAGGGAATTCATGCCTGGTACTACAAACCTGGTCAAAAGCCCATGGCTCTGGACATCACAGTCCCTAAGGTAGGGACCTACTGCTATTACTCTGCTAAATGAGTACGCTGTCAAACTGCCTTCTAAAGATCTGCCATTATATCCATAGATTAGTGCTGCTCTCAACAGGTCAAAGAAGCTTCTTTCTGCATGAGGCAGCAGTTAATGCAGACTCATAACTAGTCAAACTGTTGAGAAAAAGTGACTATCAAGTGCTCAGCCCTAAATGGGACTTTTCTATGACTACCCCCTACCTCTGCCAACCCAAGGCTCAAGGAACGTAGAATAGGGGGCAGAAAGAATGTAAGAGCCGGAGGATGGAGAGGGGTGCTGTGAAATGCTGTCTTCTGGACATGGCAGAGTCATTGCACTCATGTACTATGATTACCTGCATAAAACCTGCATCAAATCAAACCAACAAGATCAGTCAACATTCCAGCAGGCAATACAACTGAACTTAGTGGGTTACAAAAAAAAAAAAAAAAGGAAGAGGAAGACATGAAAGTGGGGGGGGGGCCTGCAGGTGAAGGAGGGAGGATAGACAGGATCAAGATACATTGTATATGCACTGTACCATAGATATATTGTATGACGTTCTCAAAGAATAAATAAACTTTTTAAAATAAAATCTTGCTTCTGATGTTCCTATTATAGAACCTCAGAGACATTTCTTTCCTTCTTTTAGGCAGTTTCTGGCAATGAAGACTGAGAATAATCACAGGCTTATCAGAAAGCACTTCCTGAAGATTCACTGTGCAGTGCCTTCAAAGCACTTGGGGTGCCTGGCAGTCAAGGAGTAACTTAATAAATGTTAGTTATTAGTAAACACTAGCTTTCACGCCTCATCAGCCTCACTGTTGGCTGTACACTCTCACCCCAGCTGTTTCTTTTTGTTTGCTTTTGGCATTCAATTAGTGATCTCTTATCTGTATCCTTATTTAAATGTTAACTTTTAGAAATAAGGCAGTACACGGGCTGTATTAAAAATAAAAGAACAAGCAGAATCTCCCGAAAGTAGGGGCCCTCAGTCAATGGATTCCTTTATTCCAGAAGCCTTTACATGCACCCTTGACAGAATTCCCAGCCAGCTGCTGCTCTGCGTAGGGACTTTATTATCAACACTGCACAACTCAAGGATTCATATCTTATTACAAAAGATCTGAGTCTTCTGTTCCAGGCATCAGGCAGGGCTACAGGAAGGCATGCAGCCTCAAACCCACATAAAAGTTCAATTTCTACAGAGCTTGCTACCATTTGACACTGCAGTTCATATCTTCATAGACTTCTTTTACTGACCACGTGCTACATGCAGAGCACTCTGCTGGCACCTTACATACAATGGCTGGCTGAATCCTCAAGATAACTACGTAGACTGGCATCATCAGACCCATTATATAGATGAGGAGGCACAAAGGGCATCTGCACAAAGTCAGGAGCGGAATCCAGATGGTTCACACTCATATCTGAATTATTTCCAGTATAGTTTGTTGTCTGTACATATACATGCATGCACATATACATACATATACGTACACATATTTAGGAAGAAGTTATTTTAACCTGCAAAGATACCATTTTTGGCTTGACAATCCACACATATTTTCTTGGTATAACTCATCCTGAGGTTGCCTTCTTTTGCTTAGTGCTGTTCACTGTAGCTTTTCCACTTACAGAAGCATCTGTCTTTTTTAATTACACCTAAGAAATTCATTTCTAGCCTCCCTCAAACAGCACTGCAAGGAAAACCTGGGCAAAACCTCCTTTCTAGCCTCAGAGAGGATGCATCACTTGGTGGCAGCACCAAGCACAGTGCCAGAAAAGGAAGCAGAAGGCACTTAAATTGAATCCAATAATCTTTTCTGGCTCTCCCCTCAAGGACATAGGAGGGGAATAAAAACCTCAGTGAAAGAAGCCAAGGCTAGGAGACAGGCAAGGAAAGTGAGAGGCACCTCCCTTATCTGTCAGCACATTCCCCTATACCCACCCATAAACGCACTGGTCCACTGAGTGCTGGAAAGAGACTTAAGAGAAACGAACTCTTCCCCAGTCCACAGACAGCTGCCCAGAGGGACCAGGAAAGAGAGGCTGCTCAGAATCCCTTCACTTAGTCCTTCTCATTCTTCATGCCCTACTTAATTCACCTTTCTATCAAGGCCTCTCTAACCAAGCATACCTTATGTTTTTCATCTTTACCCTTGCAGCATTTATATACATCCGTGGGACAACTTACACTGAATTACTTTCTGCCCCACAGTATGCAATTGTGCCTTTGTTCTCCTGTAAGTCCTGGTTGTCCCTGCAATCAGACCAGAAGGTCCTGTAGGGCACAAACTTCAAATTCACAGCAGCATGGCCCAGGCCTTGAGACAAATGTGAACGAAGGAAAGTTCACACACACTAGATTAACAGACCTACCCAGCCTGGGCACCAGCCTACAGTGCCAGGGCAGAGACCATGCTCATCTTCTCCACACTGTGCTACTCCCCAGCAATGCATCTGCCACATGGCCAATGCTTAGCTTTAGGTGTTGCCTAAAGGTATGGTTCAAGTCCTAAAAACCTTAATTACTAGCTCATCACCCCCAACAAGCGACCTGATTTCTCTGAGCATCAATTTTCCCATCTACAAAATGGAAGAAAAGGCTGGAGAGCTGGCACAGCCATTAAAAAGCTCAGGCACAGAACCTAAAGACAAAATGGAAGTAACAGTAGCTACCTCATATGGTAATGATAAGGTAAAACTGAACCGGCATTCAGCAGATTTCTGGTGCACAGTAAATGTGTCCCAGCCATAGGCTCTTCTTATCATTCCACAGTACTGAGTACAGGTCCACAACGGCCTATCAAGAACTTGAGGCCAGATATGTTCTGTGATACAGAAGTTTCCAAGTGTTTGAAAGGTAAACCACACACAGCATGATTCTACTAAAAACCCTTAAACATACTCTGGGGTAGCGAAACATGCCCTAAATAAAGCCGCTAAAGTCTCCAGACAGGTCACTTCAAATCAAATGGGAGAAATGTTATGGAAAACACTAGGCTTTCAGGGCTCTTGGGCCATGAGAACTTAAGAGAAGGGCCCAAAAGACTTAAAAACAAAAGACCTGCCCCACCTAGGATGCAGAGCTCAGCAAAGGTATGAGTGCATGGACTAAGGGTCTAAGGCTGTGACAGCTGCACACCAGCCTCTCAGGACATCACTCTTAATTTGTATCCCTTCTTAGGCAAAGAAAGGAGAAAAGCTGGACCTAATGAGCCATGATTTTAATCCAAAAACTCAGAAGGCTGAGACAGGCAGATGCTAGCTTGGTCTAGCAAGTTCCAGGCAAGCCAGTGTGACGTAGTGAAACCTTGTCTCAAAAAAAGAAATGGGGGCGGGGCATGATGGCTACAGGTATGGGCAAGAACCTACCCCAGCAACTTTCCCTTTCTTTAGGCTTTAATCAACAAAACCAGAAAGAGACCAGATCACTGAGGGGCAGCCATGTTCAAAATCTGGAGGTTTGGTTTTTATTTCTAATGTCTGGGTAATCTAAAAAAGAAACCATGAATAAGAAGGGTCTCCTGTCCCCCATGGTCACGATAACAAAGTGAAACACTTCACAAGTCCTTCCAGATTCAACAGCACCCCATAGTGTGGCCCTGGTGGTACTTTGGATGTGAGTATTTGATCTTTTATAACTGTGTTTGTGCATCTGTGTGTATAAGTACATGCATGTTGAGTACCACAGTGCCTGTGTAGAGGTCAGAACAGAACTCTAAGGTGTTGCCTTTTCCCTGATACCTATGGGATCTCGGGGTGGAACTTGGGCCCTCAGTCCTGCACACAAGTGCCTCTACCCGCTGAGTCATCTCATCAGTCCTGTACACTAACCAAATATTGAACCCTCAAGATGTGGGGGGGGGGGTGTCATATAGGTGTGTGCACATGTACTCATATTCAAAGCCAGTGAGCATGAGGCCAGCAGTCAACACTGGGTATAGTCCTCTATTGCTCTCCACCTTATTTTTTGAGATGGTCTCTCAATGAACCTAGAGCTCATGGATTCAGCCAGATTGGCTGATCAATGAAATCCAGGGAGAACCACATCTTCACCTTTCCCCCAACCCCCCTCCCAGCATAAGGATTACAGACCTGAGCCACTGTCCAGCTTTTTTGTGGGTTCTGGGGATCCAAACTCAGGTCCTCGTGCTTTGATGGATGACATTTTACTGACTGCACTCTCCAGCCCCCTCAAAATGGCTTCTACCAGGCAAGAAAGCCCAAGGCCAATTCACTGTACATGATCAGTGACAGGCTAACAGAATTCAAACTGATCTCAATGAGCCTGAGGGAAGAGAGCTAAAACAGGCAAATTTTCATGAAACATCATATGAAGATGTTCAAAAATAAACTGTGCTCTAATCTAACTAGTGTTCCCCCATTCCCAAACTCCAAGCCCTACTCTTCTCCCCAGTGAGTCCTCAGTGGTTCCCATACTGAAGAAAAAGTGTTCACCTGAGTCATATTGAAGGCCTTCGATGCAACCCAGCACAGGGCCAAAGTTTCTGTGAATCAAGTTTTGTTAGAACATAACCAAGCGTATTCATTCCTGTATTACTTTTGACTGCTTTTATAGCCCAAATTACTTAAATATTTGCAAAAATTTCCATGTAGTTCACAATGCCTAAAATATTTCCTTATCTGGCCTTTAAGAAAAAGGTTGCTGACCTCTATTCTTATGGAGGATTGACTGGGCAATCAGAGGGACCTACATTTAAATTTCATCTCCATAACCACAGTAGAAATTACTTCTTATTTCTGGGCCTCAGTTACCCCATGCATAAAATTAGGATACCAAGGGTCAGCAGATAGCTCAGTGGGTAAAAGTGCTTGCTATGCGAGCCTGGGAACCTGAGTTTGAATCTCAGAACGCACTTGGTGAAAGGAGAGACTCACCTCCCCAAAGCTGTCCCCTGACTTCCACAAACACGCATTAGCATGCATACACACACACACATACATCATGCACATATACAATAATAAAAATTTTAATTAGAATACCAGAGGAGTTATATAACTAAATGAGACAAGAAAAATGTCTAATACACAGTAAGTAAAGAATAAATGGTAAATATTAAATGCCAATACTGCAAGTAAATTTGTCTATAGGGTTAGGAACTATTCAAAAGTAAAATTATTCAAGCTCCAGCCAAGCCTTTTTAGAAATAAGGCCCTCAGTGGCTGGAGAGATGGCTCAGCGGTTAAGACACTGGTTGTTCTTGCAGAAGACCCAGGTTCAAATCCCAGCACCCACATGGCAGCTATCAACTGTCCATAACTCCAGTCCCAGGGGATCTGACAGCCTCTTCTGACTTCCGAGGGCATTGTACAACACGGGTGCACTTACCTACATGCAGGAAATACACATTAAAAAAAAAGAGTAACAGAGTACTACAATTTCAGATGCTCAAAATTACATTGCCTGTCTTCTATTATCTTTTTAGTCCTTAATTTAAAAAATCTAGGGGAGCTGGAGAGATGGCTCAGGGGTTAAGAGCTGCTCTTGCAGAGGACTAGGGTTTGGTTTCCAACACCCAAAAGAGCAGCAAACAACCATGTGTAGTTCCAATTCAAGGGGATCCAATGCCCTCTTCTGGCCTCCCTGGGCATAGCACACATGTAGAATACCTACATACATACAGGCAAAATACTCATACACACAAAAATAAAATAAAATTTTTAAATCTAGAAGTGTAACTTCAGGATTCTGTTAGGAAAGTTAATCCTTTCTATTCCTACTATTTTAAAAATAGTCTAAATGTTCCTCAGACTCTGAGAAATCTTGACCTATGATTAAGGAAAAAAAAAGAGGAGGCAGGTACAAGGTTAGTGTCTAGATTTCAATAAGCCACACCTGCTGAGCAGCCAAAGTTCCTGAGTTCACTGATTGTGCTGGATAGCTTTAGTGTCAACTTGACACACCTGGGTTGAGGGCGCCTCAACTGGGGAATTGCCACCATAAGACTGGCCTATGGCCACGTCTGTGAAGCATCTTCTTGATTGTTGTGTGGGTGGTGCCACCCCTGGGCAGGTGGGCCTGTATTGCATAAGAAAGCAGGCTGAGCAGGGGCCAGGGGAGCAAGCCAGTAGGCAGTGTTCCTCCATGGCCTATGCTCCTGCCTCCAGGTTCTTGCCCTGAGTTCCTACCTTGGGCTCCCTGATGAACTGTGACCTGGGAGATGTAAGCCAAATAAACTGTTTCCTCCCCAAGTTGGTATATTGGTCAGGGTATTTTGTCACAGCAATGGAGAAACAAGCTAGAACACTGATGTATCCAGTATTTGCTAAACCTCTACCAGGTCCAGGCTCTGGGCTCCACCTAGGAAAAAAGCAGGCTGTCTCCACACAGAACTGTCACAAAGGAAGCATCACAACACTTCCAAAGCAGAGCGTGCTCTGTCCTGTAGGATTAAAATCATAGTAGAGCCCTGGACTGTAAGACCATTTGTATTAAGTCAGAAGACTTAGAACTGGAGCGTTCCCAAGGGATATCTCACTAACATCTGCACTGAACAAACAGGCTGGTCAAAAGCAAGTTGGTAGCAAACACATCTTCCTCGTTTGGCTTCACACCAAGCTGCTTTTGCTTACTACTTAACTCCCTGGCTTGGCATGGTGGCACATGTCTGCTGTAATCCCAATACTGGGGAGCTAAAGACAGGAGGAACATGAGTTCAAGACCAGCCTGGGCTACACTGGAAACCTTGTGGGGGGTGGGGAAGGAGGAGAAAGAGGGGAGAGAAAGGAGGGAGGAGAAGAGGGAGAGAATGGGGGGAGGAGAAAGGAGAAGGGGGAGAAAGAAGGAGCAAAGAATTACTTCCTGAAGTATTAAGTCTTAATCCTTCCCTCCTTGTGACTCTGCAAATGTCTTAAAGTCTTGGATTCCTGAAGCAGTATTACTGGTTACTTCAGTCTTGCACAGAATTCTGAGTGCACACATAATACCTGAACTATGCGGCCATTTGCTTCTGACCAGCACCCTACCACCTGAGTGGCTATGAGCTTCTTGGAGACAAGAGGTACATTTTGATAACTACCACCACTAACTTCTTAGAGGTATGCAAAAAACAATTTATACCAACTTTCATTTAATGCTCTAAAAATTTAATTATCTGCAGCAGGGTGTGGTGACGCATGCCTTTAATCCCAGCACTCCGGAGGCAGATATAGGCACATCTCTGTGAGATCAAGGTCAGCCTGGTCAGGAGACCCTGTCTCAAAAAGAGTACATCTGTAATCCCAGATCCCCTATAGGAAGTACATCTGTAATCCCAGTACATCCAAGTACAGTACATCTGTAATCCCAGATCCCCTATAGGAAGATGGGAAGCAGAGACAGGAGAATCCCCAGGAGCTCATGGGTCAGCCAGCCTGGCACATGCAGCAGCAGTGAGCAAGAAGAGCCTGCCTCAGACCAGGTGGGACTGACCAAGAAGAGATCCTGCCTCTAACAAGATAGAAGGCAAGGACAGACACCCCATGTTGTCCTCTGACCTCGACACATGAATCATAGCACATGTCCACTCAAACTTACACACACACAAACATGCACACTCACAAAGACTTAAAAAAAAAAAAAAAAAAGATTATCCTGACATTACAAATGGGGAAACTGAGGCTCAAGGTTCAAGAGCTCACACAGTGACACAGACTCAATAGGTCATTAATTAACATCCATATTATCTCAGTCCCCTCTGCAACCTTCTTCTTCCAAGTAGAGCCTGATGACCTCCAAGTACCCTCCCTCCTGCATAGAGCCACTGCTTCCCTCATGGGAGGTTGCACCTTGAGGCCAGCAGGTTAAGCATGGGGTTGAAAGCAATTCTGGACCCACATTCCACTTTCTAATGGCACTGGGGCAGGGAGGGAGGAACACAAAGCCATCTTGGCAAGAGGATACACAAAAGGTTGTCTGGTAGCTTCTGAGAAAGCTTTCCTTCCAAGTAAGGCATAAGAAGGCAGGCTTCCTACCTAGACACTGCCTCAACCAAGACTGGCTTATCTGTGATACTAAAGTCCACTGAGTCTGTTTTCAGTTACTCTCCACCAAAAGCTTCTTACTATGCACATAGTAGAGGAGCCATGACTTGGATATACACAAGGTAACTTGACAGTCCTCAAAAACACAACCAGACTCTGACCCCTCACCTCCAATACCCCACCACACAGCACTAGCAGCCAGAGTACTTGTCATCTTCTGCTAAATGAATGAACAACTGAGATGGGATTTCAGCTCAGCTTCAAAGGCCAGTAGGATAAATTTTATGACCAGTTGTGAAGGAAATATCAGTGTTAAGTAACATCCTTAACAAATAAAAAACTCCACTGCTCTCAGATGAGACTGATGTTTAAATGTATTTGAAAAATGGAGCAAAAGAAGAAATCCTGTAAGCACCAGTTCCTAAGTTCAAAGCAATTTTGGAAAACTAAGTCAATATAGCATAGAAGAGTCAGCTTCCGGAGTCCCTTTTACAATGTCTACAGCACCTAATAGCAGTTATGTAAGCTTCTAGCCTCTATGTCCATTTCAGCCTTGATCTCAAGAGGCTACCTTCTTAGCAAACTAAAAGAGAGGAGAGGCAGGAGGAGAAGATGGAGGTAGAGGAAAGGGAGGTGTGGAGGAGGTGGCAGGTGGAGGAGCAGGCAAGTGGAGGAAGGAGCAGGAGGAGGGCCAGGTAGAGGAGGGGCAGGTGAAGGAGGAGGGTGGCGGAGGGGTAGGCCGAGGAGGGTAGGCGGAGGAGGGGACAGGTGGAAGTAGGGGCAAGTAGACAAGGGGTAGGTGGAAAAGAGAGCAGGTGGAGGAGGGGCAGGTGGATGGGCAGGAGGAGGAGAGGACACATGGAGATGGGGGCAAATGGAGGAGGGCCAGGTGGAAGAGAGAGCAGGTGGAGGAGGGGCAAGTAGAAGACAACTCTTGAGTGCTTCAGATATCCCTAGTTTGCATTCTTGAAGCTCAGTATCTGAATGGCAAATGGTCAATGTTTACATGCATTTGGGCCTTAGAAGACTATCCTGCACACACCCTCATCTCCCACTCTCTACCTACTACATACGAAGAGCCTTCATCTTCAAATCTGAAGACTATCAGATAGGGCAAAGCAAGTCTCTGACAACACAAACTATTTATGGCCAGGTATTCAGCAGACTTCAAAACAATGACCTCAAAGTAAAATGCTCCACATTTTCATCCCTGAGAGATCAGTGGAAACACCTGTTATTCACAAAGGACCACTGGCCAAGGTGTCACACAACCTGTGCACTGCAAGACATGACATAAATTTTAACTTCAAGGCTGCAAATGCTTGTAAACTCCCAACATAAAAGCTTCTATCCCTTCAGTCAGTCTTCTCTCAAAGGACTTGAGGCCCTTTTTGTTTTATCTCCAACAAAATCAACCAAAGAAAACTGCCTGTTCCACAGGAATGTGCCCTAAAGTTACCACTTGCAGGAGTGTCTTATTGGGAGCCAAGGAATCATGTTCAGGGCTTCCAAAGGATCTTTTTAGGACCAACTTGGATCTACCAAGGCAGCCCCACCATCTCCAAGCTCCTGAAGCAGCGCTCACCTTGTAATTGCTGGAGTTCACCCAAGAGGTAGCGAGCCCATCCACAAGCTTATCCAACATGGTCTGGTCATGCTCAAGGTCAGCAGACTTCTGCTTGTCTGAGAAATAGTCTATGAGTTCTTGGCCAACCTGCAGTCGTTTCCCCACATCCTTCTGCAGCACCTGGGCCAGGCAGGACTCCATGCGAGGCTCCATGGTGGGATTCAAATCCAGATCCAGCCAAGGCTAGAGGGCAGTCAGGATGACCCCCTCCCGGTGGCTGTACCGGGAGGTTGCCTCTTTGTTCGCTGAAGGTTACTAAGAGTGTGTGTTTCAAAGATACAATCCGGGGAATGGCAGCAATGCACCATGTGTGTCTGAGGAGCAGCTGGTAGGATATTAAAAGTCCAATTTAAATAACTAGTAGGAGATAAAGGAGAGAGTGGTGGAGTGATGGTCTACGACTGGGTCTGGAATACTTCATAATTCAGCAGTCCATTCTGGAAAGGAAGAAAGAATAGCAAATCAGCCCAGAAAGCAGAGTGCTCAAATGTTATGAAACATTCAATCAGAGACAAAGCAATGCTTGCTGCAGAAACTCTCGTAATCACGTGTGGGGTATGAAGCACGAACACTTGGCAAATGTATCAGAAAAACATAATCATTATTTTTATTAGCAGAATGCTGAAGCCCAAAGGGAAAGAGCCAATGAGCTACACAGTTGGTAGCTGGCATTTTTCACAGTTTTCTAGCTTGTAAACGCACCAGTCAGGAAAGTAGCTAGCTTCAATTTTTGCTTCCCACCAAAAGCCTAACACCACTCTGAGAATCACAATAGGTATTAAGGCTTATTGCCTTATTAACCGGCTTTCAGAAAACTAAGTCCTGAAAATGGGATAGGTTGCACTGGCCACCACTGACCAAGAGGGCAGCATGGTCACTTTAACCAAAGTCAAAGGCTGCAACTATATCATACTTCCTGCTCAGCAGCTTCACAATGGGGTAAGTAGATGTCCCTACTGCCTCCTCCCCTGACTCCCCAACAAAGAAGAGACAAAGGGAGAAAACGATGAGGCTCTCAATCTGATTGGCTGTTGACAAGGCATTCTCTGGTGGCAGCAGCACCTTTTGAGACAGGTGTTTTGTTATAAAATCAGTTTTCAAAATCATGTCTGGCAAGTATAAAACACATAATGGGGGAAAGGTAACCAAACTGGGTTTTTGCTTTGTTTTGTTGTAAGGTGCTGAGGACCAAACCCCTGCAGCAGCTTATGCATGCTAGGTGTCTAGTTTCCTTCTGCTGCTGTGATAAACATGCCTAAAAGCAATCTACCAAGGAAAGGGTTTATTGGGCTGATGTTCCAGGTCACGGTCCATCGCTGAGGGAAGTCAGAGCAGGAATTGAAGAAACGTGGAGCAGAAAGTAGAGGAAGGATGCTTACAGGCTTGATCCCTGGCTCATGCTCAGCTAGCTTTCTTACACAACCCAGGCTCAACTGCCTAGGAAGGGTGCTGCCTACCCTGAGCTGGACCCTCCACATTAATCATCGATCAAGACAATGCCCCACAGACAGTCCCACAGTTCCAATCTGATCTAAGCAGTTCTTCAGTTGAGGTTCCCTTTTCCAGGTGATCATGCATTGTGTCAAGTGAACAATAACCAGCACACTAGGCAAGCATTCTACCACCGATCCAACCTTCAGTTTCATAAGACTGCTTTTTTTAAAAAATATTTTATTATTTTTTATTTTTTATGTGTATGTTGTGTATTGCCTGCATGTAGGTAAGTGCACCTGTGTCATGTAATGCCCACAGAGGACAGAAGAGGCTGTCAGATACCCTGGAACTGGAATTACGGACAGTTATTAGCTGCCATGTGGGTGCTGGGATTCAAACCCGGGTCTTCTGCAAGAACAGGCAGTGTTCTTAACCACTGAGCCATTTCTCCAGCCCCAAGACTGCTTTTCTTTAAAAAGTATTTTAGTATTGGGTGTTGGATGTTCGTTTCTTTGTAAGTTTCTCCATTCCCCCACCCCAAGATATAAAATGAAAAATTCAGAAAAAAAAGTATTTTAGTATTTTTTTAATTTTATTTTTATTATTATTTTTATTTTATGTGTATAAGTTGTATTGCCTGCATGTATGTGAATTCACTTGTGTCATGCAATGCCACAGAGGTCAGAAGAGGGCTTCAGATTCCCCTGGAACTGGAGTTAAGGATGGTTTATAGCTGCCATGTGGGTGCTGGGAATTGAACCCGGGTCCTCTGCAGCCACTGAGCCATCTCTCCAGCCCCATATTTTTATTTTCTGTGTAAGAGTGTTTTGCCTGCATGTATGTAAGTACACCCATGTCATGCAATGCCTGTGGAGGTCAGAAGGGGGCGTTGGATCCCCCAGAACTGGGGTTACAAACAGTTGTTAGCCACCATGTGGATCCTGGGAATCGAACCCAGGTCTTCTGCAAATGCAGCCAGTGCTCTTAACCACTAAGCCATCTCTCCTGCCCCAAGACTGCTTTAACTGGACAGATTTAAAGGTTGAACAGCTAACTATAGCTGGCAGAATAATGCACTCCTTACTTCAGTTTCTTCTCTCCTTATTAACTGATTCCTTGCACTCTAAACTAAGAAAATATGCAGGAAACATGTTAAAGATGCAGCACCTCAGGGCTGGAGAGATGGCTCAGTGGGTAAAAGCACTTGGTATGAAAGCATGAGGACATGAATTTGGATCCCAGCACAACATAACAAGCTGGGAATGGTTTCACCTGTGCCTATAACTCCATCACTGGGAAGGGCACAGAAAGGAGGATTGTGCTGGGCTTTGCTGGCTGCCAGCCTAGCCAAAAAGTGTGAGCTATAGGTTCAAGGAGAGACTCTGCCTCAAAAGAATAGGGCAGAGCCAGGCATGGTGGTGCACGCCTTTAATCCCAGCAGAGGCAGGTGGATCTCTGTGAGTTCAAGGCCAGCCTGGTCTACATAGTGAGTTCCAGGACAGCTGTGGCTACAGGGAGACCCTGTCTCAAAAAGACCAAAAAAAGAATAGGGCAGAGAGTGGTAGAGGAGGGCTCCTGACATCCCCCTCTGGCCTCCTCGTGTACATATACAAACACATAACCCACATATACATACAGCATATTCACACATACAATACACACACATTTGGAAAGAAAAGCAGCACCTCTTTGATACATTAAGAGTCCATCATATCAACAGTAAACCCCAACTTTTCTGGGCTTCTATCAGACATGTTTTGGGGGGACAAGAGCTCACCCTGTAGCCCAGGCTAGCCTGGAATTTGCTATGTACCCTAGGCTAGCCTCAAACTCACAATAATCCTCCTACCTCAGCCTCCTGGATCCTGAGCTCTTAGACATGTCTCATCATACCTGGTGATAGATGTGTCTGAAAATAAAGTAAATTTAAATTTCTGTGTAAGGTAATTCTTCTAGTCCAAATACAATGATTCTTTTTTATGTTTTGGGGTTTTTTTTTTGTTTTGTTTTATTTTTTTGAGATAGGATCTCACAATGTAGCACTAATTGGCCTAGAACTCACTCTGTAGACCCCAGGCTGGCCTTGAACTCACAGAGCTCTGCTGTGTCTCTGCTTCTGCCTCTACCTCTCGAGTGTTGGGATTAAAGCCATGTGCCAACACACCCAGCTTGATTCTCTCCTTTTTAATCCTGCACTGTCCTCAAACTCAACATAAAAAGGATGATGCTCTACCATGTTGCAGAATCATTTTTTTCTTTCTGGTTTTGTTTTGTTGGGTATTATTTTTGTTTTGATTTTGTTGTTGTTGTTTCTGGTTTTGAAACAGGATGTACACACACAAATAAAAAAAATTCCTTAAGGAGAAAAAGAAACCAATGTAAAGGTAAATAGTTTCCCAAGGATATACATCAATTAAGTTTCCTTACTCCACTTTTAAACCCCTATTGGAAATCTGGCCTGGTTCTGTTCTCACTGTTCGAAAAGTCAGGCTTCATGCTCAGCTAGAAAGCAAAAAGTTTCTGTTCCTTCACTAAGCACTGGGAAAGACCCCATTCCTTCAAGTCTTTCCGCTATGATTGGTTTAAATTCATATTATAAAGAAACTCTCCCTTCAGGCTGGGGCACAGTCAGCACACAATGCTTGCCTAGCATGCACAAAGACTTGGGTTTGATCCTCAGCACTTCAAAAAGCAAGAGGAAGGAAGAAAATCTACCCTTTAATTGGAGTTGTGCAACAGTTTCAACAGCATGTTTCTTCGAAGTAATTATACAATAAAGGGTTAGCACACTCGAAAAAGGTCACAGACTTGTATGTATAAAATAAACTTCATAGAATGAGACCAGAAGCCTCAGGTCTAAACAGACTGAGTCTTTTTCTTCTCTTTCATTCTTAAAATTAAGAAAAACAAAGAAAATAATCCAACCTTTCTTATACTAATCCTTACTGAACTCATTTGTTGGTTTTCCATGATTTTGAGTATTTTCTCCACCTTTACTTATAAAAGCTTTGCATATTTCCAAATTTGAAAAGTACAAGAATAGAAGACCTCCTCCCATCCATCTATCTCAGCTTCCCTCTCCTAAGCACAAAGTGCCATCAGTTTCCTGTATATCCTTTAGAAAGATGTTGTTACACAACCAAGTACTATACACGTTCTCTTCTGTGCATTCTTCAGGAAGAGGTTCCTAACTATACACAACTCAGAAATCAAAAACAGAAATGCAAAGATTCATATAGCAATAATTTCATTAAAACTTTCTATTTAAAAACACAGAAAGGGGCTAGAGGGATGGCTCTGCAATTAAGAGCACTGGCTGTTCTTACAGGAGACCCAGGTTCAAATCCCAGCACCCACATGATGGCTAACAAACATCCGTAACTCCAGTTCCAGGGGATCCCATACCTGGGCACTGCACAACAGGGGTGCACTTATACATGCAGGCGTTAACACTCACACATAAAATAAAAATAAATAAATTTTAAACTGCAGAGAGCTGGGGAGATGGCTCAGCTGGTAAGATGCTTGCTGTGCAAGCAGAAGGATCTGATTTAGGACTGCCAGCACCAACAGAACAGCCAGGTGGGGCTGGCAAGATGGCTCAGTGGGTAAAGGTACTTTGCATGAAAGCTTGATGACCCAAGTCTCACCTAGAATACACATCATCATGGACAGAGAAGAACAAATTCCACAAAGTCCTCCTCTGACTTCC
>NW_008336075.1:5498070-5509167 GCF_000622305.1 Nannospalax galili | reverse complement strand
ACACACACACACACACACACACACACACACAAAGTAAATGCTATTTTGAAAAAAAAAATTTTAAACAGGTAGAAAAGCATTGAGGAAAATACCTAATGTCAACCTCTGGCCTTTGAATGGGTGTGCACAGGGGCACACACCCACACACAGATTAAATGCACTAATCTGATACTTACATGCTGAGGGATGGCAGTAGAAGTGACTGCAAGTTGTCTTTTCCATGATTAAACCATTATGCTTCCATAAAAGCAGGGATTTTTTTTTTCTATGTATGGTAAAAACACTGAAATTCCTAGCATCTGAATCTAGTCGAAGTATCTCGGGCAGTGCTTTCAGTGCCATGTTGTGTGATGACATGCACTGTGCACAGTGTACAGGTCATGTGCTCAGAACCAAGGCTGCAGTGAAGTTGTGCAATGCAATATGCATGAGTACTGCCAGAAACACCTTGGATTCATTATGTGTTGCATTCTGGATTAAGTTTTTTCTGTTCTGTGTTTAGAGACCTTTCAACTACAGCCAAAATTTTTTGAACCCCTACATTAAGTTACAGGGTTGCAACCCACAGGCTAAGGGCTGGGGTTTAGGACATAGATGCTAGGTTGAACTGGATCTCACCACTCATGATCTCTAGTCATCAGCCTGGAGTTCATTACATGGCAGCTAGCGCACTCCAAGACGCCCAGGGAGGAACTGCCTGGGCTTCTCCAGGCCTCAGATCAGAACTTGCATACGTTACTTCTATCACATTCTACTGGTCAAAACAAGTCACAAGGCCAGACTTCATTAAAAGTGTGAAGAAATGCAACTTAGCAATTAACAGGAGCTGTAAGATATTTTCATATATTTCCCAATCTAGCATATATATTCATATATAAATTCAATGGAAGATTGTAGCATGAATAAGCTGACAGGCTGAATACCTTGCATCCTGTTTACCCATTATCAGTCTAGCTCAATTTTTAAAAAATATTTTATTATTTTTTATTTGCTATATATGAGTAAATTGCCTCCATGTATGTAAGTGCACCCATATCATGCAATGTTCACAGAGGTCAGAAGAGGGCGTCAAATTGCCTGGAGTTATGGATGGTTGTTAGCTGCCGTGTGGGTGCTGGGAACTGAACTCAGGACCTCTGTAAGGGCAGCCAGTGCTCCTTAACCACTGATCCATCCATCTCAGCCCCATTTTTTTTTTTTTTTTTTTTTTTGAGACAAGTTCTACATGTAGCCCGGGCTGCTCTCAAACCCACTACATAGTCAAGGATGACCTTGAATTCCTGTCCCCACCTTCCAACACTAGGATCATAGTCATATGGATCATGCTTGGCATGCTACAGCAAGTTCCAGGCCAGCTGTGGCTATAGAGTGAGACCCTGTCTCAAAAAAAAAAAAAAAAAAAAAAAAAAAAAAAAAAAAAAAAAACACAAAAAACACAAAAAAAGCAAAAAAAAAAAAAAAAAAAAAAAAAAAAAAAAAAACCACCAGAATTCAACACAAAGGTAGAAAGCACAATTAGCAGATGTGACTGGTAGGCTATTACATTGCAAAAATTACATTGCAAAATAAAAGGCCCAAGTAAGGACTGCAGAAATTTAAAGAAAGGTTTGTCTAAAGAAGGCATAGAAAGACTACATCAAAACTATGCTGTGCTGGATAGCTTTAGTGTCAACTTGACACACCTGGGTTGAGGGAGCCTCAGTTGGGGGATTGCCTCTATTGGACTGGCCTGTGGCCATGTCTGAGGGGCATCTTCTTGATGAGTGATGTGGGAGGGCCCAGCCCACTGTGAGTGGTGCCACCCCTGGGCAGGTGGGCCTGTGTTGCATAAGAAAGCAGGCTGAGCAAGGGCCAGGGGGAGCAAGCCAGTAAGTAGCATTCCTCCATGGCCTATCGTCCAGCTCCTGCCTCCAGGTTCCTGCCTTGGGCTCCCTGATGAACTGTGACCCAGGAGATGTAAGCTACCTCCCCACGTTGGTAATGGTCAGAGTGTTTTGTCACAGCAATGAAGAAACAAACTAGGACATATACAAAGCCCAAGTTTTGTGGGTAGGATGTGTACCTACCAGAAATGGCACGAAAGAGAAACAAGGTGGGAATGCAAAGAAAGAAATAAGGTAAAGCAGGCCTGGTATGATGCTTGGGAAGAGAGGCGGGCACTAGTGGTCTCATTTTTGAAGATAAGGAAATGAAGCATTAAAGCCAGTAACTGTCAAGCAATACTTAAATCCATTCTGCCTGGTCTCAAAGTTTGTGTTTCTTCCACTATCCTACTGCCTCACTGAAAGTTCAAAGTGTGGACACACACTGTTCAACAGGAAAATACCAAACAGCCTCAACGTGTGGCTAACGAAATAATAAGTCAGATGGGGGTGCTCTCCAGGCCCCACCCCATACTGAAGAGCTACTGGCAGTTGATGGCTGCTGGGAAGGAAGAACCATTCTTTTTTTTTAAATATTCTATTTATTATTTTTATTTTATGTGTATGTGTATATTGCCTAAGTGTAGGTAAGTGCACCTGTGTCATGCAATGCCCACGGAGGACAGAAAAGATTATCGGATTCCCTGGAACTGGAGTTACAGACAGTTGTTAGCTACCATGTGGGTTCTGGAATTTGAACCCAGGTCTTCTGCAAGAACAACCAGTGTTCTTAACTGCTAAGCTATCTCTCCAGCCCCAGAACCATTCATTTTTTAAACTGTGGCCACTGGTTGCTTTCACATGCTCCAGTGGAGGCACCCTACACACACACACACACACACACACACACACACAAAATAACAACAACAATATATCAGGCCCAGTTAAGGAGTAAGCACCTGAAATTGTCCGAGGAACTAAAAAGCATGTACAGTACTTTAAAAGCCAAGTTTGGAAGCCAAACTTGACCAAATTAATTCACACTAAGTCAAAAGCAGCATGTTTCCATCAATAAGGAGATTTCTTTTACAACAGAAATTTTTTTTTAATATTTTATTATGGAGCTGGGGAGTGCTCAGAGGAGAAGAGCACTGACTGCTCTTGCAGAGGACCCAGGTTTGGTTCCCAGCACCCACATGACTGCCAACAACCATCTGTAGCTCCAGTTCCAGGGGATCCAACACCCTCTTCTGGACTCCACAGACATTGTGTGATACAAGTACACTTACATACATGCAGGCAAAACACTCATACACACAAAATAAAAATAAATTTTTAGAAAATTTAGTATTTTATTGTTTATACTTACTTTATGTTTATGTGTGAGTTGCCTGCATATATGTATATGTACCATGTCCATATCTGGTACCTAGAGAGACCAGAAGAATATGCTGAATCCCCTGAATTGGAATTAAAGGCAGTTTTGAGTCTATATGTGGGTGCTGGAAATCAAACTTGGGTTCTCTACAAGAGCAAGTGCTCTTAAGCACTGAGCCAACTCCCCAGCCCTGTAACAATTTCTGTTACAATTACAGTAGAGTATGCAATTAAAGAATGTACTTTGCCACCAGAAGTCTCTGTCCTTGTTCTACTTGGCCAGCTATTCCCACTGTTCTTTCCTTCTCTCTTCTGCCACCCATGGCCCCACTCATTTCAAAGTCCACACAATTCACTCAGTGACCACTATATAGGCCTATGGTGCAGCAGGTGTTGTCTGTGCTACTATCAAAAATCATAGAAAAGTGTGACTTGGTGGAGACTCTCCAGGGGTCTTATTGCCTAGAACAAGGAAGTGACATGCAAACAGCTGTACATTCTGAGCCTGAGGTTGTAGAGGACAAGACACAAAAAGTCGTCTTAGGAAACCCAGCAATCTTCAACTGAAAAGGCCAAGGGTAGGGCATTGCACCTCACACCACAAGACTCAACCCCAACTCACCCAGTCCTGCTTCCCTCTGACCTTCAGCACGGTGTGCCTGTGTCCCTGCAGACCCACTCCAGCAAGCCTCCCTCCCTCCCTACCTACCTCTTCCTTACTGGCCTCCACACCCCTGTGGTATTGAGGTGCAATAAGACCCTCCTTTCTGCCTCCTCAAACCTTTAACCCTCAACTTTCCAGTCATGTGCTCTAGGTATGAGCAATGGATCTCCTCTTCACTAGCAGCAGCCTGTAAACATCCCCTAAGTCACCCATCTTCTGAAGGCCCAGTCTTAACTGTTGTCTGTACTCTCCAGCTACCTACATGTACTTTCTGTTCTCCCCCCAGACATTCTAATCAGGCTTCCCAGGCAGCTCCACAGCCCAGAGCTGCTCTGGTCATCATCCCCAGTGAACAGACCCACTGCATGGGCAAATCCTAGGAAGATCTTCCTGTACTTAAGCACCCTGACCTCCCACAGTAGCAGTCACAGCTGACCACACCTTCCTTCTTGTAAAATTCCCCACTTCTGAGAAAACAAATGGTCAGACTAGATTTCACCTTCTTGCTGTCTCTAATTGCATCTACTCAAGTTTCTTAACCACCTCTGCCCACCAGAGGAAAGTCTTCTTCTGTGGTGTTCTGTAACACTACACACTGGAGTCTTCAAATAATTCTCAAAATAGCTGGGCTGGGGAGATGGTTCAGTGGATAAAGGTATTTGCCATCAAACCTAATGACCTGAGTTCAATTCTCAGGACCCACATGGTAGAAAGAGAACCATTCCCTGCAAATCACACAGAGAGAGAGACACACACACACGCCAAGACACACACATCACACACACACACACACACACACACACACACACACACTAATTAATGGAATAATTTGCTTTAATCTGGAAATTACCAGGTTAACATGGGGCAGAAAGACTGAACAAAGATAAGTCCTAACAAGTTAATGTCTAGCATGGAGAGTCAGCAGTGCTTTGGCCCTGCAGGAACTGTACATGGGAATTGCAGACTCAGATGGGATACAATTACTCACCTTGGAAAGAGTATTAAATGTCAGGGATATAAGAAATAAATTCTGGTGTTCTATTCCACAGTAGAGTAACTTCAGGCAGCAATAATGTACAATATTGTCTTAACTAGAAGAGAGCCAGACATGGTGGCAGACCTTTAATCTCAGCATTCAGGAGGCAGAGGCAGGCAGATCTCTGTGAGATCAAGACCAAGCTGGTCTACATAGCCCAAGTAGGGCTATAGAGAGACCCTGTTTCAAAAAAACGGAAGGGAGGGAGGGAGGGAGGGAGGGAACAACAAAACAACTAGCAGATGGCTAGGATGTAGCTAAGTGATAAAAGTGCCTGCCTAGCTAGCTAGCATATGCAAAGCCCTGGGTTCATCCCAGCACTAGGATAAAAAAAAAAAAAAAACTAGAATAAATAAATATTGTCACCACAAAATGTTTGATGGGATAGACATACACACCCTGATTTGAACATTACATAATACATCACATAATTTCATAAATGTACACAACTGTTGTATGTTAATTAAAATTTTTCTGCTAAAAAAAAGTTGAATTGGTGGGCTGGGAGTCGTGGACCTTTAATCCCAGCACTTGGGGGGCAGAGGCGGGTGGATCTTTGTGAGTTTGAGGCCAGCCTGGTCTACATAGTGAGTTCCAGGGCAGCTGGGGCTACAGGGAGACCCTGTCTCAAAAAGACAAAAAAAAAAAAAGTTGAATTGGGCCGGGTGCAGTGGTGCGCACCTTTAGTCCCAGCACTGGAGTGGGGGGGGCAGAGGCAAACAGAACTCTGCAAGTTCAAGGCCAGCTTGGTCTATCTAGCGAGTTCCAGGACAGCTGGGCTACAGGGAGACCCTCTCTGAAAAAGACAAAAAAAAAAAAAAAAGTTGAATCTGGAGAGATGGCTCCGGGGTTAAGAGCACTGGCTGCTCTTGTGCAGGATCTGGGTTCAGTTCCCAGCACCCACATGGCACCTAACAATTGTCCATAACTCCAGTTCCAGGGGAATCAAACGCCCTCTTCTGGTCTCCATGGGCATTGCATGACATGGGTGTATTTACATACATGCAGGCAAACACTTCTACCTTTAATCTCAGCACTTGGGAGGCAGAGTCAGGTGGATCTCTGTGAGTTCAAGGCCAGCCTGGTCTACATCATTAGTTCCAGGCCAGCTGGGGCTACAAAGAGACCCTATCTCAAAAAAACCAATAAATAAATAAATAATATATTTTTTTTAAGTTGAGTTACTCGAATGCTAAGAGTACAGTACATAAAAATTACAGTTAATTATGGTGCGCGCGCACGGGGCGCCCTGGCGTGGTGTGCACGGGCACACCTGGAGAGTTGCGGCGCGGGGATCGATCCCCTGGTCTCAGCCGCGCACCCTGGAAGAAGGCAGGTCTGGCCCCGCGGGCTTCTCTGTGTCTCTGTGGGTCTCTGCTGCTGAAGCGTTGTCCAGCCATGTCTCCGCCCTGATTTTACCTGTGTACTTTCCTCAATATGCGAGTTCCACCGGCCACTAGAACACGCGGGAAAGTACAAGGCGGCTGAAGCTGGGATCCGCGAGTCGGTGACGGAGGAATGCTGCCTCCGGAGAGGCTTGATCAGTAGTTAGACGCGGGACTCTGCTTAGTCCATGTTACAGCTTTTATTAAGTGTTCAGCTCCTAGCTTCTAGTGATCCAGCTCTCTATTATTGAGAGAAGACTGGGATATTTATACCATGGGGGTAGTGGTAAAAGCTTTGGCTGATAGATACTTTGTGAGACATTCTATTTGCATATGTGAAAAATCACACAGGAAAGCATGGTATTCCTAGAGCCAGAGGCCATGTTTATGTTATGGCATTTATGGCGGGCACTTCAAAAGGAGAGTCAGGAAAAATGCCAGGAAGGCACCCTGCTATGAAAGGAGTCTCAGCACATAACTCCGAGCTCGTGAGCTATCCGGATATGAAGAGACTTCTACTTCACATAACAGAGGCCCCCAACAGTTAATCTCTTTCATGCTTTTTTAAAATACATTTTTATATTCATTTATTCATGTGTATGCCCATACATGCCATAGCACATGTGTGAAGGTCAGAAGGCAGTAGCACACGCACACCAACACTGTAGCACACACACACATATAGTAAAAGAATATAAAACAAATTTTAAAAAGAAAAGACAGGGGCTGGAAAGATGGCTCAGTGGTTACAAGCACTGACTGCTCTTGAAGTGGACCTGGGTTCGATTCCCAGCACCCACACGGCAGCTACGAACCGTCCTTAACTCCAGGTTCAGGGGAATCTGAAGCCCTCTTCTGACCTCCGAGGCATTGCATGACACAGGTGCACTCACAAACATGCAGGCAATACACTCATACATATAAAATAAAAATAATAAATAAAATATTTTTTAAAAAAAGAAAAGAGAGAAGAGAGAAAAAGGGTCAGAAAGGCTGGGAAGGAGTGGAGAAGAGAGAGAAGGGGAGGGAAAGGGGGAGAGAGGAGAGGAAGGGAAGTTAAGAGGGAAAGCAAAGAGAATCACAAGGGTAACACTGCATAGTTAACCAATGAAAGAGTGACAGTCCCTTAATGAAATATTTAAGTCCTTTTATATATTTAAAGTTTTTTTTTTTTCTCTAAATGTGAACTGTAATGGTAGAAGAGTTTTGATGTTATTTTTTCTTCTCTTACAGCAGGTTTGTATTATTACTTAAGCATTTCTGCTTTCTTCTACTTCTCAAAACTCAACAATCAAATGAGAGGCAGGTGTATTCAGGTTCCAAAGCTCCAGGTGGGAAGAGGGGGGCTTGCTATGCCCCTCTGCATGTGCTTCAAACTGCCATAAGTTAAGAAATTAACTTATCCAGAAGAACTGTAAAGCTTATATAGAAAACTACAGGAGAAAAACATGGTAATAAAAATTCAATAAACCAGGTAAGATATGAAATTATATGACATGGCATATTTTTTCAGAACTAGTAGAAAGATAAAGGATATAAAATACTAAAGTATAGCCTAAGTAATTGGTTCATGAATACTTCTATTTTTGGTTTTTTTTTTTTTTTTTTTTTTGAGACGGGGTCTCCCTGTCTCACTATGTAGACCAGGCTGGCCTCAAACTTACAAAGATCCGCCTGCCAAGTGCTGGGATTAAAGGCATACACTACCACGCCCAGCTTTTTTTTTAACTTTTTATTTCTGAGATTGCGTCTCAGTCTCACTAGGTAGGACTAGTGAACTTTGCAAGATCAGCCTGCCTCTGCCTCCTGGGTGCTGAGTGCACCACTAACCTTGCCCCTCCACCAACCCTACTGCTACTTTTCATATTTTTTAATTTCTTCATTCATTCATTCATTGGGGAGGCACAAGCCACAGCATGCGTGCCGAGGTCAGAGAACAATTTGCAGAGTTAGTTCTTGCCTTCCACCATGTAGGCTCCAGAGATCAAACTCAGTCCTCGGGCTTGGCAGCAAGTGCCTTTACCACAGAGCCATCTTGCTCATCCCATACTTTTCACGTTTTTTTAAACAGAAAACAAATCAAGTCTCAAATTAAATAGCAGTTATTTAATAATGCCAACCTTATTACAAAAAGAACTATCAACTGAAAATAAAGATTCTTTTTTTTTTAAACAGGGCTGACTTTTCTTCTCCCATTGAAAAATATTTAAATGTACTCAAGGGCACAGGTCAAAATCAGCATGTCAATTTGTTACATGATGAAGACATTAACCCTGGATAGGAGAGGATAACAAGTTAGGTTACAGCTTCCCAAAGCAGGGCTTCCTTGGAGATGAGAGATCTGGCAAAGAGCCAGCTTGTTAGGAAGACAAGCAGCCTCAGGGACCGAGTGCTAGGGTATGGTCAACGCTCTGGCTCCCTAGAAAAATGGGCACAGCACACCTGCCCAGTCCACGCCTGCCCAGTCCACCAGCTCTTTACCGTAGGTGTGTCCTACACAGAGCTTTGCCTACAGCTTCAGAGTCTTTCCCAAACAGCACTGTTCCCAATTTCTGCTTACTCATCAAACCGGAGGAACTTCTTCACATAACTGCATATCATTAATTCATCCTAAGTTCAGCAGTTTTATTATATTCATAAGTTGTACAACCTTCACCACTATCTCATTCCAGAACACTTCTATAGCTTCAAAATCGTATATCTTATCCTTTAGCAGTCCACAACATCATCTCTTTCCCTAAGATCTACTGTATCATATCATATTGTAGTGTACTGTACTGCACTGCACTGCACTACATTATAGTCAGTCATTTGAGATGAATTTCATGTATCCCAAGCTAGTCTCAAATGCTACATAACAGAGGATGACCTTGAACTTCTGTCCTCTAACCTCTGCCCCTAAAGTGCTAGGATTACAGACACATGCCCAGTTTATGTGGTGCTGGGGTTCAAACCAGAGCTTTGTGCATATTGGGTAAACACTCTATCAACTGAGCTATGACCCTAGCCAAAAGCCTGTCTATTTTAGTCATTTCTTTCCTTTTCCTTTTTTGGTGTTATCAGATATCAACTCATATGTAGCCCAGGATGGCCTCAAATTCTCAATCCTCTTGCCCCAGCTAGGACTACAGGAATGCCCCACCACACCTGGTCATCTTGGACATTTCATATAAACAGAGCCATAAAATATGTGGCCTTAGTGTCTGGCATCTTTCAGAGAACACACTGTTTTCAAGGCCTGCCCACATTGTAGCACATATCAATAAGTATGTCACTCCTTTTCTGGCTGGAGGTATTGTTGTACAGATATGCCACATATTGCTTCCATATTTGGGTTTTCTTCTACTTTGGGGTTACTATGAGTGATTATGAATACTCCTGAAGAACTCACAGCATTTGCTATTGTTATTTAAATGAACACTATTCCTAGTAGATATGCAGAGGTACCTCTTAGTGTCTTTAATTTGTGGTTTCCTCAGACTAAGTAAGTAGAGCTCCTTTTTCTTTGGGCATGACTTAAACGGGAAGGTTAAGTTATTTGTTGGTTTTTGCTAGGGAAAAGGTCAGTGTCTCATGCATGCTACAACACTTGGGCATCATTTTTGGAGAAACATTTTATCAAATCTTTTGCTTATTTTGAATTGGGTTATATATCTTATTACTCATGAATTTTCAAAAACTATTCTGGATAAAACCTCTCATCACATATAAGAATTACAAAAATATTTCTTCTCAATCTGTACTTTTTTTTAATATTTTATTATTTTTATTTTAAGTGTATGAGTGTATTGCCTGCATGTATGTAAGTGCACGTGTGGTACAATGTCTGTGGAGGTCAGAAGAGGGCGTTAGATTCCCTGCAACTGGAGTTATGCACAGTTGTTAACCACCATGTGGGTGCTAGGTCCTCCAGAAGAACAGTCAGCACTCTTAACTGCTGAGTAATCCTTCCCACCCCATCTTTTTGCTTTCTTTTTTTTTTTTAATATTTCATTCATTTATTTTTATTTTATGTGTATGAGTATATTGCCTGCAGGTGTGCAAGTGTACCAGTATCGTACAATGGCCAGGGAGGTCAGAAAAAGGCAATGAATTCCCCTGGAACTGGAGTTATGGATGGTTGTTAGCTGCCATGTGGGTGTTCGGAATCAAACCCAGACCCTCTATAAGAGCAGTCAGTGCTCCCAACCGCTGAGCCATCTCTCCAGCCCCCTTTTGGCTTTTTTAATGGTTATCATTTGACAGTTTTTAAGTTGGATGGGGATCAAATTGTGCATACCCCCCCCCCGAGCCTTTTTGGTATTATACTTAAGAAACCAATGCTTATTTAATACAGTTTAAAAAAAAAAAAAAAAAAAAAAAAGCTGCTGCCTAATCCTAGAGATTAAACATCTATATCAAATTTTCTTCCTAGAATTTAATAGTTTTTTAATAGTTTTAGATCTTGCATTTAGACCTATAATCAACTCTGAGTTCACATGTATGAGTTGTAGGGGATGAGGGGTGTCCAGATTTATTCTTTTGTATAAGAATATCTCACCTTTACTGAAAAGACAACTCTTCCCACTGAACTGTCCTTCTTTCACCCTTGCTTAAAAATAAAGGGGGGGGGGCAAGATGTCAGCATTTATTTCTGGACTCTCCTTTTATTCCACTAATTTATATATCTGCCCTTCAGTCTGGAGTAAACTGTCTCAATTACTGTAGCTTTGTAGTAAGCTATGAAAATCTTCCAATTGTAGTCTCTTTTGTTGTTGTGGGTTATTTGGTTGG
>NW_008336075.1:5467653-5498036 GCF_000622305.1 Nannospalax galili | reverse complement strand
TTTTTGGTCTTTTTGAGGCAGGGTCTTCCTGTATCCCTGTAACCCCAGCTGTCCTGGAACTCACTATGTAGACCAGGCTAACCTCGAACTCACAGAGGTCCACCTGCCTCTGCCTCACAAGTGCTGGGATTAAAGGCGTGTACTACCACATCCAGCCTCAAACTATTTCAGTTACTCAGGTCCCCCTGCATTTCTATGTGGATTTTAAGATCAGCTTGCCAATTTCTGAAAACAGTCATCTGAGATCTTAACAGAGAATGTGTTGGATCTGAAGAACAATTAGGGGGTATTCCCATCAAATAAGATCAAGTCTTGAAATCTAGGCGACAAGTCTTGAAATCTAGGACAAATATAGATCTAGGAGGAGTTTAAGGGGAGGATTGGGGAATGAAAATTATCAAAATATATTGTATGCATCTATGAAATTCTCAAAGAATAAAAAATATTATATATAAAAAAAGATATGTACTAAGTGTCAGAGTACTTTACATACACAGACCCTATTGGACAAAGAGGGAGACAAGTCCCAATACAATAATAATGAGTGGGAGGGGGAGGAGGGGGAGGGGGGAGGAGGAGGGAGGAATAAATATCCTAATGGTACACTTCAAGGTTCAGTGAGGTACCCTGTCTTGAAAACCAAGGTGGAGAAGAATCAAGGCAGACACCCTATGATGAACTCTGGCCTTCACACATGCACACATGCATGTGCACCCACATACATACATGTACAAACCCACATGAACACACACATACACACACATATGACAAGGGGAGCGAGGGAAAGGGGGGGAGAGAAACAGTATGATTTCTGTTCTAGTTTGTTTCTCTGTTTCTGTGACAAAATACTCTGCCCAATACCAACTTAGGGAGGAAAGGGTTTGTTTGATTTTCATCTCCCAGGTCACAGTTCATCGGGGAGTCCAAGATAAGAACTCAGGGCAGGAACCTGGAGGCAGGAGCTGGAGCACAGGCCATGGAGGAACACTGCTTACTGGCTTGCTCCCCTGGCCCGTGCTCAACCTGCTTTCTTATACAACACAGGGACACTTGCCCAGGGGTGGCACCACCCACAGTGAGCCGGGCCCTCCCACATCACTCAACAATCAAGAAAATACCCCCACAGACATGACCACAGGTCAGTCCAATGGAGGCAATTCTCCAATTGAGGCACCCTCTACCCAGGTGTGTCAAAGTGGCATCTAAAGCTATCCAGCACAATATCAGCATAAAACAGACACATAGAGTAATGGAAGAAAGGACCCAGAAATAAAGCAATGCAGTATGGCCATCTGATTCTCAACAAAGATGCCAAAACCACATTAGCAAAATGATAGGTGCATTTAACAAATGGGGCTTTTAAAACAACAACAACAATAAAACCAACAAATCAACAAAAACACCTGAATATCCAGAAGTAGATGACTGAAACCAGGTATCTGTCTAAAAATAAACTAAAAAATGGATAGAAGACCTGAAACGTTAAAACAATTAGAGGAAAATATAGGGAAAACACTTCAAAGATGTCCTGATGAAGGCTACAAAACAAGAAACAGTGCCAGGCAGAAGACTCCTTGCTTTGAGTTGTTGGTCAGGGTAGTCCAAGAGACTGCCAAAACTATACAGGGTATTGCCACAGCCCTTGATGGCCTCCCAGAAATTGAAGGTAAGACCCTACTACTGAAGACAGGACATACTTCAGACACAGGACTTGGAGCAATGGAGCTGAAATTTACCTGGAAGCCTCCTCCCTGAAGACTAACTCTCATAGTTTTGGAGAGCACTATGCAAGCTGCTAAAGAAAAACATCAATCGATGGTCCACCTCAGCTTTAAGGTCTAATGACCACAACAATGACCAGCACAGCAAACTCTATTGGGACAGTAGTGGCACTTTTATTTGGGGATAATCAACAGCTACCTAATTGAACTTAAAGCCCACTCAATGGGAGGAAATTCATGTGTGGTACTATAAACATAGCCAAATACACACGGCTGGAGCAGTCATATATCTTAGAGAAAACCCCAAGGGTGTCACATCCCTAGACAAATGTAATTTCTTACTATGTGCAAAATATGGATCCTTCTATTTACAGACAAGTATTCCAGTCAGCACTCATCAAAGAAGCTTCTTTTGCAACAGACAGAGATTATTACAGAGTTCCATAACTGGTCACACACTGAGATTGTGAATTGCCCAAATCTAAGTGTCACATCTACAATGGAACTTCTATACCTAAGGCTCATGCAACATAATGGAACAAGGAGTAGACAGAATACTAATGCATCTCTCAACACTCATCAATGAAGCTCCCTCATGCAACAGAGGGCAACTAACAAAAAAGGACACAAATGGTCAAAGCATAGCGAACAGGAGTCTGCAGAGTGTGAGTCCTTGGAGAGGACTCTTACATTAAACCATTCAGCTAGGGCTCAAGGACCACTGCAGAAGAGGGGGCGTAAAGATTGTAAGAGCCAGGGCAAGAGGTATATGACCATATGGAAATAGAATGTTACAGGCTCCTGGAACATTGCTCATATGAACCTATAGCAATGGTGTCACCATGCACAAAACTCATATAAATTCAAGCAAACAAAAACCAGCATGGAACTGTGGAAAGTGGGGCAGCAGGCCCCAATCTTAGCAAAGAACTATTAGTAACTGATTACTGTTAGGTGAGGAAGAGCTGATCTTCTTAAACAGAGGGACTCTATAGATAAGCTGACTAAACCCCAGTGGATGAACTTGCACTGAAGGACATCTAAGACCCACTAACTTGACTTGATAGGCCTTAATACAAATGACAGAATGCATGAAATCCAGTGGGGGCAGCTATCAGAGGGTACCAGTGGGGAGAGGGGAAAGATGATTAAGATATTCTGTATGAAATACACAGAAATTAAATTAAAAATTTACAAAAAAAAAACCCTCTAAGAGCTCAGGAAATAAAAGCAAAAACTGATGAATGGGAATATATCAAATTAAAAAGGGGTTGCACAGCAAAAGAACAGACTAAAGAGACAGCCTACAGAACAGGAGAAAATTTTTGCGAGGTGTGCATCTGACACAGGGTTAATATCCCAGGTATATTAAGAACTCAAAAAAGTTAACAAAAGAATAACCAATTCAATCACTAAATGGACTAAAGATCTGAACAAATATCTCAAAAGAAAGACAAATGACCAATAAATATATGAAAAATGTCCACATCTTTAGCCAACAGAGAAATGCAAGTCAAAATGACGCTGAGATTTCATCTCACTCCAGTCAGGAATCAACAATACAAAAAGTACAAAACGTTGGGGCTGGAGAGATGGCCCAGAGGTTAAAAGCATTGGCTGCTCTTGCAGAAGACCCAGATTCAAATCCCAGCACCCACAGAGCAGCTAACAACTGTCCATAACTCCAGTTCCAGGGGATCTGACATCCTCTACTGACCTCCTTGGGTACTGCATGACACAAGTACACATACATACATGCAGGCATAACACTCATACACATAAAATAAAAATAAATCAGGGGCTAGAGAGATGGCTCAGCAGTTAAGAGCACTGGCTGCTCTTTCAGACGACCTAGGTTTGATTCCCAGCAGCCACATGGAAGCTAACAACCATCTATAACTTCAGTTCCAGGAGATCCAAAACCCTCTTCTGACCTCTGTGGGGACTGCACAACAACATGGGTGCACTTACTTACTCACATGCAGGCAATATACTCAGAGACATCAAATAAAAATAATAAATATAGCCGGGTGTGGTGGCACATGCCTTTAATCCCAGCACTCGGGAGGCAGAGACAGGCGGATCTCTGTGAGTTCAAGGACAGCCTGGTCTACATAGTGAGTTCCAGGACAGCTGGGGCTACAGGGAGACCCTGTCTCAAAAAGACCAAAAATAAATAAATAAATAAATAAATAAATAAAATATTAAAAATAAAAAATTTTAAAAAGAAAATAGTGCATGTGTGTTTGTATGTGCATGTATGTGTGTGTTATGTATGTACACACACATAATTGAGGGCTGTTCAGCCAAAAAGAATGAAGGTGCTGCAAAGATGGCTCAAGGGATAAAGTGTTCATTGTGCAAGTGTGAGGATCCCCAGAAGTATGCAAAACCCTGGCAGGCATAGCAACCACCTGGAATCCAGCACTCAGAAGGTAGACAGGGAATCCCCAGAGCTAAATGGATAACCAGACTAGCTGGAATTGGCCAGCTCCAGGTCCAGTGAGAGACCGTGCCTCAATAAATAAAGTGGAGAGCGACCAAGGAAGACACATCAACTCTGGGCTGCCATATACATGCTCATACACATACACATACAATCCCACACATGTAAACATACACATATGAACACGATACACATATACACAAGCAAAGAAAAGAAGGGAGGAAGAGGAGTTGGAGGAGGAAGGAGGGAGGAAATTATATTATTTGCAGGAAGTCAGACGGAAATGGAGATCAGCATGTTAAACTGAATAAGCCAAATACAGAAAGGCCAGTATTAGGTGTTTTCTCTCACATGTGGAAACTTAGTAATAATCATTACCAATAACTTGAAAGTAGAAAAGGGACCAATAGGGAAAGTGAAATTGGGGGGAAGGGGGGATGGAGAAAAACAAGAGTAAGGTATGCTGACTAATCTTGGTGTTGTAGCAAAGTACTTTCCTCTAAATGTCAAGCTATGAATAGATGCCTTCTTCCCAAGCTTGGTTGCACTCGCTTGCTTAGGATCATCACAAACCTAACTGCTGACACTCCCCAAGAAAGGAGGGGCCCAGGAGAATCAGTCACGCATCCCGACCAACCAATCGGCTCTAGTTGCACAAGGGGAAGGGACTAAGGGTACCTAAGCTGAGGAAGCCTGTAGGGAAACTCTCTAGCCATTTTATACATCTGCTGGAAAGTCATGATCTGCCTAGATGTAGACTTTCCAGTGTGGCCTTGGGGGGGGGGGTGAGCACCCACACTCCTGTAAGTAAACCCTCACCCACTGCTCTGTAAGTTCAATAAACTCCGGTTTCCCAAACTGCAGTTTGGAGAAATTAGACCTCATTTTGTCGTAAGGATGGAGGGAGGAGGGGCCCAGACATCGTTTGTACCTCCCAGTGTCAGTTGTCAACTTGACGGGACCCAGAATTAACCAAAATGTGAGGGACTTTCTTGATTAGATTATTTGAAGCCCAAAGACCCACCCTAAATGTGGGCAGTGGAACCTTCTAATGGCAGTGTTGGGGTCCTCTGTTATGCAAGTAGAAGTCTCTTCACATCCAGATAGCTCACGAGCTCGGAAAACCATGTGCTGCAGATTCCTTTCATAGCAGAGTGCCTTCCTGGCATCCTCCCTGACTCTTCTTTTAAAGTGCTTGCCACAAATACATGCCCTCCGGCACAGGAGCTACCAGGTTTTAATCAGGTGTTGTCTGATAGCCTGATAGAAGCCCACCGCCCTATGTAAATAAGGCATCCTAAAAGTACCTATCAGCTAAGACTTCTTCTGCTGTCTCTACACTATAAATAGTCCTAGTTTTACCCCAATAAAGTTGGAGCTGGATCACTCAGACTTGGAGCTGGATCACTTCACTCAGACTCGGAGCTGGATCAATTCACTTAGACTTGGAGCTGGATCACTTAGACTTGGAGCTGGAGCTGAATCACTGAGATCTGAGCTGAATCACTTGTCTTGAGCTGTAACACTAAATCCTGTGATCCAGTCTCCCCGGGGGGCGCTATTCCTCCGTTATCGACCCACAGATACCCCAGCTTTCGCCTCCTCCGTGCCTCTTCCCTGTGGAGTTCACTGGCCAGGAACTCCGCAATCCTGAGGAAGGGCACAAGGGTGTAATAGAGGCGGGATCCCGACTAGATAATACTCTAGTAGCAGAGGAAGCTCTCCGCTCCAGAGAAGTGTGTAGCTATCAGCTACAGCCAGCATCAGAGAAGTCTGCGTACCTGCCGTCTCCAGAGAGGCGCGGCCGGCCAGGCCCGCCAGTGGCTAGCCAGCGGGACCAGAACAACGGTGGGAGAGTGCACGCACACCTGACCCTGGGCCACATCCAGGTGAGTGTGCCCTGGAGCCCAGGCGCACTCCCCACATGGCTTGTGGCCAGACTCACGCCGGGACTAGCCAGGTGTGGTGGAGACCCCAGGGTGCCCGCACACACCACACCGGGGGTCCAGCGACCCGCCCCATATGGCAGTCCACATAAAAGGACATGGCAGAAAGAGCTTTTGCTTTTTGTCTGCTTGCTTTCTCTCTTACTGGCGAGTTTATCTATCTTCTTGCTCTGGCATTCATCCACCAATATTAGAACCAGCTTCTTCAGATTCCATCATAGACTGAAGACCAGAAGATCTCCAGGAATCCTCCAGGCCTCCAGCACCAGATTGGGACTGCCAAGACACCCAGCCCTCCTGGACTGAGCAACTACCAGATCCTCAGCCTCTCCAGTGTAGCACAGCTATTGTTGGCCTACTCAGACTCTATCCTCTAAGCCAATCTACTAAATCCATATACATTTATGAATATATACATATTCATTTTATCAGTTCTGTTCCTTTAGAGAACCTTGACTAATACATAAGAGTAAGCATCAGGGAGGATGAATTCAAACAAGGCACAATATCTGCACATATGGAAATGTCACTGAGAAACCCATGTACAATAAATGAGTAAAAATTACAAATTAAAAAGGTAAAAACAAAGGGGGAGCTGGGTAGCATGGTGCACACCTTTAATCCCAGCACTTAGGAGGCAGAAGCAGGTGGACCTCTGTGAGATCAAGGCCTGCCTGGTCTACATAGTGAGTTCCAGGCCAGCTGGAGTTACAAGAAGACACCCTTGTCTCAAAAAAAAAAAAAAAAAAGATTCAAAAAAGAGGCTGAGGCTCAGAGGTTATGAGCCCTTACTGGTCTTCCAGCAAAATCTTAACACTCAAGTTGGGCAACTGACATCCCATGTAATTCTAGCTCCAAGGGATTCTACATCCTTTCCTGGTCTCCACAGGCACCTGCACATGCAGTAGACACATACACATATATGTACACACGCACACACACACACACACACGAATAAAAATTAAATCTTTAAAAAATTTTTAAAGAAGGGGGTGGAGAGATGACTCAGTGGTTAAGGACACTTGCTGGGGGTTGGAGAGATGGCTCAGCAGTTAAGAACACTGGTTGTTCTTGCAGAAGACCTGGGTTCAAATCCCAGCACCCACATGGCAGCTAACAACTGTCCGTAACTCGAGTCCCAGGGGATCTGACAGCCTCTTCTGACCTCCACAGGCACTGCATGACACAGGTGCACTTATCTTCATGCAGGCAATATATGCATACACATAAATTTTTTTTTTAAAAAAAAAAGAACACTTGCTGTGGTTTCAAAGGACCTGGGTTAGATTTCCAGCACCCACATGTCAGCTAATAACCATCCATAACTCTAGTTCCAGGGGATCCACCATTCTCTTCTGCCCTCTGTGGGGCATGACATGCACATGGTGCACTTACATACATGCAGGAAAAACACTCATACACATTTTTAAAATTAACTTAAAATTTTTTTAAAGATGCTGGCCCGGCATGGCGGTGCATGCCTTTAATCTCAGCACTCAAGAGGCAGAGGCAGGCGGATCTCTGTGAGTTCAAGGCCAGCCTGGTCTACATAGTGAGTTCAAGGACAGCTGGAGCTACAGGGCGACCCTGTCTCCAAAAGACCAAAAAAAAAAAAATTTTTTTTTAAGATGCTCAGCTCAGAAAAGGGGGTTAGATTATTAATTACTGAGATTATTACTATTAGGTAATTACCCTTTTCAAAATTTATTTCCTTATTCTTTGACATTTTATACATAAATATGTATATTTATACATATATAATGTACTTTGTCATTCTCACCCTACTACCCCTCTCAATCCCTCCCACTCCTACTGAGCCCCTACTTTGCAACAAGTTTCCCTCCTTTCATGTCTTCTATTCTATTTTTGTTTGTTTTGTAACTCACTGAGCTTAATCTGTATTGCTTGGATGAGTAGGAGTGGGGTTACCTACAGGAGCACTGCTTCTGTCACAGTTCTAATTTAGGGCGTTTTGTGGTGTTTTGTTTGAAATAGGGTTTGCATAGTCCTGTGTACTGGATAGCTTTAGTTGTCAACTTGACACACCTGAGTTGAGGAAGCCTCAACTGGGGAATTTCCTTCAATGGACTGGCCTATGGCCATGTCTGTGGGGCATCTTCTTGATTGTGGAGTGATGTGGGGGAGGGCCCAGCCCACTATGGGTGGTGCCACCCCTGGGCAGGGGGGCCTGTGTTACATAAGAAAGGTTGAACATGGGCCAGGGGAGTAAGCCTGTAAGCAAGTATTCCTCCATGGCCTGTGCTCCAGCTCCTGTCTCCAGATTCCTGGCCTGAGTTCCTACCTTGGGCTCCCTGATGAACAGTGACCAGGGAGATGTGAGATAAAATAAACCCTTTCCTCCCCAAGTTGGTATTGGTCAGAGTGTTTTGTCACAGCAATGAATGTCACAGCAATGGAGAGACAAGCTAGGAAAGAAATTGGTGGGGTACTGCTGTGACAGCTCTGATGCTGGAGGACTGTGGAAGTGTTTGGAACTTTGGACTGAAAAAGCCATTGAGTGCTCAGAGTTTGTTGCTATGGAGCAGTTATGCTGAAGAGTTGTGAATGATGGAGGCCTGGCTTGTGAAGCTTCAAAGGGAAGCAGAGACTATCAGGGCTGTTTGTGTGATCTTTTAAATTGAGAATCTGTGGGTTCTGATCGGCTGAGGCCAAAGAATCAGCTGTGATTAAGAAGAAACCAGAACCTGAAGTAAAACCTTTGCTTTACTGGGACAATTGAGGCTGGTTAGCTGGGGCTGAAAAACAGCTGTAAGTAACAAGAGACCAGCATCACTGTGGTAAAATCCTCTGGGAAATATTTCCTCAGGGTCCACACACACAAGCTGTGGTGGAGAGCGGACCCAAGCCTCCATCTCTAGCTGAAAGCAGGACTTGGTAATGTGTAAGTCTCCTGCATGGTTCTGGTGTTGAAAACATGAAGGGGTCACAGAGAGCAGCTGAGGCTTGGCACTTTGAGAGGCCAGGAAAGGCCATAGGTGAAAGTGCAGTGTCAGTAGCAATGAAGACCTCAGGATTAAAGGGGTCATGGAGAGAACCTGATGCTTTGCACCCCAAGAGGCAAGAAGAGGCCATTGGTGAAGCTGTAGCCTCAGTTTCAGTGAAGACCCCAGCTTTTTGGAGATGCCAGGACCATGGGACGACCACCAAGGGCAGCAGCAGGTATGGAATGGAGGTGGCCTGGATCTTCGAGACAAACTGTGTGTGCTGTGGATGGCACAGTCAGAGAGGTGGAGCTGCCAGAACCCTTTGGAGCCCAGAAGATCCTGAATCCCATATGTCCAGCCTTGAGCTACTTTGCTGGACTTTGTTTTTGCTTAGGTGTGCCTGATTCTTCCCTTTGAAATAAGACAGTACTTGTTTTGGGTTTTACAGAAGCCCCCAGTTAAGAGACTTTAGACTATGGACTTTTAAGTGTTTGGATTTTTTAAGGACTATAGGGCTTTTAAGGCTGTACTCTTATGTTGTGATATTAATGTTAACATCATATCTTGGGGATAAGAATTGGAAAGGCTATGGCTAAATAGTGATGTGCTTGTGTGTCAAGTTGACGAGGGGTCAATTGTGCTGGATAGCTTTAGTGTCAACTTGACACACCTGGGTTGAGGGAGCCTCAATTGGGGAATTGCCTCCATAGGGCTGGCCTGTGGCCATGTCTATGGGGCATCTTCTTGATTGATGAGTGATGTGGGAGGGCCCAGCCCACTATGGGTGGTGCCACCCCTGGGCAGGTGGGCCTGTGTTAAGAAAGCAGGCTGAGCAGGGCAGGGGAGCAAGCCAGTAAGCAGTGTTCCTCCATGGCCTGTGCTCCAGCTCCTGCCTCCAGGTTCCTGCCCTGAGTTCCTGCCTTGGGTTCCCTGATGAACTGTGACTAGGGAGATGTGTGATAAAATAAACCCTTTCCTCCCCAAGTTGGTAGTGGTCAGAGTGTTTTGTCACAGCAATGGAGAGACAAACTAGAACACCCTGCCTATTCTGGAACTCGCTATATAGACCAAGTTGGCCTCAAACAGATCTGCCTGCCTCCCGGCAGGTCTCCCCAATACCAGTGCTGGGATTAAAGGCCTGCACCATCACATCTAACTTTGTTTTGCTTTTTGCATAAGCATTGCTGGTAGTCAATAAACATTCTTTTTTTTTTTTTTCTTTTTTCGGTCCTTCTATTTTGAGACAGGGTCTCCCTGTAGTCAGCTGGCCTGGAACACCCTACATAGTCCAGGCTGGCCTCAAACTCAAGAGATTCACCTGTCTCTGCCTCCCAAGTGCTGGGATTAAAGGTGTGTGCAACCATGCCAGGCTAACATTTATTCTTAGACACAATCTTGTCATTTCTGTGCTTAACTGTGGCACACATACATGAGGTTTCACATTTTAACCATCTGAAGTATAATGCAGAAAGTCCACTCATAGGGCTATGAATAGCTCCACCAGTTTTGTTTTGTTTTCATTTACCTCAAAGATTTTCTAGCTTGTCATTTTCTCTTTCAGCCATTGGCAGTTTCAGAGCACAAAGTTTAATTTGGACGTATTTGTGAATTTCTCAAATTCTATTGATATTTTATTTCATTCCACTGTGGTCAGAGAACATACTTTGTATAACTTCCATCCTTTTAAATTTAGTGAGGCTTGTTTTATGGCATAATATATGGTCTATCCTGCAGAAGGATCACATGTCCTTAACAGTAATGTATAGATTATTTATTGGAGCATTCTATAGAAATCTGTCCCTTTAATGACTTGAAAGTTTGCCTGCATCTTGACAGTTTAAGGAAAAATTGTGGCAATTATCTAAATCTTAAAAATTTCATTTCAAGCCGGGCATGGTAGTGCACGCCTTTAATCTCAGCACTCAGGAGGCAGAGGCAGGAGGATCTCTGTGAATTGGAGGCCAGCCTGGTCTACATAATGAGTTCCAGGCCAGCTGGGGCTACTGGGAGACCCTGTCTCAAAGACCAAAAAAAAAAAAAAAAAAATTCATTTCAGGGGTTGGAGAGATAGATGGTTTAGTACTTAAGAGTACTTGCTCTTCCAGAGGACCTGGGTTTGGTTCCCAGCACCCACATGGGGAATCCTACACCCTATTCTGGTTTCCACAGGCTCCTGCATGCACACATGTGGTACAAATAAAGTCATGTAGGCGAACACACACAGACACACAAAAATTTTTTAAATTTCATTTCATTCCCCATTTTTGATGAGTATTGATTCTACACATACTTCTTTTATTAGGATCTTTCTATCTTTTGGTTCTCAGTTCTACAGATAAGATTTTCAGTTTAGCGCCACATGGTTCATTTCTAGCAGCAGAGCCTACTAAAAATCCAAACAGGAAGGAGCATATATATATGCCAGCTTGAGAGATTTCTCAGCTGTATCTGCACAGGAAAATCCCCAGACTTGGGTGAATTAGAAAAGAGAAGAGCATTTGATATGTAACTTGATAGTGTAACAGCTGACATGGCCATCCCAAATTTCCCTAGGGACATGAGCTACATCCAGCTGACAAAAAGAAAACCTATTAAGTTCTGGGCATTTAACATGAAGACAGAAGGTATAGGAAGGCTGGGGATATGAAAGCAAGGGCAAGTTTGGTCTGTTACTTGAATGGAGTCAAACTACAAAAGAGCAAAGCAGCAGTACTTCACAATTTGGCTTTCATTTCAACAGCTTAAAATGAACACAGCATAGGGCTAGAAAAATGGACCAGCAGTTAAGAGAGCTTGCTGCTCTTGCAGAGGACCAGCGCCCACATTGCATACACACACACACACACACACACACACACACACAGACACACAGTCTGTAACAGAGAAGCAACTGAAAGGGCATCCCTGGCCCTTCCTTGGGTGTGCCCTGCATGAAAGCCCAGGCATGACTATCGTCTCTTGCCCTTCATTCCCTGCTCCAGGAAGACTCATCTGGAGGACCAGGAAAGCCTACAGAGTCATACAGCCTCCAGAGCTAAGAACCTTGTGCTTGCCAAGGGGGAAAAAAACAGAAATGGAGGCTTTAGAGAATTATCTATTCATTGACTAGTAAGATCTGACTACATTTACTGCAAATCATCCCAACACACTGGACGTGGAAGTGACCTGGCATGGAAAAACAATTTGGACCACAAATTGAGAATAACAACTTCATATACTGCTTTCCAATCTCCCCACACAACCCCATTCAGGCACATGTACTTTAAATGTACATGTCACTACTGTGTACTTACAGGGGAAATTTTGCTATATTTCTCAAGCAAACTGCACAGGGCAATGCAATTAATAAATTCACACTTTTACATTCGTATTTTATGGATTTATGGAAAAAATTCAAAAAACAGAGAAATGTGCTTTAACAATGTTATCTACTCAGTTGGAACACATACAGACGCTCAGCTTCCAGGCTGGGCTGTGACTACCCAATGTTTTTCAACACTGACTTACTCCTAGTCAACACTGACAATTTTTTTAAAACGTCAGGAGACCTAACCATTGCTCTAGTCCCAAATTTAAACACAAAGATCATTTAAGGATGTGACTATTGGTCATGGTGGCTGTGATCCCAGCACTCAGGAAGCTGAGGCAGGAGGATTGTGAATTCAAGGCCGGCATGGGCCCTTGTTTTTTTGAGACAGGGTCTCACTAGGTATCCCTGGTTGACCTAGAGCTGGCCATGTAGACCAGGCTGGCTTCAAACTCAAAGAAATCCAGCTGTCTCTGTCTCCAGAGTGCTGGGACCACAAAGCCCAGCATGGGCCCCAGCTTAAAAAAAAAGGGGGGGGGCAGGGCTGGATGGCTTAGCAGTTAAGAGCACTGGCTGCTCTTACAGAGGACTGGAATTCGATTCCCAGCACCCACATGTAACTCCAATTCCAGGGAATCAGACACCCTCTTCTAACCTCCATGGGCATTGTTCAACACGGGCACACTTCACTTACATACATGCAAGCAATACACTCATACACATAAAATAAAAATAATAAAATACTTTTTTTTTGGTCTTTTTGAAATAGGGTCTCCCTGTAGCCCCAGCTGTCCTGGAACTCACTATGTAGACCAGGTTGGCCTTGAACTCACAGAGATCTGCCTTCCTCTGCCTCCCAAGTGCTGGGACTACAGACATGTGCCACCACGCCTGGCTTATACTTTTTAAAATAAGAAAAAGAACACAACTGAAAATAATCAAATGCATTCCTTAATACACTACTGGTAAAAATAAAAATTTGTAACTAAGACAACACTACTGATAAAAATAAAAATTTGTAACTAAGACAATTTGACATTTATTAACAAATTACTTTAGATTTTCTTATTGAACAAGTCTAAATCTTTTAAAAATTGTCTAATATAGAAAATATAATATATGAAGTTGTTCACTGGTAAAAAAAATTTTTATTTTTATTTTATATGTATGAGTGTTTTGACTACACGTAGGTGCATCCACATATATAATGCTCACAGCGGCCAGAAGAGGGTGACAGATCCCCTAGAACTGGAGTTACAGACTATCGTTAGCCACTATGTGAGTGCTGGGAAGAGAAGCCAGGTCCTCTGCAAAAGCAGTCAGTGCTCTTAACTGCTGGGTCCTCTCTCCAGCCCCTCATTAGAAAATTTTAATTGGACCAGTGAGATGACTAAGCAGGTAAATGTGCTTGTCGCCAAGTCTGACACCCTGAGTTCCATCCACGGGACCCACAAGGTGGAAAGAGAAAAGATTCCCACAAGTCATCCTTTGACCTCCACATGTGTGCTATGGCACATGTGTGTGCACACACAAAAAAATTAATTTTAAAAGTTAACATTATTTAGCACTCGGGAGGCAGAGGCAGGCGGATCTCTGTGAGTTCAAGGCCAGCCTGGTCCACATAGTGAGTTCCAGGACAGCTGGAGCAACAGGGAGACCCTGTCTCAAAAAGACCAAAAAAAAAAACAAAACAAAACAAAACAAAAAAGTTAACATTATTTAATAAAATAAGCTTAAACATTCAAGAACTGGAAGTTGGAGGGACATTACAACACATCCAACAACAGCAGACTATGCGGCTACACCTCGAATGGCAAGAAGAATGTGTATCTGTTGCTCTATAAACCTACAATCATTTTAATGGAAAAAAAGAACTAGAAAACAGCATGTTTATGATGCCGTTTTCTAAAGTGAGAACATACTACTAAAATAACAAGTATTAAAAGTAGCAGTAACGATACTGACAGACCAAAGCTATAGCCTCACTCAGGTGTAACAGTTTAGCTACACAGGCAATCCGGAAGCCCACTGAGGAACCTAAAACCAGTGGCTGCTCTGGGAATGGGAGCTAGGAAAGAAGGGAGAAGAGGGGGAGGAAGTCTGAGATTTCACTATATCCTCGTGTACCCTGAAACTCTTTCACCATGTGTCTATTAATTATTCAAAAGAAATGTAATTTTAGGGACTAGAGAGATGGCTCAGTGGTTGAGAGCACTGACTGCTCTTGCAGAGGACCCAGGTTCAATTCCCAGCACCCACATGAGGGCTACTAACTGTCCTTAACTCTAGTTCCAGAGGAATCTGAAGCCCTCGTCTGACCTCCAGGGCATTGCACGACACGGTTACACTCACTTACATGCAGGCAATACACTCATACACATAAAAGTAATAAATAATTTTTTAAAAGAAATGCAATTTTAAAATTTTTATTATTTTTATTTTATGTGTATGAGTGTTTTGCCTGCATATATGTAAGTGTACCCATGTCATGCAATGTCCACAGAGGCCAGAAGAAGACATCAGAGCTCCTGGAACTGGAGTTATGGATGGTTGTTAGCCATGATGTGGGTGCTGGGACTCGAACCCAGGTCCTCTCCAAAAGCAGCCAGTGCTCTTAACTACTGAGCCATCTCTCCAGCCCCAAGAAATGTAAATTTCAAACATTAAAAAGTACTCATGTGGGGCCAGTGAGATGACTAAGTAGGTTAAAGCACTTGCGGCTCAAGATTGATGACATGAGTTCAATTCCCAGAAACCATGTAAAGGTGAATGGAAAGAAACAACTTTACAAAATTGTTCTCTGACCTCCACACCTCCACTGTATTGCATGCTCCCCCACCCCTGCAACATCATCATACACACATCAACATACATTTATTACAATAGTAATAAATAAAATAAAATAAAAGGTATTCATGTTCCTTCTAGTTAAACAATGTGCCACCCTATAAACAGCAAAAAGTAGATTATGAAGTCAAAAAACTATAATCCTGACACCATAGTCAACATTGGGGACTAAACCAAGTACTAAAAGATACTGAAACAGGCAGTCATTCAGAAAGCTGCTATAGGTAGTATTCAACTACAGAAGGCATCACTGTTAACACCTGTAAGGAAACAGTTTATTCCTGAGTCTTACAGAACCACAGAATTCTTGCCATTCAAAACCAGAAAAATAAGAACTGGGAAAAAAATCAAGTGTTTAGTCCACTTTAAAAAAAAAAAAAAAAAAAAAAAAAAACTTTTTTAGGGGCTGGAGAGAGAGCTCAGCAGTTAAGAGCACTGGCTGCTCTTGCAGAGGACCCAGGTTCAATTCCCAGCACCCACATGGCAGCTAAATCCTTAAATCCAGTTCCAGGGAATCTGAAGCCCTCTTCTGACCTCCGCAGCATTGCATAACATGGGTGCACTCATATACATTCAGGCAATACATTCATACACATATAATAAAAATAATAAATAAATTTTTTTTTTTTTAATTTTTTGAGACAGAGATCTACCTGCTTCTGCTTCTGGAGGAGTGCTGAGATTAAAGGTGAACCACCCAGCTTTGGTTCACTTTTGATCACAAAACTATAGCCATTTTTTAGCAGGTTATAAAATCAATCTAAAAAAATCAGTAGCTTTTCTATATACTAATAACAAGCAACTGGAGAAAGAATACAGGGAAATGCTCCCATTCACAATTACTGCAAAAAAATTAAAATATCTCAGAATAAATATGACCAAAAACACCAAAGATCTCTACAAAGAAATTTTTAAATCGTTAGAGATTGAGGAAGATACCAGGAGATGGAAGGACCTCCCATGTTCATGAATTGGAAGAATTAATATTGTGAAAATGATCATCCTATCAAAAGCAATATATAGATTCAATGCAATCCCAATCAAAATCCCCATGACATACTTCAAATTACTTTTTTTTTTTTTGATCTTTTTGAGACAGGTAGCCCCAGCTGTCCTGTAACTCACTAATGAAGACCAGGCTGGCCTTGAACTCACAGAGATCTGCCTGCCTCTGCCTCCTGAGTGCTGGGATTAAAGGTGTGCACCACCACACCCGGCCTCATATTACATTTCTAAAAAACATATGAATTAGGCTGGGCATGGTGGCACATGACTTGGGAGCAGAGGCAGATGGATCTCTGGTTTACACAGCGAGTTCCAGGCTGGCCAGCTGAGGCTACAGGGAATGTGCATGTTTACATTTTAAGAGCCTTTTCCCTGGGTGTACAATAAATAAATAAATAAATAAATAAATAAATAAATAAATAAATAAAAACTATGGGTGTGGTGGCCAGCCCTCTAGAGACAGGCAGGCAGATCTCTGTGAGATCAAGGCCTGCCTGGTCCACATAGTGCCTTCTAATCAGGCTGGGACTAGGGAGACCCTGTCAAAAAACAAAAACAAAACAAAAACATATTAATTATAGGGCTCTCATACTGCAAACTGGATTTTGCTAGAACCTCTTAGGTAGATAACCTGCAATATCTCAAGATCTTATGGCACACAATCTTTAACTCAAAATGTCAACATGAGCCAGGCATGGTAGCACACATCTTTAATCCCAGCACTCAGGAGGCAGAGGCAGGTAGATCTCTGTGAGTCAAGGCCAGCCTGTTCTACATAGTGAGTTCCAGGACAGCTGGGGCTACAGGGAGACCCTGTCTCAAAAAGACAAAAAAAAAAAAGTCAACTTGAGGGAGTCTGGAGGAGTTAAAAGGGGGAATGAATATGACCAAAATTTATTGTCTACATGTACAAAGTTCTCAAAGAACAAATAAAAAAAATCATATATTGGGTTGGAGAGATGGCTCTGCAGTTAAGAGCACATACTGCTCTTAATGACCTATGTTGCTGGGCAGTTCACAACAGCCTGTAACTGGAGTTCCAGAGGATCTGAGGATCTGGCCTTTGGGCACTGGCACTCGTGCACACACACACCCCCACACGCATGTATTTAAAATAAACTTTTAAAATATATAATTATATTAAGTCAACATCTAAGAATTTACTTATACAAAATAATATAGAATTGTTCTTTGTAACATTATTTGTAAATGCAGATTAAAATAAACAAAATGTTCATCAACAGAGGACCCAGTAAATTACAGAATACCACAGAACCACATACTATTCAGTCATACTAGTCATTAAAAAATAAAAGATGACAGAGCTAGAGAAATGGCTCAGTAGTTAAGAGCACTGGCTGCTTTTGCAGAGAATCTGGGTTCAGTTCCCAGCACCCACATGGCAGCTAACAATCATCTATCAACGTCAGCTCCAGAGGATCTGACCTTAGGCATCAGATATGCACATGATGCACAGACATACATGCAAGCAAACACTCATACACGTAAAATAAAAATAAACAAATCTTTTGAAATATAATGAACACAATACATTTTTAATTTTAAAAAAAAGATGAAGTCATTAATATATTGACAGAGGATAATTTCCAAGATAAAAGCTTTAGTAAAGCAAAGCACAGTAGTCTATAATAGATGAACATCTGCACAAAGGATTGGTATAAATATATGTTTTTTATTTCTATATTTAATAAACAGTGATGCCTCTGGGGAAGATTAGGTGGCAGGTAGGAGGGAAACTTAAAAATGTTTAAATCATATACACATTACCTACTAAAAAAATTAATTTAACGTGGTGGTGCACGCCTTTAATCCCAGCACTTGGGAGGCAGAGGCAGGCATATCTTGGTGAGTTTGAGGCCAGCGTGGTCTACCTAGTGAGTTCTAGGATGGCTGGGGCTACTAGGAGACCCTGTCTCAAACAAAAAAAAAAAAGACCAAAAAAATTTTTTTAATTAATATGGGGCTGAGGAGATGGCTTACTCAGTAAAGCAGTCAGTAAAGCAAGCTGGAGGACCCAAGTTCAATCCCCAGCACCCATGTAAAAAGCCAGGTGCACTGGCTCCATGCTTATAATTCAGCTCTGGGGAGGCAGAGATGGGAGGAGTCCCAGGGCTTGCTGGCCAGCCAGCCAAGCCAAACTGATGAGCTCCAGGCTTAGAGAGACACTGTCTCAAAAAACATAAAGTAGAAAGCAATTAAGGAAGACTACTGTCCACTTCTGGCCTCTACATGTAGGTGCACATACCCATTCAAATACATATATAACACCATACACACAAACAAAGAGAACATTTTCTAATAGAAAATTTTCACTCATTTAAGTAACAGTCCTCTCATTTCCAGATAATTTAAGCAAAACATAAAGAATTCTCATTTATAGTTGGGTATGGTGGCACACATCTTTAATCCCACCATTCGGGAGGCAGAGACAGGCAGATCTCTGTGAGTCTGAGGTCACCATGGTCTACATAGTGAGTTCCAGGCCAGCCAGGACTACATAGTAAGACCCTGACTCTTCAAAAAAAGGAGAGGGGGGTGAGCTGGAGAGATGGCTCAGTGGTTAAGAACACTTGCTGCTTTTCCATAGGACCCAGGATCGATTCCCAGTACCTACATGGCAGCTAACAACTATCTATAACTCCAGTTCTAGGGCCTCTGATGCACTCTTCTGTTCTCTGCAGGCACTGCATGACACAGGTGCACTTACATACACGCAGGCAAAACACTCATACACATAAAATAAAAATAGTAAATAAAATATTTTTTAAAATCTTAACTACAACTCTTTAACATTTAAATTCACTCACAGGCCAGCAAGATGCTTCAATAGGTAAAATTGCTTAGCACAAAAGCCTAAGAATCTGAGTTGGATACTCAGAACCTGTACATCAAAAAGAGAAAACCAATTCCCTAAAGTTGTCCTCTGACCACTACACTTGTGCAATGGCATGCACAAACCCACACATGTACACACACACACACACACACACACACACACACACACACACCACCCCACAATAATAAATAAAATAAAATTTTAATTAAATAAATAGGGTCAGTGAAATGGCCGGCAGGTAAAGGCACTTGCCATCAAGCTTAACTACCTGAGTTCCATCCCCCGGACACATGGTAGGAGGAGAGAACAGATTCCCACAAGTTGTCCTATGACCTCCTCCACATGCACACGGTGACAGACACACACAGGAATAAACAAATGTAATTAAACTGTTTTAATTTAAATAAATAAGTCACTCATAATAAAAGGGGCATAAGTGTATCCCCTAGGTATCTTTAAAATATTTTATTTATATTATGAGTATTTTGCCTGCATGTATGCAAGCGTACCCATGTCCTGTATTGCCCTCAGACCAGAAGAGGGCATTGGATCCCTTGGAACTGGAGTTAGGGATGGTTGTTAACCAACATGTGGGTGCTAGAAACTGAATCTGGGTCCTCTACAAGAACAGCCAGTGGTGCTCTTAACTGCTGAGCCAGCTCTCTAGCTCCTAGATATCTGTTTTTTAATTGCACAGCCAATGCATGCAATGGGCTCATAACTGCAATTTAAAATGTACAATGTTAAGCCGGGCATGGTGGCATACACCTTTAGTACCAGTACTCAGGAGGCAGAGGCAAGCAGATCTCTGTGAGTTCAAGGCCAGCCTGGTCTACACACTGAGTTCAGGCCAGCTGAGGCTACAGAGAGACCCTATCTCAAAAAATACCAAAAAAAAGCACAATGTTAATAATGCCATCACAATGTCAAAGCAACTACAACGCCAACAGTTTCCTAAAAGGCAAGTCTAAAGCCTGCCCCCAAAATTCCAAAACTGAATCACTAGTCAATGGTTCTAATAAGAATATGAAAATAGAAGAAAATAGAAGAGTCCCAATTTTATGATGATCTAGAGCTCTCTAGAAGTTGGTTTCAAATAGCCTCTCTCAGCAAAGGTGTTGTCTTGGCTCTTATCTGCAGCCACTTCACAAAATTAGAACACAGCATGAATAAGTACCAGGAGTCAGTCTCCTAGTCCCATGGTCACAAACAGGTCCCCAGGCAGCACAGCAATCTCATGGATAAAAGATAACAAACAGGCCTCAGTGTGCCCAGCAGGAGAGCTGCACTGTGCCTGGTTCTGGACCTCAGACTTTGGGTCAACAGGAAGAGGAGAAAGAGAGTGAGAGAGAGACAGAGAGACAGAGAGAGAGAGTCTTACCTTAGTCCCAGATTAGGAGCTTGTCTTAGTTTGTTTACTGTGGCTAAAACAAAATACCTCAGACTAAATAATTTACTGGCTCACAGTTCTGAAGACTCAGAGCCCAGGAACAGCAAGGCACTGGACTGTGGGGAGGGCAGCATGGCACAGGGTATCAGAGTAAACATGCTAGTTGTGTCTTTCTTCCTTATCATACAAAGCTACCAATGCCACTGGGGAATTCCATCCTCTTGGCCCCATCAAATTTTAATCACCTCCAAAGGCTCCACTCACAAACACTATCAACGTGTGAATTTGGGGCCAAGTTTCCAACACATATAATTGGGGGGGACACCTCCAAACCATGGCAAAGAACTTTCCTCTTTAGTCTTTCTAAAGCAGCACCCCTAACATACACAATCAACCATCTGCTTGTCTGCCTTCCCTCTTAAACACAGATCTTCTTGGGAAATAAGAGCCTTTCTCTCTGCCCTGAGGCATTATGAATTGTTAAATGAAGATTCTGACCAATTTATATAGTTTGCTTCCTACTAATCACCCCAGGATAACTGGGATTTGGTGGTGGTAGTAGTGGTGTTTTGGGACAAGGTCTTGTGTAGCCCAGGCTGACCTGAAACTATTCCTCCTGTCTCCACACCTGAGTGCTAGGATTACAGGCATGGGACACTATGCCCAGTTTGGTTTTTGTTTGTTTGTTGTTGTTGTTGTTTTGTCCTCTTTTTTTTTTTTTGAGACCGGGTCCCCTGTAGCTATTGCTGGCCTAGAACTCACTATTTAGACCAGGCTGGTCTCAGTCTCAGAGATCCAGCTGCTTTTGCCTCCTGAGCGCTGGGATAAAAGGTGTGAGCCGCCACGCCCAGCAATGTCCAGTTTTATGTGGTACTAGGGACCAAATGTACTGCTTGGTGTATGGTAGGCACTCTACTGACCCAGGCACATCCCTAGTCCCCACCCCAGAATAACTCTTAATGACAGCAGTTTTCATTATCAAAATCTGTCTGGCTCAATTCTCATTAACACACCATTTCTGCACCCACACCAGTGCCCCATCCCACCCTGAAAGAGTTCTAGTAGTCAAATAATTACTATAACATGTTCCTAACCTTCCAGCACTTGAAGTCATTTTTTCCTGGCTCTATAAAATCATTACTACACAATTCAGGAAAATATTGTTACATTATCCAAACCAATGCTTGGTCAAGTTCAGAAATCTCTAGTTCTGAAAAGAATGACAAAATGGGGAGCTTTTTCTCTCTCTACTTTAGAAATGCAGGTCTTGGTCATGTGCCATGTGCTTCATATCCTGATCAGTACCAGTCAGTAAGCTCAACCCACAACACAGCATAGCGCACTGACACAGCACAGCACACATTGAGACGGGACATTCCTTCTTAAAGGGCAATCCTCAGAATGGGAACCAATGTCTGGAGTGCAATGTAGTAAGTGGAAAAAAAAAAAAACAAAAAAGCTTAGATGAGAGGTTTTTGACAAAAGACATAAATGAAGGTATAGCTGTAGATTCAATTCATATATTAGCCAGTCCAATTTTTCCCTAAAATGAAAAAGTAGCCTCCCTCCTGCTACTCTTTCACATAAAGCACTCTATCAGATGACAAAAGTGTTTACCTAGCCGGGCGTGGTGGCCCACGCCTTTAATCCCAGTACTTGGGAGGCAGAGGCAGGCGGATCTTTGTGAGTTCGAGGCCAGCCTGGTCTACGTAGTAAGTTCCAGGACAGCTGGACCTACAGGGAGACCACTAAAAAAAAAAAAAAAAAAAAAAAAAAAAAAGTGTTTACCTAACAAGATGCTAAGAAACTCTATCTGGGAGACAAAAGCTACAGGTAAACAAAGCACCTAAGGCCAGGCTGCAGGCTATGTCTCCTGTCAAGGCATCTGGACTGTAGGTTACAAAGACTCCCAAGGGAGTTCTCCTCACGAGGACAAGTAACACTAGACACTCCTGAGCACCACAGAGTGCCAGAGAGGGAAACTCAATCATAGGCCCAGACGGGCAAGAGCAGACACTTCACTAGCTCAGTTTTAGAATTTCTAGACAAAACAATGTGCTAATTTTGCTTATCTCTTTTTATTAGAAAAATACACACTTCATTGTAAAAACTTAATTCTGAAACTGTTTGCCAAAAAGATCTAAACATACAAAATCACCCTTAAAATAAGTCAAATTTGAAATTTAAAATTCAGTCACTAGAATTTTTATTTATTTATTGACTTTGTTTGAAACAGGGTCTCCCTTTAGCCCTAACTGGTACTATCTATGTAGACCAAGCTATCTTCCATCCCAGGAGATCAGCCTGCCTCTGCCTCCTGAGTACAGAAATTAAAAAGGCATAAGTCACCAGATGTAGTGTTTCTTTTTTTGACTTAGGGGCTCACTATGTAGCCCAGGCTGACCTCTAACTCAAACTCTTCCTGTTTCAGCTTCCTGAGTGCTAAAATTATAAGTGTACCTCACCAGGGCTGGAAAGATGGCTCAGTGGTTAAGAACACAGGCTGCTCTTACAGAGGACCTGAGTTCAATTCCCAGCACCCACACAGCTGCTAACAACCATCTGTAACTCCAGTTCCAGGGGAACCTGATACTCTCTTCTGACCTCCAAAGGCATTGCAAAGACACGGGTGCACTTACACACATGCAAGCAATACATTCATATACTAAAACTAAACAAAACATAAAAAAATACAAATAATAAAAATTTTTAAAAATTAAAAAATTAAATAAGTGTACACCACCATATCTACTGTACATCACCTTGTGATGGTTAACACTGATTGTGAACTTGACAGGACCTAGAGTCACCTTGGAAACAAACCTCAGGGAATGTCTATGGGGGAGTTTCTAGAGTATGTTAACTGAGGTTTCCCAGCCTTACAGTGGTCAGCATCAATCCATCCCAAACTAAATAAAAAGGAGAAAGCAGATCAGCAACATGGCTCAGAAGGTAATGCACCTGCCACCAAGCCTGACAACCTGTGTTCAATCCCCAGGATCCACATGATGGAAGGAGAGTACTGATCCCTGCCAAGTTTTCCTCCGACCTCCACGTGCACATGTACATCTCATACACAGAGAGAGAGAGAGAGAGAGAGAGAGAGAGAGAGAGAGAGAGAGAGAGAGAGAGAGAGAGAGAGACAGAGACAGAGAGACAGAGAGAGAGAAATGCAAAAAATTCTAATTTAAACGCACTAGGAGAGGCAGAGGCAGGCAGATCTCTGTGAGTTTGAGGCCAGCCTGGTCTACATAGCGCGTTCCAGGCCAGATGGAGCTACAGGGAGACCCTGTCTCAAAAAGGCCAAAAAAAAAAAAAAAAAAAGAAAGCTAAAAGGGAACATTCCTCCAGCTCTGTTTCCTGTCTGATTCCTGACTGCCCACACAACATAACTGTTAGGTGTTTTGACACAGCAGTAAGAAAAGTAACTAAAACATACCTAAATCTTACACAGTGAGTTACAATATTTTTCAGTTGGGAATAAGATGACCCCTGCCTTATGCTATCTAACTGAAGTTTATCCAAATATCCAATTTGTCACCCAAACAAATTTCTAAGATGTTTGAAGAACCTATTACTGATTTCCACATTTGGGAAACTAACTTAAAAGAAACTGAGTTAAAAATCTTAAAGAACTTCTTAATGTACTAATCAATAATCTTTTAAGGAGGATTTTCTGAAACTATAAATGTATTCATAAAGATCTATGTGGCTTCATAATTCAGTCAATGAACTTTAAGCACAACACTGCATGGTACCAGACTAGGCGCCAGAGTGATATGGGAGTGTAATATTAGGTGCCAGAGAGGTGTTCCCTTCACAAGAGAGGATTACCAGTCCCTTCATTTCACAAGAAATGAAGGATACCAGGAAACCAAAGACTTCCATAACTGTGAAGGGTCTTACCTTGGGGACTCGAACCATTTAAAGGTTAAACAGGAGGCTGTAGGAAGCATGAGCTTAGCATGCATAAGGCCCTGGGTTCATTCCACAGTTCCACAAAATAATAATGTAAAAGAAATAAAACCTGCATAGCTATACAAAACTTTAAATAGGAGAGAAACACGTATTTACTGAACTTTTAAAGATTTACTTTTATTTTTAGTTATGTGTGTGTGTAGGTACATGCACCTGTGTGTGGGTATGTGCACATGAGTGCAGGTGCCCAGAGGCCAGAGATATCAGATTACCCTGGAGCTATAAACCACCTGATGTGGGTGTTGGGAACTGAACTCAGGTCTTCTGTAAGAGCAGTACACGCTCTTAAGCACTGAGCCATCTCTAGCCCTTACACTTATTAAATCTTTATATATCAAGGAGCTAAGCTGTAATACAAAGAAAACATCCATGAATCTCTATATATGTTGTTGTTGGGGATGAGTGGGTTGGGACAGGGTGTCTCATGTAATCCAGGCTGGCCTCAGAATTTCTATGTAGCCAAGGATGAGCTTGAACTTCTGATGTTCCAGCTTCCTGCTGAGATTGCAGGCCTGTGTGCCACAGTGTCCAGTTTGGTTTTTTTTGGGTTTTTTTTTTTTTTTTTTTTTTTGGTCTTTTTGGGACAGGGTCTCCCTGTAGCTCCAGCTTTCCTGGAACGCACTATGTAGACCAGGCTGGCCTTGAACTCACAGAGATCTGCCTGCCCTGCCTCCCGAGTGCTGGGATTAAAGGCGTGCGCCACCACAGTGTCCAGTTTTATGCAGTGCTGGGATAGAACCCAGGGTTTCAGGCAAGCTAGGCAAGCACTCCACTACACTACATCTTCAGTTCTATATATACCCTTTCTTAAAGGAAGAAAAGAGGAGGTGGGAGAAAAAAAGAAGAAGGTCATGGATCAAAAGAAAACCAAAGGATGGCTAGGCATAGTGGCACATACCTTTGATCCCAGCATTTAGGAGGCAGAGGCAGATGAATCTCTGTGAGTTAAGGCCAGCCTGGTCTACATAGTGAGTTCCAGGCCAGCCAGGGTTACATACCAAGACCCTATCTCAAAACAAAAAAACACAAAATATAAGTGCCACTGAGTGACTAGAGACCATAGGACATTTTAAAAGTTTAACAGGTTCTCCACAATGCTGCTGAGACAACTGCACAGCCACACATAAAAGAATCACACCACGTGCAAAAATTAGTCAAGGATCTCAAGGTTAAGAACTGACATTTAAAAAATCATAAAAGAAGACAGGCGTGGTAGCACACGTCTTTAATCCCAGCACTCGGAGGCAGAGGCAAGCAGATTTGGATCTCTGTGGGTTCAAGGCCAGCCTGGTCTACATAGCAAGTTCCAGGCCAGCTGAGGCTACAGGGAGACCCTGTCTCAAAAAGACCAAAAAAAAAAAAAAACACAAAAGAAAACATGGGTGAGTCTTCATTACCTTGAATTTAGTCATAAATCCTTATAGTGACAGTATACTACAACAACATAGGCAAGTTAGACTCCACTGAAACATAAAACTGCATCAAACAGCACCATTACCATAAAGACAACCTACAAACCAAGAGAAAATATTTGCAAATCATAAATCTGATAAGAGACTCAATCCAGAGTATGCAACAAACCTCTGGGATAAAAAATTCATTATATGAATGTATGAAACTAACAATTTATAAAAAATAAATTTTGAGGGGCTGGAGAGATGGCTCAGTGGTTAAGAACACTGGTTGTTCTTGCAGAAGACCCAGGTTCAAACCCCAGCACCCACATGGCAGCTAACAACTGTCCATAACTCCAGTCTCAGGGGACCCAACAGCCTCTTCTGACCTCCGCAGGCATTGCATGACACAGGTGCACTTACCTACATGCAGGCAATACACGAATATACAAAAAGTAAAAATAATAAAATATTTTTTCAAAAAAAAATAAATTTTTAAAAAGAAAAAGAAGCTTCTGGGGCCAGCAAGATGGTTTAGCATGTAAAGGCACTTGCTGCCAACCCTGATAACCTGAGTTTGATCTCCAGAACTCACAGGGTGGAAGGAGAGAATTAACTCCTGCAAGTTGTCTTCTGACCTCCACACGCATACTTCTTGCACACATCTAGGGCCATCCCCCAACACTAAGGGGTTTTTTTTGCTTTATTTTGGGGTTTGTTTGTTTCTGAGACAAGGTCTCACTTTGTAGCCCCTGTTGGACTAGAACTCCCTATGTAGACCTGGTAGAACTCAAACCCAGAGATCCGAGTACCTCTGCCTCCAGAGTGCTGGGATTAAAGGTGTGGCCACCACACCTGGCTAATAAATGTAACTTCTAAATTTTTTAAGGCACTCCTAAAACCTAGCAACACAAACTTTAAAATGGGAAATTCATTTTAAAATGAATCCAACTTAAACTGAACAAAGGATTTGAACAGACATTTCTATAAAGCTATTCCAAGTAGACACCTGGAAAGATTCTCAACACCTTAATCATAAGGGAAATTCTGATCAAAACCACAATGAGGTATCACTTCACTCACTATAAATAGCTATCATCAAAATAAACGTCGTTCTCAAAAGAAAGAATAGTATTAGGATGTGAGGAAACTGGACTGCTTACAGAATAGTTTTGCAAACAGTTCAACAAGGCTTCCAAAGGGTTAAACACCTAATTACCAACCCACCTAAGAATTTCCCTCCAAGGTATACACCCAAAACAACTGTAAACATAGATTCAAACTTATCTGAAAGAGAGACAAAGGGAGAGGAGGAAAAGGGGAGGTAGAGAGAGAGTGACACAGAGACAGAGAAGATGGGAGGAGGCGGGAGGGAAGGAGTTAAAATGGAGACCTAGCTGCAGCATCTGAAGGCCAAGCACTGCTACTCTGCAGCTGTGTGAGGACACATTCACCTGTCCAAAGCCTCAGCCTCCTCTCATAAAAGGAAAACAGCACCTGCCTTTCAATGTTGCTATAAAAATTAGTATAATACAAGTACACCTATAATACCCAGACCAGTGATGGACATTTAATCTATGACAGCAACTGAATGACAATAGGACATGGACTGTGTACTACCCAAGGACGAGGCTTGGGTAGAATGCCATATCTCATCAATACTTAAGGGCTGGGGATGGGGCTTGATTGGTAGACTTGCTTGCCTGGCATGAACAAGGCCCTGGTGGGTTGAAGCTCCAGCACTGAATAAATTCCATGTGGTAGCACCTATACTCTCAGCATATAGTACCAGCCTACAATGCAGAAGGCCCTAGGTTTAATCCCTAACACTGCAAAAACCAGGTTGGAGGCACACATAGCCTAGCATATGTACAGGAGACTGTCTCAAAACAAGACAAGACAAAACAAAACAAAACCCTCAATAAAACACAGTCATCAGCATCACAAGAACACTTCCCAAAAGCTGCTTTAATGAAGTTCAACTTCTCTTTGAAAGACTGGCTTATTGTTCCTCGAGTGAGCCCAGCTACTCTTCACTGGGGACGGCACCACTACACAATTCATTCTCTCTAGACAACAGGCCTCTGTGTTCCCATGTCTGAGCACCCGTTCATAACAGACTCCGCCCTAAGTCACAAGAAAGACACAATCTGTGAAGAAAATTACCCGGAAGGTCGTCCTCAGGGGCTGCTCTCAAACTTTAGTGGCCTCAGAAGCACTTAGGGAGCCTGTTTGAAAATAAAAACAGAAATCCTGGCCCCACCCACAGCCATTCTGACTAGTAAATATTTTAAGTTGGACCCTAGTGCACAACTGTTTAAAGAACACTTGAAGGTAAGCCGCAAAAATGTTGTGAGATCACATTCTGCTATGAAGGGACACCAATCTGTCCCAAACAGCAAGAGCAGCATTTTCTTTCTATTAGGAAATGCAATGACTTCAGGAATGCTTTGGGCAATGCAAAAAAATAAGAGAGGGCAGGTGAGATGGCTCAGTAGGTAAAGGAGCTTGCCACCAAGACTGTGTTTCATTCCCAGGACCTACATGGTAGAAGGAGAGAACCAATTCCCTCAAGTTGTCCTCTGACCTCTAGACACACATTGTGTGACACATGCATGCCCATGCCCCCCACACACACAAATAAAAATGATATTTAAGAAAAAAGAATCCAAAATAGTCTACAAGATTTTGCCAATACCAATCAAAATATGAGAAATTAATAAAAATTAAAGTGATATATATTACAGTTACAAAGAAACTATTCATAAAGCATGCAAAACCAAAATTACTTACTACAAAGTGTGGATACCAAAGCAATACCAAAGGGTGGTACATTAAGAAATAACATGGGGGCTGGAGAGATGGCTCAGCGGATAAGAACACTGTTCTTGTGGATGAGCCGGGTTCAAATCTCAGCACCCACATGGCAGCTAACAACTGTCTGTAACTCCAGTTCCAGGGGATCCAACAGTCTCTTCTGTCCTCTGCAGGCATTGCACGACACGGGTGCACATACCTACATGCAGGCAATACACGCATACACATAATAAATAAAATATTTAAAAATAAAAATAAAAATAAATAACATGGGTCTGGAGAGATGGCTCAGCAGCTAAGAGCACCGGCTGTTCCATTCCCAGCACCCACATGGCAGCTAACAACCATCTGTAACTCCGGTTCCAGGGGAATATGATGCTCTCTTCTGACCTCCAAGGACACTGCACAACACAGATGCACTTACATGCATGCAGGCAATACACTCATACACATAAAATAAAAATAATAAATAAAATAGCATGGTGGCACATGCCTTTAATCCCAGCAGAGGCAGATGGATCTCTGTGAGTTCAATGCCAGCCTGGTCTACACAGTGAGTTCCAGGCCAGCTGGGGTAAAAGGGAGACCTTGTCTCAAAAAGACCAATAAATAAATATAAAATACAAAAGAAATAACAGCTGGCTATTGAGATGGCTTAGCAGATAGGGGTGCTTGCTGCCAAGGCTGATAACCTGAGTTCCATCCTCAGTTCCCGCAAGATACAAAGAGAGACTGACTCCTGAAAGTTGTCCTCTGACCTCCACAAGTGCACCATGAAAATGTGTGCATGCACACATGCACACAATTTAATATTTTATTATTTTTATTTTATGTGTATGAGTGTATTGTATTGCCTACACGTATGTAAGTGTATCCATGTCATGAAAATGCCCAAGGAGGTCAGAAGAGGGCGCCAGATCCCCTGGAACTGGAGTTATGGATGTTTGTAACCATTCTTTAAAAAAATAATAAATTAAAAAAAATAATAATAATAATAATAATAAATTAGCTAGGCATGGTGGTGCACACCTCTAATCCCAGCTCTCAGGAGGCAGAGGCAAGAGGATCTCTGTGAGTTCGAGGCCAGCTAGGTCTCCATTAGCAAATCCAGGCCAGCTGTGGCTACAGGGAGACCTTATCTCAAAAAGACTAAAAAATAAATAAATAAAATAAAATAAATAAATTTACTGGGGCTCAGCAGTTAAGAGCACTGGCTGCTCATGCAGAGGACATGGGTTCAATTCCCAGCACCCACATGACAACTAACAACCATTAGTAACTCCAGTTCCAGGGAATCCAACGCCTTCTTCTGATCTCTGCAGGTAATGCACAGCACAGCACAGCACAGGTGCACTTACACACATACAAGCAATACACTCATACACAAAAATAAAATAAAATAATAAATAAAGTATTTTTTAAAAAGAATGGTTAGAGAGTCTGGGAATGTGGGTGAGTTAACAGAGAACTCGCCTAGCATGCACAAAGCCCTGGGTATCATCCCTGGCACTGCATAAACCAGGAATGGTGATGCACATCTATAATCCCAGTACGTGGAGCGTGGAGACAGGAGGTTCAAGTTCATCTTCTACCACATAGCAAGTTCAAAGCCACCCTGGGATCAAAAGACCCTGTCTCAAAAAAAGAAATAATACCTAGGGCTGAGGGTATAGCTCTGTGACAGTGTTTGTTGGGTATCCCTGAGGCACTGGGGTCAGTCCCTACCAATA
>NW_008336075.1:5448182-5467635 GCF_000622305.1 Nannospalax galili | reverse complement strand
CACACACACACACACACACACACACACACACACACACACACACAGCTGCTAGAATGATCAAATATGGGTTTTCCTGTCTGGTGTCAACTTTCTGTATTATTGCTACATTACAAAAATAAGACTATCAATTAATTTAGTTGATTCTGTCTGGACAGTTACTTGAACAACAGGTATGGAAACAGGTGGGAAGTACAAATATTGACCTCAGCTATCCTGATCAAGGACGGGCATCCATCTGGGCCAAGGTAACAGGCAGCCAAGAGGGCAATTTGAGATTTCATTTCTCCAAAAGATACATCTTATGTAAACATAAAACCTCGAATTTAATTTTTGTTCACTTGTCTGTTTTGTTGAGACACAGGCTCCCTACATAACCCAGGCTAGCCTGAACACATGACCCTCCTGCCTCAGCCTCCTGAGTCTGAAATTACAGGAATTACAGTTGGGTACCAACCAATTGAATTTATAGACGTTTTTGTTTTTGTTATTTAAGTCAAGTGTATATGCACCGAAGGAAAGGGGGAAATCTGGTTTGGCAACTATTCACATGGCAAAAGGATCAAATGACTTCATGAGCCACAACTTCAATAAAGTCAATAAAATTATGCCACTGAGAGCAGCAGGTCAAGCAACAGAAGGCCCTGTCTCCTGGTTCTAGGAGAAATGGATTTTACCTGCAGACTTCGGCTTCTCATCTGCAACCTGACGTCAGAGTCAAGTTCCTTCCCTGCCCAACTCACCGGACTTAAAAGAGAGCGGGAGGGCCAGGGCATAGTGGCACATACCTTTAATCCCAGAGCAGGTGGATCTCTGTGAGTTCGAGGCTACCCTGATCTACACAACGAGTTCCACACCAGCTGCGGCTACAGGGAGACCCTGTCTCAAAAATGACACATTTACACTGAAGGACATTTGGGTACAAACACCTGAGAATTGAGCATGTATGGCAGAATGCATAGGGTTCAGTGGGGGAATGGGAGAGGCACGAATGGGGGAGGGGGTCTGGATTTGAGTGGGAAATGTATGAAATTTAAAAAGCTCAATTAAAACTATATATATATGTATATATAAAATACCAAAAAAAAGCAAAGGGGATTATGACTGTAAAATGGTTTGAAATCATGTTCTTTTTTAAAATCTAGCTGTGATCATTATGAAATCATTCATTTAGATCTCTACAAAAAAAGTGGTAATGGTGTTTAGAATACATTCCAAACTGATTTTTTTAAAAATGGGAGCCGGCACAAAGGCTCAGTGGGTAAAGGTGCCAGCTGCCAAGCATGATGACCTGAGTTTGATTCCTGAAACCTATATATGGTGGAACCAACTTCCGGAAACTGTCCTCTGACCTCAACACAGGAGCTATAACACAAGTGCACATGCATGAGCGTGTATGTATACACACACGCAAATGAATGAGTGAATGAATGAGAGGGAGGGAGGGAGGGAGGGATGATGAGATGCCAGGCTGGGGAGATAGCTGTAGTGAGTAAAATGCTTCCCCTGCAAGCATGAGGTCCTGAGTTCAATTCCTAGAACATACAAGAAAAAGCTGGGTATGGTAGTGTATACTTGTAACAGGAGGCAGAGACAGGCTTGCTGGCCAACCATCCAGCCTAGCTGAATCAATGAGTTCTTGGCCAGTGAGAGACTCTGGCTCAAAAACAAGGTGGATGGCTCCTGAGGAATGACACCCAAAGTTATCCTCTGACCACCACTTGTATACACACACACACACACACACACACACACACACAGACACACAGAGTCAAAACCTATTTTTTCAAAAAAAAACATGGGGGGGAGGCTGGAGAGATGGCTCAATGGTTAAGAACACTTGCTGTTCTTCCAGAGGACCTGGGTTCAATTCCCAGTACCTACATGGCAGTTAACCTGTAACTCCAGTTCTAGGGGACCAGACACCCTCTCCTGGCCACTACAGGCAATCCACACATGTGGTGCACTTACATACATACAGGCAAAACACTCATAAACATAAAATAAAAATAAAATATTCTAAAAAAAAAAAAAAAAAGGTCTCCAAAGGAGATGGAGCCCAGGGGCCAAGCTTTTCCATTAAATTTAACCTTGTAAGAGTTAACATGATCACCAGCAGCATGAAGCAGAGTGCAGTACTTCTAACACCTGGGATGTGTAAGAATCATCTGGGGTGGTTGAACCAGTGGCCACGCAGACTTAGCTGACCAAAATCTCTAGATAGTCAAGAGTAAGTGAGATTGGGTCATTTATAATCACACAGGTTCCCAACTGAGCATGGTGATGTTTTACTGCCAGTATATAACACTGTTATTAGCATTAACTCCTACCTACCCAGAATTATTACTCACTAGTAAATGCCAGTCTTCCAACCACTTTACAAGTATTATCTCATTTCATCCACACAACAGCCATATAAGTACCTTCCCGCTACTCACTCTCATTTTTTTATAAAGACTCAAAGACACAAAGAGATTATTTAATTGGTCTAAAATCATAGACAAGCCTATAGTACAGTCAGAATGTACAACAAAGTTTGAAAATCATTCCCACAGTTTCTTTTTAGATTTATTTTATTTTTCAATATTTGTATGTGTTCGTATGTTAGTATGTATACATAAGAGCACATGGAGGCCAGAGGTGTTGGATCCTCTGGAGCTGGAGTTACAGGCAGTCGTGAGTCACCTGACTTGGGAGCTGGGAACCAAATCAGGTCTTCTGCAAGAGCAGTATGCTTTTTTTTTTTTTTTTTTTTTTTTGGTCTTTTTCAGGGTCTCCCTGTAGCCCCAGCTGGCCTGGAACTCATTATGTAGACCACCCTGACCTCTCGAACTCACAGAAATCCACCTGCTTCTGCCTCCCGAGTGCTGGAACTAAAGGCATGCACCACCACGCCTGTCAAGAGCAGTATGCAATCTTAACCACTGAAGAATCTCTCCAGCCCCACACTGTTTCTTAACTTGAAAAACAAGCTGTATATTCTAATCAGGTCATATAAAAAAATTCTATTTTGTTTTACACACTGCATTTAAAGAACACTAAAGAGTGGGCAAGGTGGCTCGGTGGGTAAAGGCATTTACCATTGTGCCTAAGGACCTGAGTGACCCACATTGCAGGAGAGAACCAATTCAGGAAAGCAATCTTCTTACTTCCACATGTGCTATGGCACACAAACTATCACACCATACACACACACACACAAATGTAAAAAAAAAAAAATAACACTTTAAAATACTAATAAAGAGGGGCTGAAAAGATGACTCAGTGGTTAAAAGCACTGGCTGCTCTTGCAGAGGAATCAGGTTCAATTCCCAGCACCCACATGGCAGCTAACAACTGTCCTTAACTCCAGTTCCAGGGGATCTGACACCTTCTTCTGACCTCCACGTGCATTGTACAACACAGGTACACTTACACACATGCAGGCAATACACTCATACACATAAAAAAATAAATAAAAATAAAATAGTAACAAACAACACTTAAAAAAAAAAAAAAAAAAAAAAAACAGGGCTGGGAAGAGGGTTCAGTCAGTAAAGCACTTGGCACACAAGCATGAGGACCTGAATTCAATCTGGACATTAAATTTTTAAAAAGCTAGACATGGCAGAACAAAATTACACTTTCAGTGCTGGGGAGGGGAGGCAGAGACAGGAAGACTCCTGGGGCTCGCTAACCAACAAGTCTAGCCAAATCTCTCCAAATGCAGTGAAGACGACCTATCTCAAAACTATAGGATGAACAGCAATTGAAGAAGACACCTGAGGTTGACCTCTGGCCTTCCTACACACACACAAACATACACACACACACACAATTTTTTAAAAAACAGAAATGCATTAAAACACGAATGAAACTATCAAAAAAATTTTTTAAATATTTTAGGAGCTGGAGAAATGGCTAAGCAGTTAAGAACACTGGCTGTTCTTGCAGAAGACCCAGGTTCAGATCCCAGTATCCACATGGTGGCTAATAACTGTTCAGTTCCAGGGAATCTGATTCCATCTTCTAACCTCCATGGCCATTGCACAAAGGTGGGACACTTACATACATGCAGACAAAACACTCATACACATAAAATTTAAATGGATTTTTTTTTTTTTTTGTCTTTTTGAGACAGAATCTCCCTGTAGTCCCAGCTGTCCTGGAACTCACTATGTAGACCAGGCTGGCCTTGAACTCACAGAGATCTGCCTGCCTCTGCCTCCCAAGTGCTGGGACTACAGGCGTGCACCACCACACCCGGCAAATAGATATATTTTTTAAAAAAATAAAAGCATTGGGGATAGAGAGATGGTTCAGCAGTTAAGGGCACTTACTGCTCTTGCAGAAGACCTGAGTTCAGTTTCCAGCACCCACATGGCTGCTAACAACCATCTGTAACTCCAGTTCCAGGGGATCCAACACCCTCTTATAGACATGCAGTCAAAACACTCATACACATTTTATATAAATAGGCATGAAAGCTTCTCTTAATCCAGAGAGGGGACTGGAATGTAGCTCAGTCAGTGGCAGACAACATAGTGCTTGAGGCCCTGGGTTCAGTGCCCAATACAAATAAACTAGAATACAAATAAACCAAGAGGGAACAAAGGATCTAGGGTTGTTTGCATACTTCTAATATAACCAGCATCAATTCAGGTTATGGTCTCCCCTCCCAGACTCGGGAGCCTCTGACATGCTGAGAATATGCATATCTTTACAAATGAACCTCTTGGGACCTTGTACCCAACTCAAAAATGGGTTTAGTAAAGAATCTCATTTAAATCTAGAGAAAGCCTGACTGACCAGAGGAACCTGAAGATGTGTTTCAAAAAGATTTAATTCACACTGCTTCAGGGGGTTAACTAACATCAACAAGTGAAGGGAAGGGGCCAGACTTTGTGCAGTCTAAAACATTTCTGGTAACCAAAGCCTGTTCTGGAGAAAAGAAGCATGCCTGCATTTTGTGTCTAAGTAGAGATTGTGGATATAAGAACTCTTCCACAGCTTTAATCCTATTCATTTACATTTCTTTATTCTTTCACACAATCAACAACCTCCACTAGTTATAAAGTCACACCAGCAAACAGAAGACATCAGAGTATGTTCTATAAACTCCTTGTATCCAAGGATTTAAAGAGTGAATGCCCCAGAGTGAGGGACCAGGAGGAAGGTGAGGGATACAAGCAGAAAGAGCAGGAGTGTGGAGGCTTCCCGGCAGGATGCAAACAGAAGTTAAAAGGGTGTTGGAGAAGATGCTCCACCATCTGGGCACATCTGAGCTATATCTTTTGGGCTCCATGAAGAGAGGTGGGATGGGGGAGTGATACCTTAAGAATTTGGACAGAAAAGTCGTCTGGTGTGGCAGAAAAAGAGGCAGTAAAGCCCTAGGATGGGGGGAACCAGCTAGAAACAATCAGTAAATTATGGCACTTTACAGATTGGTTAATTCAACACACAGTCTATGTATGTATAGAGGCTTTACGGGGTGATGCTGGGCTGGGCACCGAGTAAGAAAGCATGGTTCATTTGTGAAACATTTTACAAACCAAAAACTGCCATCAGAAGAGATTTTTTTCTTTGTTTGGTTTTTATTTTAATTGAAAACAGATCTTTCTCTTAGCTTCAAGGAACTCTTTCAAGTGATTCTTTTTTTAAACACAATTTATTACTATCTACGATTTTCACCAATTGAGTGATTTGAGCACCAAATTTGCATTTATCACAAGTGGCAAGTATTGGAACTCAGTTCTGAGCCTAATCTTTAACTTTAAATAGTTATACTTACAATAGTACTACAAAATTAGAAGTATTATTTATTTAAAGTTAATTTTAGGGTCCTTAAGATGGCTCAGCAGGTAAAGAAGGCACTTGCCACCAAGCCTGAATTCCAACCCTGGGATCCACTTGGTAGAAGGAAAGAACAAACTCTGAAAATTGTCCTCTGACTTCCACACATGCATTGTGGCACATTCATTCATACCCACTCGCATACACACACTAAATAAATAAATGTAATATAAAACTGATTTTAAGTAATTAGTAAAAATAAATGGAATCTCAAACAAGTCTCGGATCTAAAAATTATCTCACGTAACTTCTGAAGACACTGAGCTACTCAAGAACAGAAAATTAGCAAGACTGAAAAAAAAATTAAATCCAAAACCAAACAAAATGTAATACATTTGAATGATAACCCTAATGTCCTTCTGACCAATCATTCCTTACCATCCATGTAAACTATTTTAAGGATGTGAATCTTGCTCTATAAAAAGCAAGTTCCCATCATCAGAAAGTCTATTACAGTTATTACTGAGACAAACACACCAAGCTGTAGATTTTTGCTTGCTATTAACACAAAAGAAATGTTGGGGGCCAGTAACAGCATTTGCTGTCAAGCCCAAGGACCTGAGCTCAATTCTCAGGATACATACACATGGTAGAAAGAGAGCGTGGACTCCCTCAAGCTGTTCTCTAACCCTCCACATGCATGCCATGGTACATGTAAACTTTCTCATTTCTCTCTCTCTCTCCCCCCCCTCTCTCTCACACACACAAATAAACAAAAGTTTTTTTAAAAACTAAATGGTAGAGCATTTGCCTAGCACATAGAAGGCCCTGGGTTCAAGCCTCAACAACAAAACATAAATAATGAATTAAAACTTTAAAGATCTAAAGTAGTGACTCTATTAGTTTGCTTTTTATTGCTATGATAAACACCATGACCAAAAGCAACTTAAGGGAAGAAAAGGGTTTATTTGGCTTACAATTACAGACTACAATTCATCATTGAAGTAGTCGGGACAAGAACTTGAAGCACAGTCCATGAAGAAACAATATTTACTGGTTTGCTCTCTGGCTCCCACAACTAGCTTTCTTATACAACCTAGACTCACTCACCTGCCTAGGAATAGTGCCTTCTACAGTGGGGCTGGGCCTGTCCACATCAACCATCAATCAAAACAACTCCTCACACACATGCCCATAGGCCAATTTGATCTGAGAAATCTCTCAATTGAGGTGCCCTCTTCCCAGGGGACTCTAGATTGTATCAAGTGTACAATAAAAATTAATCAGCACAGTTACTTGTTACCCATGATAAACGATGACTAACAGAAACTGAGATTTGAGTACTACTACAAAGGTGCACTAGACAATTTTACAAAGATGAATGAGAAAATAGCTCATTAAAATTTAAATCTTTCTTAGCAAGGATTAAAAAGATAAATAATATTCAGCTCTCTGGGGCACTGTGGTATTTTTCCCTATCTCTATAGTCTCTGCATCAATGTTGCTACTCTCCCTCCTAAATCCAAGGATGAGCAATCTTACCCGTTTAGAATTCCTCATACCAAGAGTTCCATAAATGTCACAAATAGTAATAAAAACAATAATTTCTTTCTTTTTTTGGGGGGGGGGTCTTTTTGAGACAGGGTCTCCCTATAGCCTCAGCTGTCCTGGAACTCACTATGTAGACCAGGGTGGCCTTGCACTCACAGAGATCCGCCTGCCTCTGCCTCCCGAATGCTGGGATTGAAGGCGTGCACCACCACGCCCGGCTAAAAACAATAATTTCTAAAGCCAGAATTGATACTGGCCTGTGGCACCTGAATCTGGTGCGAAGTGCCGGGCAGCATGCAACTGTATCTCTCCTGACTCTCCTTCATCACTGCCTCCCAAAGGACTACAGCATCCGAAGCGCTCACTGCCACATCTACAAATTAAAGTATCAGGTTTAAAGAACTCATAGGTTATACCATTAGGTCAGTGTTTCATCAACGAATTCCCCTAACAGAAATTCACCCGGATGCGACACAACATGCTTTAAGGCTCCACCTAATTTGTTTTTTTAATTTAAGAAATAAAAACAACTATTTTTTAAAAATCTTTAGATTCGCAGGGCATGGTGGGGCACGCCTTTAATCCCAGCACTTGGGAGGCTGAGGCAGGCGGATCTCTGTGAGTTCGAGGCCAGCCTGATCTACATAGTGAGATCCAAGCCAGCTGGGGCTACAAGGAGACCCTGTCTCAAAAAAAGACCAAAAAAAAAAAAAAAAAAAAACCCACAAATCTTTAGATTATGCAATGAGTTTTAGTTTAGAAAACCCCACACTCATTCAAGCAGCTCAGAAAATGGAAAGCAAGATTCCATCAGCTCCATTGTACCCAACCAGACTAACGTGCAAGATCACACACTCATCTCCGTCAGAGCGGCTCTGCCAATACCAAAGAACAACAAAGGCAAGTTGAGGAGGGTGCACAGGCTTAACTCAGCACTTGCTCGCTTTCCCCAGCTTCGCAAAGACCCTCCCTGGGGGCCCTCCTGGGGACCAAGGGGACCCTCCGCAGCCCGCAGGGCCCCGGCCGCTCCGCTTTTGTCTAGGCCCGGCTGGGAGCCCCGTCCGCCCGCCTGGCCTCCCAGACAACCCCTTCTTCGCTCTGGATCTTTCTCCACACCCATCACTCTCCGATGACTAGTTGTGGGGTTCGCTCTGCCGAAGCCCCTTCCCTGTCTTTGCAACCGAGGCTCCTTTCAGCGCGCCCCCCAGGCTGCTCTGGCTTTCCCCAACCGGCCTGGGGAGACAAGGGGTCAGGAGGGGCCCCGGGGTGGGGTCTGAAAGCGACAGGGGCACACAAAGCCCAGCTTGACCCCATCGTCGCTCCACCTCCCCTCTGCAAGGCAGCCTGCAATCGGGATGGGACCAACAACCCTCGCACCCCGGCTCCTCACCCCGATCCCACCTCGGGGTCACCCCCTCCCCCAAAAGTGCACCCCAGAGCGGCTGACAGAGCCGGACACCTTCCCTGCCCGGACCCTGCGCCCGCCGCCGCCGCCGCCGCCGGGAAAGGGACCAGGGCCCTCGGGTGGACTTCAGCCTACAGCGCCTTCGTCCTTAACCCGGTACTTACAGCTCTATTATTCACTACTGTTGCGGATGCGGACCGGACAGCCGCCGCCTTCTCCACCCCAATGAGGTTAAGCGCTTGGTGCGGGGATTAAAAAAAAAAAAAAAAAAAAAAAAAGTGAGAAGCTGACTGCGCCTGCGCAGTGCGGTCTCCCTTCTTCCCCCTTACCGCCACCGACCCGGGTGGACCATAGAGACTATAAACCGAGTCCAGAGCGGTGGCTTCCTCTCTATAGTAACGCCCCGCGCAGCCGCAGGTCTGGCAGCGTTGGGCTTCGGAAACTGGCACCACCTGCCCCTTTTACCCCCAAGGGAAGGTTGATTGACCCTAATGGCTATCCGTAGGACAAAGGCGCTTTAAGGAAAAGGGTGACCGGGGAAAATTAGGGCCCTTGGGAGTGGAGGCAAAACTCGGGCAATACAAGGAACATGGGATCTAAGTGAACACGGAAACAGAACGCTGGCTGTGTGATAAGAGTTAGCGAGAAGTCCGCAGAGTGTGGACAAAAGTCTTCCGGCCGGAACTTCTTTCGGTCATGGGTGTCTAATACCTGAAGGAAACAGGCTTTCACTTCTGGGTTACGGGTGCCCGCTGTTATCGGGCAATTTCGGCGACGGAAGTTGAGCCCTGCGACTCTCCGTAGCACGCCCAGGTCGGAGCACTTTTATCATAGTGCGCATGCGCAGATGCTACTGCCGGAAACTCGGCTTTTAAACCCTCCAAGGTGATTTTGCGAGCGAGCGGAGCCCCGGGGTGGAGGCTTACACGTTTGAGCTGTCGAGCCGCCCCGTATACGGTGTGATCCTTACTTGAGTACTTTCAGAAATAGTGCTGCCTCGCCCTCGCGCGTGGCCGGAAGATGACACATAGAAAGTGTTCTCGAAGGTGGTAAGCTATGTAAATTACCGAACTGCTCCCAAGGATCCTGAAAGACCCAATTTTGCTGCTTTGGAAGCTTTTGTGTTGAAGTTGTACTCTACTTGGTGAAAATCCCATTTAAAATGTGAATTGGCGCTATCTGTTGCGATGTCCAACGCATTGGGTATTTTATGGGACTCCTCTGTGCTGAGTGAGATGTGTGTACATTAAAAACTGCGATAATGCCCTCTAGCCTTCTGGAGTTGAGACTTAATATTGGACAGGCAGTCTAAAATAACAAAGCCATATGCAGGCCTTGCTGTGTGGTACAGAAAAGGTAGAGGGCTCGTTTGAATGAATGAGATTCACATGAAGGATGTGAACCGTGACAGCAGTATCTTTGAGACAAAACACAATCTGTTGCCTGTTGGTATGGGAAGCATAAAGAGAATTCTAGAGAAAAAAACAAGAGGAAACGGAAGTGCTGGGAGAACAATATGTAAAAAATAAAGAAAAACAAGCAAAGTGGAACGTGAATTTGATATGTACAGTAGGACAAACCGTTTAAAATATTTTATTCAATTAACAAAATTAGCCGGGCGTGGTGGTTCAAGCCTTTAATCCCAGCACTTGGGAGTCAGAGGTAGGCGTATCTCCATTAGCTGGAGGCCAGTTTGGGCTATATAGCGAAATCCAGGCCAGCTGGGGCTTTAGGAAAACCCTGTCTCAAAAACAAAAAACAAAAAAATAAAAAGAGGGGCTGAAGAGATGACTCAGCGGTTAAGGTCACTGGTTGCCCTTGGAGAAGTCCGGGATTCGATTCCCAGCATCCACATGGCAGCTAACACCTGTCAGTAACTCAAGTTTCAGGGGATCCAATGCCTTCTGACCTCCGGAAGCATTGCACGACTTCATGACACGGGTGCACTTACATATATGCAGGCAGTCCACTCATACACTAAAATAAAAATAAAACATTTTTTAAAAAACAAAAATTGTAACGATCGTGATTTGTATAGCTGAGTGCAAATACCTTGTTGCACAGCCATTCTCCAGTGTTCTTTTCATCATATGCATCCATTAAACCATAGTTCCACAGGTTCCCTCACCTCCAGCCCTGGTAACCAACATCCTACTTATATGAATTTGATGACTGGGTACCTCATGAAAAGTGGAGTCATAGCTTTGGCTTTTGTTTTTAACGTGTATGAATTTTTTACCTGCATGTATGTATGTGTGCCATACCTAGTGCCTAAGGAGTACAGAAGAGGGAATTGGATCACCTGGAACTGGAGTTATAGACGGTTGTTAGTTGCCATGCTGGGAACCAAACCCTGATCCTCTGCAAGAACAGCAGGTGCTCTTAACCACTGAGTCGTCTCTCCAGCCCCAGTATTGATCTTTTTGTGGCTAGGTTAATTTAATTTAGCCTAATGTATCTAGAGTTCCAACAGTGTGTCAAAGTGCCCCTTTTAAAAGTGAATAGTACACCATTGGATGTATATACTACCCAGATTACATCCATTGCTTTGCTATTGTGTGTAATGGTGTGAACATGGATATAGTTTTCACTTAAGACCGAACTTTTAGGGGCCAAAGAGGTGGTTCAGTGAATAAAGGCACTTGCCACCAAGCCTGATGACCTGAATTCAATATCAGAGACTCATGGTAGAAAGCAAGAACCTACTCTTTCAAGTTGTCCTCTGAAACATACACCATGGCACATGCACCCACACACATAAAATAAATTTTTTAAAAAAATATATGCTACTTTTAATAGAATAAGAAAAATTTGGAAACCAAATGAACTCCTTCTTTGATACATATTGTTACCAATATAACTGGAGGCAGTCACAGTGAAGAAACCTGAACTGTGTTTTGTTTTGTTTGCAATGCTAGGTAAGGAAGCCAGGGCCTCATACTTGCTAAGCAAGTCCTCTAACAATGAGCTAACCCCTACCCCAACAACTGCTTTATGCATAGCATTTATGGAGGCTTGTACATATGCCAGATATTGTATGACCACTTTGTGTAAACTGTTGATGTCATTGAGGTCATCAAAGTAAACTTCAGACAGTTGTTAGCCACTTCATCTGATGAGGAGAAAATCAAAAATTATGTGTTACCAGTGAACTGAGGGGGAGGTTCACCAGATGTGCATTCACACAAGTGGTTAGAAAAAGCTACCAAGAGAGCCCATGGGCACTGACAGGTCATCGCTATAGGCCAAGATATTGAAAGAAAACAGTCATTTGTGAGTGACTTTTTTTTTTTTTTAGTGCTGGAGTTCAACCCAAGGCCTTGCCCATTATAAGTAATTGCTCTATCTTTGGCTTACTTTAACAGGAGAAATAATCAACTGAAACCAAAAACTTTTGTTGCCATGTGTAATTTTAGATTTGTGTGTGTGAATGTATGTGTGTTTTTACATGCACGTATATGCATGTATGTTTGTCTGCCTATCATATGTGTGCAGGTACCCATGGAGGCCAGGAGGTTGTTGGATTCCTCTAGAGCTGGAGTTACAGGTAATTGTGAACCAAATTCAGGTCCTTTGTAAAAACAGCAGGCACTCTTAACTGCTGAGCCATTTCTCTGGCCCCTTCACTGTCATATTACTGGTGTGCATAAAGACTCATAGCAAAACTACATCTTCCAAATCCCTAAAGGACCCTGGGCCTGTTACAGGTTTTGCCTTTAACAAATGCAAGATGTCAGATAAGAATGTGTCTTTTTTAACTTTGGTTAGGTAAATATGCAGAGATTAGTAAGGCACATCCTCCTCAATGCTTCTTTCATTTATGTCTTCAAAATACCATGAGATCTCTTGACAGATGAGAAAATCAAGCACTTCCAAAATTCCCACTCTGCTTTGGCTCCCCTGTGAGAACAGATGCTGTACTCTGAATGAATGGACAGTGTCTCTATGTCTTCCTCAGGAATGCTTGCCTGAACTCCTATTGTCCACACTTCAGTTGCTGCCTTCAAGTTCCTACCCTGACTTCCCTTAATGTTGAATTGTGACCTGGGAGTTGTAAGCAGAATAAACCCTTTTCTCTCCCAAGTTATTTTTAGTCAGTACTTTATCACAGCAATAGAAAGCAAACTAGAACAGATAGTTGTTGGTACCAGAAATGTGGGGTATTGCTGTGATGGACCTGACCATGTTATTTTGGGGAGGTTTGTGGAAGTTTTGGAGCTTTGGACTAGAAAAGGCATTGAGTGCTTAGAGCGTAGTGAGCTGTTCTGTGGGACTTTGGAAGACAGTGTTGAAAAGGATGTAGATGATGGAGGCCTGGCTTGTGAAGCTTTAGAAAGATGCAAAGGCTGCTGTGTGATATTTTCAGTATAGAATCTGTGAAAGTAGAACCTTTGCTTTGCTGGGACAATGATGGTTAGCTGGGGCTGAAAAAACAGCTGTGATTTAGAAGAAACCAGCATCATTGAGGTGAAACCTGGCAAGAATTTCCTCAGGGTCAGCCCACAGAAGCTGTGGTGCAGAGGGGGCCAAGGCTGCACATCAAGCTGGCAGCAGAACTTGGTGATGTGAAAGTCTCCCTACATGGCACTGGTTTGGGTGGCTTGAAAGCTATCATTGAGAGAATCTGGAGCTTGGCACCATATGAGGCTAGGATTGGCCATTGGTGAATGTGCAGCCTCAGTTGCAGTGGAGAAACCACCTTATTGAAGATGCCAGGACTGTGGAATGACCACCAAGAAGAGTGGCAGGTGTAGAGTGGAACGAGCCTAGGAAACAAGATACAATACTATGGATGGCAGAACCAGAGAAGTGGAGCTGCCCAAGCCTTTTGGAGCCCAGGAGATCATGAGTGAATCCCAGATGTCAGACACTGAGCTATGCTGGTGGACTTTGGTTTTGTTTAAGTGCCCCCTGGTTCTTCTCTCTTTAAATAAGACAATATGTAACTTGTTTTGGATCTTACAGAAGCCCACAGATAAGAAAATTTGAACTTTTAAAATACTTGAATTTTTAAAGACTGTGGAACTTTTAAATTGTATTATGTTTTATATTGTGATGTTAATGTTAACAAGATCTTGAGGACAAGAAATGGAAAGATTATGTTTAAATAGTGATATATTTGTGTGTCAAGTTGATAAGGGGTCACTTGTGCTGGATAGATTCTCTTGCCAACTTGACATACCTGGTGAGAGGAAGCCTCAATTGGGGAATTTCCTTTATTGGATTGGCCTGTGGGCATGTCTGTGAGGTATTTTCTTGTTTATTGAGTGATGTGAGAAGGTCCAGCCCATTGGTGGATGATCCACCCTTGGACAGATTGTCCTGGGTTGTATAAGAAATCAGGCTGAGGGGGCTGGAGAGATGGATCAGCAATTAAGAACACTGGCTGCTCCTGCAGAGGATCTGGGTTCAGTTTCCAGCACCCACATGGCAGCTCACAACCATCAGTAGCTCCAGTTCTGGGATATCTGAAACTCTATTCTGGCTTCCATGGGCATTGCTCACATGTGCACTTACAGGCAAAACACTCATACACATAAAAAAATAAAAAATTAAAATTATTATCTTATGGGGTGGTTTGAATGAAAATGTCCCCCATAGGCTCCAAGTATTTGGACATTTTGTCCCCAGATGGTGACACTGTTTTGGGAGGTCTTAGAAGGTGTGGCTATCCTGGAGGATGCATGTCACTGGGGGTGGGCTTGGAGAGTTCTTAAGCCTTGCCAGATCTCCAGTTGCTCTCTTGCTTCCTGTGCCTCCTTGATGATATGAGAGCTTAACTTCTGCTGCTCCTGCTCCAGCCATGTCTAGCCACCATGCCTCCGCACCATGATGGACTGTAATTCCCCTGGAACTGTAAGCTCAAATAAACTTCCTTTTATAAGTTGTTTTGGTCAGTGTTTCTATCACAGCAACTGTCTTAGTTTGTTCTTCATTGCTGTGACAAAATACTCTGACCACTACCAACTCGGGGAGGAAAGGGTTTATTTAGGTTACAACTCCCAGGTCACAGTTCATCAGGGAGCCCAAGGGCAGGTTTGGCTCAGTGACTGGGTGAGCTGAGGAGGGCTAGGAGTATATCAAACCTCCCAGAGTGAGGAAATGTTTGTAAAACAGTTAGTAAATCACAGGCAGCTAGGGTCGCCATGCTGAACAGCTCCAGACACGCTGCCAAAAGGCCAGCTGTGAAGGAAGGGACCAGGCCTGGCCGAACAGCCTGAACCCCATTTTGACTCAGGGCAGGAACCTGGAGGCAGGAGCTGAAGCACAGGCCATGGAGGAATGCTGCTTACTGGCTTGCTCCCCCCGGCCCCTTCTCAGCCTGCTTATGTAACACAGGCCCACCTGCCCAGGGGTGGCATCACCCACAGTGGGCTGGGCCCTCCCACATCATTCATCAAGAAGATGCCCCACAGACATGGCCACAGGCCAGTCCAATAGAGGCAATTCCCCAACTGAGGCTCCCTCAACTCAGATGTGTCAAGTTGACACTAAAGCTATCCAGTACAGGAACAGAAAAGTGACTCATTAACGAAGCTCCTTCATGCAACAGAGTCTGCAGAATGCTGGTCCTTGAGCAGGACTCCTATATTAAACCTAACCCACTCGGGGCTTAGGGACCACTGTGGAAGAAAGGGTGGAAAGATTGTAAGAGCCAGGGAGGAGGTGCATGACCACATGGAAATAGAGTCCTACAGGCTCCTGGGACCCTGCTCATATGAACCTACAGCAATGGTGTCAGCATGCACAAGACCCGTGCAAACTCAAGCAGACAACCCAGCATAGAACTGGGGAAATGGGTAGCAGCCCCCAATCTTAGCTGAAGAAATATTGGCAACTAATTACTGCTGGGTGAGGAAGATCTTCCTAAAGTGAGGGACTCTAGATCGGTTGACCACACCTCAGTAGATGAACTGGTACTGAGGGACATCTGGTGACACTAACTTGATACAATAGGCCCTGACACAAATAAAAGGATGTATGAATTTCAGTTGGGGGGCCTATGGGAGGGTGCCGGTGGGGAAGAGAGTATAAAGATGATTAAGATGTTCTACACAAAAATTCAAGTTAATAATTTTTTTCAACTAAAATTTTTTTAAACTTTTTTTTTTTAATTTTATGTGTATGCGTGTATTGCCTGCATATACATGCAATGCCCGCGGAGGACAGAAGAGGCTGTCGGATCCCCTGGAACTGGAGTTAGGGACAGTTGTTAGCTGCCATGTGGGTGCTGGGATTTGAACCCGGGTCTTCTGCAAGTACAGCCAGTATTCTTAACTGCTGAGCCATCTCTCCAGCCCTAACTAAAATTTTTTTAAAGAAATCGGACTGGGCACAGGCCAGGGGAACAAGCCAGTAAGCACTGTTCCTCCCTGTTTTGTGTTTCAGTTAATGCCTCCAGGTTCCTGCTCTGAGTTCCTGCCTGACATCCCTCAGTGATGAACTGCAACCCAGATGTGTAAACCAAATAACCCTTTCCTCCCCAAGTTGGTTTTGGTCAGTGTTTTGTCACAGCAACAGAAAAGTAACTAGAACACTCACCAACTGTGAGGTTTGAATGAGAACTGTCCCTCGCAGGCTCATGTATTTGAACATCTAGTCCCCAGTTGATGATGCTGTTTGGAGAAGTTATGGAACGTTCAGGGCATGGAACCCTGCTGGAGGAAGTACATAATTGGGGGTGAACTCTGAAAAGTTCATGGCCCCCACTTCCAGTTACCCTGTTTCCTGGTGTACCTGCAAAATGTGATGGGCCAGCTTCCTGCTCCTGCTGCCTGCTGCCATTCCTCCCCCCATTATGGGCTCTAACCCTCTGGAACTGTGAACCAAAATAAACTTCCTTCTGCTTTTGCTTCTAGTCATGGTATTTTATCACAGCAATACAAAAGTAACCACTACACCAACACACATTATTAACTGGTTTTTTGTTTTGTTTTGTTTTTTTGGTCTTTTTGAGACAGGGTCTCCCTGTAGTCCCAGCTGTCCTGGAACTCACTATGTAGACCAGGCTGGCCTTGAACTCACAGAGATCCACCTGCCTCTACCTCCCAAGTGCTGGGATTAAAGGCATGTGCCACCACACCTGGCCCTATTATCTGTATTTATTATTCAGCCCATTCTACTTGGTATGGAGTAGTAGTCTACTGATTTTGTTTCCCTGGTGGTAAATGCCCTGTTTCTTTTTATGTGCCTATTGAAAATGTGTGCCTCATCACAGAAGTTACTATTCAGATTCTCTGCTTTTTTAACTGGATTATCTTTCTCATTAAGTCGTAAAAGTTCTTCATATATTAGAAAATTCTTTATCAGATATATGAGTATTTTCTCCTATTCAGTGAGTTGAGATCAAGAGGACTAAGAAAAGACAGTACTCTCTTACAGAGGACCCAACACCTTCTGACCTCCGAGGGGCATTGCACAACATGTGTGCACTTATACACATGCAGGTAATACACTCATGTACATTTAAATAAAATATTTTTTAAAAGCTTAGGTTGAAGCTGGGTGTGGTGGCACATGCCTCTAATCCCAGCACTTGGGAGGCAGAGGTAGGTAGATCTCCATGAGATTGGTTAGCCTGGTCTACTTAGTGAGTTCCAGGCCAGCTGGGGCTACAATACTGAAAATGCGGTACATAGACACGATGGATTTTGGGGGGGGGTTCTTTTTGAGACAGAGTCTCTCTGTAGCCCCAGCTATCCTGGAACTCACTATGTAGACCAGGCTGGCCTCAAACTCACAAATATCTGCCTGCCTCTGCCTCCCAAGAGCTGGGATTAAAGGCGTTCGCCACCAAGCCCAGCTGATATTATTTTATTCCACGAACACATTAAAAGTTACTTCTGAAGAACTTGATAGCATATTGTTTCTCTCATACCCTAACAGAGGATCACTAAGTAGAATGGTTTCTTTTTCTTTCTCTGACTCAGTGAGGTAGTTTGTTCCAAACTAAGTTAGCCTAAATATTTCAGGAGTAGGTATTAACATCTAGTTAGCCAGCCTTACTCTAACCTCCTTAGTAGTCTATATTAGAGGTTCAGTGAAAACTATTTTGTTTCTTCAGAAATTAAAATTCAGGAAGAAGCACAAACATACTTTTGACATCTGTGTCATAGTTCATATAGAATCTGGATTTCTGCCAGTTGGGGAACAGGAAGTATCTTTGCCAGAGAAGTGAAGCACCTTACAGAAACGGGCGTGTGTTTTTGTAAATGGTGAAACAAGATTGCAAGTCAGTTTGCTAAATCATATTGATAACCACTCCCGGGTGAGCAACAACTGTCATTACTTGACTTACCTAGCAAGTATCACCCGCTGAAGAACACAGTACATGTGTCTGGTTTCATCACCCTGCAAAGTGTTGTGTTGCTGGTGTGCCCTCATTAATTGCCTGAGAACTAGCAGAGTCAAACTGCCCTCATAGCTGTCAGCTCACCTAGCCATCCCCAGTTAGCCTAGTCACAAACACCAAGGTCACTTCAGCTTTAATGGAGAGAATAACTCTTTTTATAATACAGTCACAGTGAAACCAATATTACAAAACCCACATCTTGGTAAAAAAAAAAAAAAAAAAAAAAGTCATTTTGAAAGCGTTCTTTCATGAGAAGCATGACAAATACAGTTGGCTCTTGTGAGAATTTTCATGCTGGGTGTGGGAACTACACAACATCTATCCCTTCTTCATGAGGTCCCACTGACAACCCAAAATTTGGTTCCAGCTAAGTTTACTCTGGGGAACCAATGGGTTTATTAGGATTACTTAGAGAGCATGGATGACCCTAAAGCACTGGAAAGTCTGTACCCAGCATGGATGATGACTCCCCCATGGCTGTGTAGATGGAGACCCTTTTCCATAGTCTTCCCCAGCCTGTATACTCAGCCCCTCCCACAGGCCATGTGCTATTAGGGCAAAATTTCCTACAAATGACTTGGAGGAGTAGCTGGATACTCAAGTGAGGGGCCAGTGACCCTCACCACACCCTCCTTTCTATGACAGAACCTCAGTAGTCAGCAAGCATAGCTGTGATGATCTTTTGTAGGCACAGATGGACTCATGAAGATAATGGCTGGTTTGGAAGATCCTGCTGTACAACAGCTCTACTGTCTCTCTTCCTCTCTCCCTCACTCCTCTCCCTTTCTCCCTCTCTCCCTGTGTGTGTGTTGCTAAAGATGGAGCCCAGGGCTTTGTGAATGCTAGACAAGCACTCTACCACAAGACTATATCTCCAGCCCCTAAATAAGGTCTTTAAGTGTTTTACCTGTTGCCCAGCATGAGAATACACCTTTACAGATGTTAGGCCATCCTTTATATACCTAGTAAGGACTAAGGGCAAGTACCAGAAAATAAGGGGTTTGGTTTTGAATTACCATCAGTAGGGTCTCTCAAGAAGCATCAGTTTGTAACGGTTTAAAAATGAACTCTTGGGGCTGGAGAGATGGCTCAGCAGTTAAGAACACTGGTTGTTCTTGAAGACTGGGGTTTGAATCCAGGCACCCACATGGCAGCTAACAACTGTCCATAACTCCAGTCCCAGGTGATCCAACAGCCTCTTCTGTCTTCTGCAGGCATTGCACGACACAGGTGCACTTACCTACATGCAGGCAATACACAAATACACATAAATTTTAAAAAATGAACTCTTAGGGCTGGAGAGACGGCTCAGCAGTTAAGAGCACTGACTACTCTTGCAGAGGACCCAGGCTCAATTCCCAGCACCCACATAGGCT
>NW_008336075.1:5431577-5448092 GCF_000622305.1 Nannospalax galili | reverse complement strand
GTGAAAATGGCCCAACCAATCCATTAGTATTAGTTTCCCATTGCTATAATAAAATATCTGAGGGTAGGTATTTATAAAGAAAAGAGATTGGGGCTGGATAATGTAACTCAGTTGGAAGCTCTGGGTTTGATCCCCAGCACCACTTAAATCAGGCATGGTGGTATATGACCTATAATCCCAGCACTCTGGGAGTAGATGTATGACCAGGTGTTCAATATCATTTTCAGCTGCATTTCAGCCAGCCTAGAATAGATGAAACGCCACATAAAAAAGAAGAAACCCTGTGGAGAGGGAGGGAGGGGGAGGGGGGGGGGGGGGAGAGAGAGAGAGAGAGAGAGAGAGAGAGAGAGAGAGGAAACATTTAATTCAGTTTTTTAAAATATTTTAAAAAATATTATTTTTATGTGTATGTATGTATTGCCTGTGTGTAGGTAAGTGCACCCGTGTCGTGCAGTGCCCGTGGAAGACAGAAGAGACTGTCAGATCCCCAGGGACTGGAGTTATGGACAGTTGTTAGCGGCCACGTGGGTGCTGGGTCTTCTGCAAGAACAACCAGTGTTTCTTAACTGCTGAGCCATCTCTCCAGCCCTTAATTCAGTTTTGAAGGCTGAAAATCCAAGACCAGGCAGCCCCATCTATTCAGCCTCTAGTGGGTGCCTCCTTGGCTGCATTACAAGGTACCAGATGGAGTCATGGTGGGAACTCAAGTGAGAGGGCAGAACCACATGATGAGACAAGAAGACAAAGCAATCCTCAGGGGTCACGCTTACTTGATTACAACAATTCATTCTCAAGAGACCCAACCAGGGTCCACAAGAACTACCTTAATTTGTTCCAAGAGTAGCTTTCCCATTTCTGGACCACCTCTCACTAGGCCCCTCCTCTTGAAGGATCCACCACTGCAACACTGCCACAATGAAGACCAAGCTTCCAGCACTCAGACCTTTGGGGAACAAGCACATCCAAACCAAACCATCTTCCAAATGCAGAGATTTATTCCAGGCATTCAAAACCAAATGAAGGAAGGTGGGGATTGGGAGGTGTTATGATATGGTTCAGTGGTTAAGAGCACTTGCTGCACTTGGAGTGGACCCAAGTTCAGTTCCTAATACCCACATCAGGTGACTCTAACTCCAGTTTCAGAGGATCAACACCCTCTTCTGGCCTTTGTGGGCATTGCATGCACATGGTGCATGTACAGACAAGCAGGCACACACATATACATAAAAAAAAAAATTTAAATTTAAATGAAGGGATGTATGCTTTCACTTATGTATTATCTATTAGCTTCTCCTTTCCCAAAATTTAGCCTGTGCTTGAATATGCACAACTCAAAAGTCATCTTTTATACCTAGAGGAAGTGTTTAGGGGAAAAAAGAACCAAGTTTCTAGACTACAGAGGTACTACAGTGGCAGAGATGTGTGAGGGTACTACAGGACACAAAAAGGGACTTATATAGCAGGTGTGACTTAAAGAAATGAGGAGTGAAGGCAGTGTCCTTGAGCTAAATCAAATAAAACATTGGGGCTGGTGAGATGGTTCAATGAGTAAAGGTGCTTGCTATGCAAACCCGAAAACCTGAGTTCAATCCCCAGAACCTACATAAAGGTAGTGGGAAAGAACTGAATCCATAGAGTTGTCCTCTGACCTCCATGCATGCACTGTGGCATGGGCACACACATGCACACACATACAATAAATGTAAAAACTTTAAAAAAATAATAAGGGCCAGCTAGACAGTGCAGGGGGTAAAAGCACTTGCTGCTGAGCCTAATGACAAGACTTCTGTCACCCACATGGTCAACAGAGAAAATGGATTCACGAAAGTTGTCCTCTAACCTCCACACTTGGGTTTATCCCTTAGAACCTCTAAAAAGGGAATGGGAAGGGTTTCTAGTTTTGTTTCCTGTTGCTGTGATAAAATACTCTGACAACTTTAAGGGGGAAAGGCTCCATCAGCTTATAGTCCAGATTACAGTCCGTCATTGTGGGGAAACCAAGGCAGGAAGTGGAAACAGCCAGAGACAGTGAATGCATGTGTGCTAGTGCTCAGCTCACTTTCTTCTTGTTTTAAAAAATATTTAGCCTGGCTTGGTGGCACATGTCTTTAATCCCAGCACTTGGGAGGCAGAGGCAGGTGGATTTCTATGAGTTCAAGGGAGACCCTGTCTCAAAAAAAACAAATTTTTTTTTAAATTTTATTTTTATGTGTATGAGTGTATGCCTGCATGTGTGTAAATACACCCATGACATACAATGCCTAAGGAGATCAGAAGAGGGAGTCTCTGGAACTGGGTTACTGATGGTTGCTAGCCACCATGTGGGTGCTGGGAATTGAACCCGGGTCCTCTCCAAGAGCAGTCAGTGCTCTTAACCTCTGAACCATCTTTCCAGCCCCCTCTTCTTTTCTTACACAATCCACAACCCAAACCCAGGGAATAGTGCCACCCATAATAGGCAGGTCTTTTCACTTAAATTAGTGGACTCAAGACAGTCCCCCAGAGGCACACCTAATCAGACAATTTATTATTGAGACTCTCTTCCCAGGTGATTCTACTTCATGTCACAGCGACCATCAAAACTAACCATCATAGAGAGGGAGATGGCACAGATGGGAGCAGGGGCTGGAGAGATGGCTCAGCAGTTAAGAGCAGCCTCTTGCAGAAGACCTGGGTTCAGTTCCCAGCACCCATATGGTGGCTAACCACCATCTATAACTCCAATTCCAGGGGTCCAGCACTCTTTTCTGAACTCCATGGGTATTGTACAACATGGGTGCACTTACATACATGCAGTTAATACACTCATACACATAAAAGAATAATAATTTTTAAAAAAACAAGAAAAAAAAAGTCCATTAACTCCAGGGGGAGAGGGTTTCCTGTCTATATTTCCTCATTTAAACATTAAGGATAAAATAACTCCAGCTCTCTGTTGTAAATCTAATACTGCCAGTCATGGTCTATGGGGATTTTTGCTAGTCCTATGATTACAAAATTGCATTTCTCTTTTTGTTTCTGCCACATTAATTATATCAAGCACTACTTGAAATGAAAGTGCCGACTGTCCCTCGGCCAGCTTACAGTTGAAAAATTAAATGGAAGAGATAGGAGGACCCATTAGCCTTTTAATGAGGTCACTCCGTTTCCTTCCCAGAAGCCCTGGTGTCTTTGGAGCTGCTTCAGAAAACTCCGCTTTTCTCTCTGGTCTGCTCACCTCAGTCTGAGTCCTGACACTGAAAGGCATAACTTTTCCTTTCACTTCTCCTCTGTCTTTCTCTTTCCAATGCCAGCCAAAGCCTGGCATGCTTTGGTACGCTTTCTGTGGTACTTTGAGCTTCCTTACTCTTTCTCTCAATCTCCCTCCCCTGCATGTAGCCACATGGCTGCCTGTAACTGACCCCATGCTGAACTAGCTCAAATGCATGGTTTTCTCTCTTCCTTTTCCTTCAGCCCCCTCTGGGCAACTGCAGAAATTTACGGATTGCCTGCCCGGGGGTTTTCCTTTAAACGCTAATAAAATTATCCTAGAGCTTCAAAAAAGAAAAGAAAATGAAAAATTAAATCCTGCATTAAAGAAAAGAGTAAGCTTCCGGACATGGTGGCGCACACCTTTAATCCCAGCACTTGAGAGGCAGAGGCAGGCAGATCTCTGTGAGTTCAAGGCCAGCCTGTCCTACATAAGGAGTTCCATGCCAGTTGGGGCTACAGTTCCATGGGCACTGCACTCACACACACAGACATACACATAAATTAAATTAGGAGGGAGGGAGGGAGGGAGGGAGGGAGGGAGGAAGGAAGGGGAAATGAATAAGTTTTGAGCTGGAGAGATGGCTCAGCAGTTAAGAGCACAGACTGCTCTTGCAGAGGACTGGGGTTCCATTCTCAGCACCCACATGACAGCTAACAACCATCTATAACTCCAGTTCTGGGGCATCCAACTCCTGACCACCACAGAATTGCCCAACATGGGTGCACTTACACACATACAGGCAATACACTCATACACATAAAATAAAAATAATAAAGAACAAGTTTTAACAGGCATGGTAGTGCATGCCTCTAATCCCAGCACTGGGGCTAGAGTGTCTTAGCTAGATGCCAGAGCCTAGGCTACATACCAAGTTCTAGAGAAGCTTGACTATACAGTGAGACCCTGTCTCAAGATTTCTTTTTTTAATACACAATTTTAAAATGATTTCTAGATTTGTATTTAATGTATTTTCGGCCTAGTATTGATTGATTGATTTATGCTAGGGCTTGAACCCAGGGCCTGGAGTTTGCTAAATATAAACTCACTACTGAGCTACCCCCTTCATCCCTAGACTTATTTCAGTTTTCCTATTTCTGGGTGAAATTCTTTTGTCTTCCCTCTTTACAAAACCACAAGTCCGATTTCTTTGAATAATCAGCTTCTGTTTGTGCCATCATTTCTAGTTTTGTTGCTTCCTCTAATTTTTAAGTAAATCATAGCATAGGTGGCATTGAGACTAGCTTCTCATCAGTCTGTTCAGTGTTTAAGTCAATCTTCAAATGTAGTGTGTGTGTGTCTGTGTCTCAGTGTGTGTACACGTGCACATGTATACATGCATGGTTGGGGAAAACATGCAAGTGCCATGGCAACACGTGAAGGACAACTTTGTGGAGTCGGTTCTCCTTCCACCTTTATGTGAGTTCAGGAAAGGCAACTCAGGTCACCAGGCTTTCATAGTAAGTGCCTTTACCCACTGAGCCAACTCACCAGCTCACTCTTTCTTTCTTTCTTTCTTTCTTTCTTTCTTTCTTTCTTTCTTTCTTTCTTTCTATTTATTTATTTATTTATTTATTTATTTATTTATTTATTTGTCTTTTTGAGACAGGGTCTCCCTGTAGCTTCAGCTGGCCTAGAACTCACTGTGTAGACCAGGCTGGCCTTGAACTCACAGAGATCCTCCTCCTCTCCTGAGTGCTGGGATTAAAGGCGGGCACCCCCACGCCCTGCTCTGTCTTTATTTTTATCAATTCCTAGAATTGCATTTTCTCATGCATGATGCAACCACGGAAGATTCCCAGCACTGTCTTTACCACTTCTCTATCCTCTATCTACCACAGTGCGTTGTCATTCCAAATCATCCAAGATTAGGCGTCCTCCGTGCTATTAACTGTGTAACATTTAACCTTCCCCAGTAGCCTGCCTCATTTTATAAAAAATTCAAACACCATGTGAATTATACTAACCTTAGTTGCTTCTGTCCTATAATTCCTGAAGAAAACAAGTAGTTTCTAACTCCTGCCCCATGTGGTGGTGCACACCTTTAGTCCCAGCACTCGGGAGGCAGAGGCAGGTGGATCTCTGTGAGTCCAAGGCCAGCCTGGTCTACATAGTGAGTTCCAGGCCAGCTGGGCTACAGGGAGACCCTGTCTCAAAAAGACCAACAAAACAGAAAACAAGTAGTTTCTAACTTTTGAAACTAACAGGTTTGATTAGAAGCTGATATCTCTTATTTCTGCTGCAGTTAATGCTTTACATTTCTATAAATGCCAAAAGCGAGATTATACTGCCCTAACAAATGCTGAGAACAGGTTCCACAAGAAGGAAGCTGAGACCAATTACCCTTCAGAATGGGCTTTATTAAGAGACAGAGACTGTGGGAGCTATGATGGGGCCTTGAGGTGGGGGAGCACTAGGAGGGACACTACATCATAATAGAAGCAACACAATTGGCATTAAAGGGAAAGAGACTTTCCTTTAAAACCTACAGAAGAGCTTAATTAAGAGAGATAACTTTCATGGATTGGAGAGATGGCTCAACGGTTAAGAACAGATGGTTGCTCTTACAGAAGACTGGGTTTGAATCCCAGCACTCACACAGCAGCTAACAACTGTCCTAACTCCAGTTCCAGGGGATCCAACAGTCTCTTCTGTCCTCTCCCCCAGCAAAATAATAAATAAAATTTTTTTTTTAAAAAAAAGATAACTTTCTTTCCCCCAAGAAAATATCTGGCTTCTGTAAGTTTTGGAGGAATGATGAACAGTGAGACATAGTCTGGCTTAGTCTATATGACTCCATGCATGAAGCCAAGTACTGAGTAGGACCATAAATTTCTCTTGCAGCTTCAAGGAGGAGGAACTGGGAGGCCACAGCCTAGCATAAATTTCTTAACTCTGTGTCAGAGAAAGAGAGAGACAGAAGACAGCTGCAGAGGCACGGCCCAATTTCTGGAAGGGAGGCACTATACAGGGTCAACAGGGTTTGTGATCTAACATATTCCTTTCATTTAAAAATATTTAGATTTTTATTTTATGAGTGTATTACCTGCATGTAAGTGCAGCCATCTGTGCAATGCCCACAAAGATCAGAAAAGGACATTGGATTCCCCTGGAACTGGAGTTACAGATGGTTGTTAGCCGAATCAAACCTGGGTACTCTGCAAAAAGCAGCCAGTACTCTTAACCACTGAGCCATCTCTCCAGCCCCATTCATTCCTTTTGTAAATTAATAGGCCCTTAGTTTAAACAAAAATATTTGACCTATCTCAGAAAAAAATTAGACTCTTTTAGTGCCAAACAAGGGGAAAGTAGAAATATATTTTCAAGTTATTAGTGTATATCCATTACACAGACTAATAGGTTTCATTATGACACTTTAATATATGTACATAATGTATTTTGATTATATATGCCCTCCATTGCCTCCCTTATCCCCTACCACTCCCAGTGATTTTTTTTTCAACTTACCAACTACTTCCCCTTCTACTTTCATGACCTTTTTGGTGAGAGAGAAAGAAAGAGAGAGAGAGAGAAAGAAGAGACCCAGTGAGTTTCATTAGGATTACTCACAGGAACATGGGTGAAATGGGTGAAGGATTATTTACAGGAGCATGCACACCTTACCAGTGGCTACACCACTGAAGAAAATATCTCTCCCTCCCCCAGTAATGGCCTATACCATCTTAGGGATGGGTGGGGCCTCATGAGTCCCCCCACACACATAGAAAATTACTACAGAATTTTTACTACTGACCACCAGACAGTTGCTAGTACAAACTACAAAGATGATGTTAATCTTTATTCAAATTCTTGGCCAGGATATTTGCCTGATAGCAATGAGATTATTGAACACTTTACGCATCTCCTTGGGTGTATGACAACTATAGCACACCTAAAAGCAGTTTAGAGATCACCAGTGTTTGTCCAGCAAGTTTGATGGAAATCATAGGCAAAAGAACCAAAGGACTTTGTGACAAATTCTCAAATTTTGTCATAAAAATCACAGAAATTTACACTGAGAAAATAAGTGAGTGGTCATTTAATCTACCAATTTATTTTACTGTGAGAAAGCTGAAAGCCAGTACAGTTAAGAAATTTACCCATGATCTTCGCTCTTGGTTAATAACAGATTGAAAACTAGAACCAGGTCATCCTGACTTTATTTCATATCTTAGAACTGGCTTAGTGAATGTGACAAGTCACTCTCTGAACTCATGCTCCAAAAACTACCTTGTATCCAGCTCCAGCTCCTGGTGTTCCTTTCTTGGGAAAGTGGACAAATAGATTAAAATTTGTTTTTAGTATTTGTGTGTGTTATGTGTGTATGCACATATATGTGGAGGCCAGAGATAAATGTCAGGTGTCTTCCTCTCCAAATTTTTTTTTTTTTAGACAATATCTCACTGTGTAGTCCTGACTGGTCTGGAACTTACTATGTAGAGACCAGACTGGCCTGGCCCTTACAGTCTCACAGAGATCTGTATGCCTCACCTCTGCCTACAGAGTGCTGGGATAAAGGTGTGCACCACCACAGCCAGCTTCCACTTTATTTTTGAGACAGAGTCTCTCACTGAACCTGGAGCTTGCAGTTCAGTTAGACTGGTTGGCAAGCAAGGCATAGGGATCCTTCTGTGTCTGCCTCCCTCGTGCTGGGATTACATGCATGAACTGCTGTGCCCAGCTTGTTTTTGGGGGAGGGAGGCAGATCAAATTTAGGTCCTCAAGTAATTTATTGACAAAGCTAGCTAGCTCCTCAGCTCCAGACTGGAATATGTTGGAAAGAAAATCCTGAGTATAAAGTGGGAAGAAATGCCTGTAAAGACTTCCTGACTGGCAGTATATGACTTCTTGAAGACAAAAACAAATCTCATTCATGTGGGTACAGTTGAAAACTGACTGTGTCACCAGGCTGAAAGCAGACAACCCCGTTTTAGAGGTAGTCAGCTGAAATTAGAATGAATAAAGAAGTTTACAAACAATCAGAGCTTATCTCACACCATTGGGAGCTGCTTTCATTTGCTTATGTTATGTGTGTGTTGCACATGTGTGTACAGATGTACATGCATGGGTACATCGTGTGAAGACAGGTGTCGACGTATTCCTCAGGAGCTATACACCTACTAGACACTGGGGCTTGCTGATTAGGCTAGACCAGCTAGCCAGTGAGCCCCAAGGGTCCACTTGCCTCCACTTCCCTAGCACTGGAGTTACAAGTGCACACCACCATGCCTGGCTTTTTATGTTGACACTGTGGTTTGAAATCAAGTCCTCATGCTTACACTGGAAAGCACCTTCTAACTAAGCTGTCTCCCCAGCTCCTCTTTGCTTGTTTCTAATGAAGCATTTCAGGCAAACAAAAAATAAACACTGGGCTGGAGAGATGGCTCAGTGGTTAAGAACACTTGCTGCTCTTTCCAAGGGCCCAGGTTTGGTTTCTAGCACCCACATGGTGCCTCATAACTGTAACTCCAGGTTTAGGGGATCTGACGCCCTCTTCTGGCCTCCATGGGTACCAGGCATGCATATAGTAGTACACATACATATATGCAGACAAGCACTCATACACATAAAGATAAATCTGAAAGGAAATAGATACAATGATAAGCTCTTTATGAAGCCCCCCCCAACCCTGTTTCTGTTCTTCCTCCCTAGATTTGGCATTTATCTGTCTTTGTGACAAAACACCTACAAAAATCAACTTATAAATAGGAAAGGTTTGTCTCATGGTTTCACATGTTTCGATGCAGAGTTGCTTGACCCCATTGCTTTGGCTTGTGCTGGCACAGTACATGTTGTGGCAGAGGAGACTGCTCACTTCATGGTGTCTGGGAAGCAAGGAGAGAGAAAAAGAGAGGTATTGAAGGACAGGGTGTCAATATCTCTTTCAAGGACATGCCCCCCCCATGACCTAACTTGCTCCTACTAGGCCCCCGACACTTAATGGTTCTCCCACTTCCCAGTAGCACCAGGGGCTGGGTCCAAGCCTTCAACATGGGCCTTGGGAGGATACTCCAGGTACAGGTTGTAACAAGTCCCCTCTCTGTTCTCTTGCTTTCCTAGGTTTACATACAACCACAAGTGATATTTAGCACTGTTTTCACGTTTGTGTTTTATCTAAATGCTGCCTTGTCATACATACCTTTCCATAGCTTGCTTATTCTCTCTCTAGTACATTCTTGAGGTTTATCTCAGTGGTAAATACGAATCTCCTGTTGTTCTAACTGCTCCATGGTATTCCACTGTATGAGTGGGTTGGGTTGGGTTGGGTTGGGTTGGGTTGGGTTTTGTTTCTGTTTTTGAGACAGGATCTCAAGTAGCTGAGGCTGAGCTTGAACTCAGTATGTACTGGAGAATGACCTTGCACTTCTGATCCCCCTGCCTCCACCTTTGGAGTGCTGGAATTACAGGCATCTACCACCACACCTGGTTTATGCAGCGTGAGGATTTGAACTCCAGGGCTTTGTGCATGCCAGGCAAGGATTCTAACAACTGAGCTACATCCCCAGCCCAAGAAAGTTTTTTTGTTGTTGTTGTTGTTTAATTTTTCAAATTGACAACATTTTTTTTTTTTGGTCTTTTTTGAGACAGGGTCTCCTTGTAGCTTCAGCTGTCCTGGAACTCACTATGTAGACCAGGCTGGCCTTGAACTCACAGAGATCCACCTGCCTCTGCCTCTGCCTCCCAAGTGCTGGGATTAAAGGCGTGCGCCACCATGCCCGGTGACAACAAATTTTTTAGAAACCTTTTTTGGGGATGTGTATGTGTGTGTGTGATGTATGCATGTGTGTGCACATTGGAGGGGATTGCACTCACCCTTGTAAGTGCATGTGGAAGCCAAAGGTCGACATCAGGGTCTTCTACTGTTCTCCACCTGTTGTGTTTTGTTTTGTTTCATTTTGTTTCTTTGAGAGAGGGTCTCTCACTAAACCTGGATCTATCTGTGTCTGTTCCCCCTCCCCTAGTGCTGGGTTACAGACATGTGCCCCTTGTACTCACTTTTTTATTGGATGTTGGTGATCCAAATTCAGGTTCTCATGCTTGCACAGCAAGCACTTTACCTATTGACCCATCTTCTCAGCCCCTACAACTTCACTTCTAATAGTATCAAAGAGAGTAACACTTAGGAATGCATTTAACAAATGAAATACAAGAGTTGTACACTGGGAGCTGGACTGAAGGCTCAGCAATTAAGAGTGTATAGTGCTCCCATATCAGGCAGCTCACAGCTACCTGTAACTCCAGCTCCAGGGGATCTAACACACTTTGAACTCTACAGGCACCTGCACTCATGTGCACACACTGACACACAGGCACACATATATATGTAATTAAAGATAATTTTTTAAAAAAGAGTTGTAGGGCCTGGAGAGATGGCTCAATGGTTAAGAGCACTGGCTGCTCTTGTAGAGGACTCAAATTAGATTCCCAGCACCCACATGGTGGTTAACAATTATCTGTAACTCCAGTTTTAGGGGCTCCGACACCGTCTTCTGACCCATGCAGGCACTGCATAACATGGGTGCACCTACCTACATGCAAGCAATACACTCATACACATAAAATAAAAATAATAAAATTTTTAAAAGTGTTGTACACTGAACACTTGAAAAAGTCAATATAAACTAAATGAATGAAAAGACATTACATATTCATAGGTTGAAACGTTTAATATCATCAAGACAACAGTATCTCTGAATTTATCTGCAGATTCAACTCAGTCCCTCTCAAAATACCAGTCAGCTTCTTTGATGAAATTAACAGTTTGCTTCAAAAATTAATATAGACTTGCAAGGAACCAAGAAAATCCTAATAGTCTTAAAAATAAAGAACAGCTTTAGAAGAGTCACAGTTGCTAATTTGACTAAAATTATCATAAAGCTTACTCTAGGATCTGGCAGTGCAGTTCAGTGGTAGAGCACATGCTTAAAGTTCAGTCTCAGGTTTCAAAACAAAAATAAATAACAACAAAAACAGTACAGAACTATAATAATTGAAATAGTTGGTGCTGGCTTAAAGCTAGGCATGTAGGTCAATGGAATAGAATTGAGAAAAATCCATAAGTAAATTCATACATCTGTGCCCAGCTGGTTTTCAGTGAGGTTGCCAATACAATGAGAAAAGAAGCAGGATGCAATTTCATGCTCGACTGGTGGGACTGGAGGCTTGGGTTGGCCATGTAGGTAATCAACCATGTCTACCTGACCAAGGCCTACAGAAGTCCTGGATAAGGTGCAGGTGAGCTGCACTGGCTAGCAATACTCAGTATGTAACACCACACATTGTCACTTAGAGAAATCAACTGTCCTTGACTCCCCAGAGAGGAGACAGCTGAAAGTGTTACCAGGTGGCCTAAAGGTTCCTGGTCTGAGCCTCCTGATCCTCTTCCTGGGCTGAACTTGATCTCTTTTCTCCGTGATAAACCATAGCCATGAGTATAACAGTTTCATCAGGTTCTGTGAGTTTTAGGGGGTTATTGTAACTGAGAGATTGTGAGGACCCACAACTTGCAATTGTTATCAGAAGTCAGGGTGGCCTTGGGGATTCCCAGATACTGCACTGATGACTGAGACAGGACATGGAAGAACTTTTATAATGCTGAAAGTGTTTTGGTATCCTCATCTGAGGGACATTTTCTTTTGTTTTAAAATTTTATGTGTGTGTGTGTGTGTGTGTGTGTGTGTGTGTGTGTGTGTGTGTGCATGTGTATGTGTGTAAATGCCTGAAGGTCAGAAGAGGTCATCAGTGTCCCTTAATTACTCTGCTTATTTTCTTGACACAGGGTCTGTCACTGAACCTGGAGCTTGTTTTTCTTCTAGCTAGGGTAGCTAGCCAGCCAGTAAGCCCCAGCAATATACTTAGCCCCGACACCCACTCAATCCTGAGATTACAGTCTCGTTATGGTGATGCACAGTACAAAGGTGCTGGGGACTCGAACTCAGGTCCTCTTGCTTGTTGTTACATGAGCTCTTACCTACTGAACCATCACCCCAATCCTCCCCCCACCAAAAGAAAACCTTTTTTAAAACTATTTACAGGTATTTATTTTTCTTTTTTTTTTTTACTTTTTTATTATTTATTTAATAACCACATAATTAGTAAAAGCATTTCAACAACATTGACATATTCAATAACAGTTTCCAGAGCAAAGATGCACCTCTTTCAAAAGAAAATATTTTTAAGTTGCCAAAACAAAAATGGTTGAGCGTCCTTGGCACCAAGGCTTGAAGGTTGAATTGTGTCCCCAAGAGAAGTATATTAAATCTTAATTCCCAGGATCTGCTACTGTGACCTTATTTAGGAATGGGGCTTGGTAGTCAGTTGAGTTGAAGTCATCCTGGACTCCTGCATGCTGTCATTCAATGACTCACTTGTTAATTTGAACCCAGACAACTGAGAAAATCATGATACAGCAGTGGAATTATAGACCAGCATTGTGCTGCCAGGAGCCTGGGAATGCCTGAGGCCATGAGAGCTGCAGAAGGCAGCATGGTTCCTTCCCCTGGAGTCTGCATAGAGAGCGGGCCCAAGGGATTCCTTTATCCTTAGTTCTACAATGCAGAATGGTGAGAGGATAGATCCCTGTGGGCTTACTAGGACTGCCCTGGGAAAACAGCACAGAGGTGCCTGTTTGCAAAAGAGAAGGCAACTTCGGTTTAGTCATAATTACCTCAGAGGGCGTTTGCTTGCAGTCATTTTTAGGTTGACTTTTACATGTGTGTTAGTTTCCTTAAAAAATGCTTTCTGAGTCTGGTGTGGTGGCCCACACCTGTAACCCTAGCACTCAAGAGGTAGAAGCAAGAGGTCAAGGCCAACCTTAGCTACCTAGTGAGGACAAACTGGGCTACATGAGACCATCTCAAAAAAAAAAAAAAAAGTTTGCTGTTCATTTATCTTAGTTATTTATATATTTATTCTTTTTTTTTTTTTTTTTGAGACAGTTGGCATAGGACTCGCTATATATAGAGGATGACCTTGAACTTCTGATCCTCCTGCCTCTGCCTCCTGAGTGCTGGGGTTACAGCTGTGCACCAACAACTGGATTTTTTTAAAACTTTTTAAAAAAGTATTTTTATTTATTTATTATTTTTATTTTATGTGTATGCATGTATTGCCTGCATGTAGGTAACTGCACCCGTGTCTTGCAATGCTCACAGAGGACAGAAGAGGCTGTCAGATACCCTGGAACTGGAGTTACAGACAGTTGTTAGCTGCCATGTGGGTGCTGGGATTTGAACCCAGGTCTTCTGCAAGAACAGCCTCTGTTCTTAACCACTGAGCCATCTCTCCAGCCCCGTATTTTTTTTTTAACTTAAAAAAAAATTTTTTTTTTTATTTTTATTTTATGTGTACATGTGAATTGCCTGCATGTAGGTAAGTGCATCCGTGTCGTGCAATGCCTGCGGAGGTCAGAAGAGGCTGGTCAGATCCCCTGGGACTGGAGTTATGGACAGTTGTTAGCTACCATGTGGGTGCTGGGATTCAAACCTGGGTCTTCTGCAAGAACAACCAGTGTTCCTAATCGATGGCCATCTCTCCAGCCCCAAAACTGGATTTTTATGTGAATGCTGGAGATAGAGCCCAGAACCTCATGCATTTTAGGCAAGCACTCTACTGATTCATGTTCTCTCTCTCTCTCTCTCTCTCTCTCTCTCTGATACAATTTTACTTTGGCATACTTGCAACTCACTATATAGCCCAGGCTGGCCTCAAGCTCTCCATCTACATCAGCCTCCCAAGTGCTGGGATTACAGGCAGGAACTGCCACCTCCAGCTTCTTGTTTATTTATCTTAAATTTTGTTTGAGGCTTCTCAAATTAAAATCATCAGATGTTTTCATTGTAACAAAATAACAACATAAAAATTTTAATTTAATGCCAGGCATGGTGGCACAGGCCTTTAATCCCAGCACTAGGGTGAGAGAAACAGGTGGATCTCTGTGAGTTCAAGGTCAGCCTGATCTACATAGTGAGTTCCAGGACAGCTGGGGCTACAGGGAGACCCTGTCTCAAAAAGATTAAAAAAAAAAAAATTTTAATTTTAAGGCTGGAGAGATGGCTCAGCAATTAAGATCACTGGCTGCTCTTATAGAGGACCCGGGTTTGATTCCCAGCATCCACATGGCAGCTAACAATCACCCGAAACTCCAGTTCCAGGGGATCCAATACCCTCTTCAGACTTCCGTGGGCATTGCACAATGCAGGTGTACTTACATACATGTAGGCAATACACTCATAAAATAAGTATAAAATAAAAATAATAAATAACATTTTTATAAAATAAATAATAATATATAAAAATTAGAGAGAAAAGCCTACATGGAGCTACTGGGTAAGCAGTCCATAGATTCCACAGAAGGCTCCTTTACCTGTGCTTTTGCTTAGCAGAAAATCAGTGCTTCCAGAGCACTGTGTGCTCTTTCTCTGGTCTGGCTATTTACAGGATGTTAACAAAAATGGACAATATTTTCCATGTGTGTTCTTTTTCAGTTAGTGTGTGTGTGTGTGTGTGTGTGTGTGTGTGTGTGTCTTTCTGTCTGTGTGCATAGATTTAGCTACTGTGTTGATCACTGACTCCATTACCTAGAATAGTACCTGGTATGTAGTAGATACTCAACTCATGTTGGATAAATGGGTAAGGAAGTAAGTGATGTTTCATTTGCTTTCTCCAGGGGCTCAGAAAGGACTGGTTTCTAGCAGCTCCTGGGAGACAGACAGGAAAAGCAGGCTACAGACCTGCCCTTACTGGAGCTCGAAAAACCAGTCATTTCCATTTATTCACCTAATGTACTTTGGGCACTCGCTCCTGGCCAGGACCAGTTTGCTTTGAAAGTTGTTGAGTACAGTTTGCCAAGGTTCCTGGAACCAGAAACAGGAGATCACCATTAACACACAATAGAGGTCTGGGGACATGGCTGGCTCAGTTGGTACAGTGCTCACCTAGCATGCAGGAAGTCCTGGGTTCCATCCCCAGCACTGCATAAACTGGGCAATGGGGCCAGTGAGATGGCTCAGCTGGTAATTTTGCATGCCACCAAGCTTGATGACCTGAGTTTGATCCCTGGAACCCACATCATGGAAGGAGAGAACTGACTCCAGCAAGTTGTCCTCTGACCACCACACTTGTGCCTTGGCACATGCAAAAACAAAAACAAAATTGGGTATACTCTTGGCAATCTTTCCTCCACACAGCAGCCAACTCTTACCATAAAGCTTGTGCTGGCTGGTTTTTGTCAGCTTGACACAAACTAGTCACCTGGGAAGAGGGAACCTCCACTGAGGAACTTCCTTCACCAGATTGGCCTGTGAGCATGTCCGTGTGACATTTTCTTAATTGCTAACAGTGGGAGGACTCAGCCCACTGTGGGCTGTGCATCCCTGTGCCCCCGCCTGCGGGGACCCTGTACAGGTAAAGCTCGAGGGGGACCACTCCCTGAAAAGAAAAACGGGCAAGAAAGAGGAGACGGAGCCCAAGCAAGTCCACTTGTCAAGGGTCGCTTTATTGAACTGTAAGCTTTCCTTATATACAGTTTGTATTTAGAAGGGGTTGAAGAAGTTGGTCAAAGGTTACAGCATTCTTATGGATATGGGAGAGGGACTGAGCAATTCAGCAACAGATGTTCCAAGAGATTACTGCATGACTCATTTTTCCGAGAACTGTTTGCAAGAGGAAGAGAAAGATAACCTTGCCATAAATTCTTTCTCAAGGTTACTAGTGCAGGCAGAATGTCCTGCTTAAGTCAACTGTTTGTAGAGCCATATTATATTTTTTGGTAATGAATGTTGTTTCTCCAGCTCCCGACACTGTTTGCAGTGGTTTAGGAGGTTTGTATTTGCTGGAGGAAGCAAGCAACTAGGGGAGGGCTTTAAGAGTATATAGCTTGCTCCCTTCCAGTCTGTTTCTCTCTGTTTCCTGGGCATGCTTGAATTTGTGAGCTCTTAGCTTTCTGCCCTGGCTACTTCTGCCATCATGTCTCTCTGTCAGATGGATTCTTACCCCTCTGGAACTATAAACCAAGTAAACTCATTCTTCTATAAGTTGCCTTGCTCATGGTGTTTTATCACAGCAAAGGAAAGGAACTACTACAGAAGAAATCATAGAGTACATAGCCTAAAGTGGCTGGCTTTTCTTATGAAATGTAATTCCTACAAGAGCCATCAAAATTGTTGAATGCATGAATACATTTTCCTTTTTATAGTTATGTATTATTTCATGGTGTTGACATACCAATTTGTTTACCCATCCAGCAGTTGAAGGATATCTGACAG
>NW_008336075.1:5427458-5430786 GCF_000622305.1 Nannospalax galili | reverse complement strand
GAAAACTATGAGAAGCAATTGCTTAGTGGGAGAAAAATAATCAATAGTTTGTTGAGAAATGGCCTCCTCCACTAGGGCAAGAGCCTTAGAAGCCTCTGGTGTAAATTGACGGGGAGAGGTGGGGTCAGCACTTCCCTTGAGTATATCAAAGAGTGGTTTTAATTCTCCTGTGGTTAATTTTAAGTAAGGCCGGAGCCAATTAATATCTCCTAAAAGGCGTTGGAAATCATTAAGTGTTTGGAGGGAATTTTTCTGAAGTTGTATTTTTTGAGAAACTATTTTATGAGGGAAAAGCTTGAAACCCAAAAAGAGCTGGGGAGGATTTAGTTGAATTTTATCTGGGGCGACTTGGAGACCCTGTTGGTGAAAGGCATGAATTAACTGCTGAGCAGCTGAGTATACTAGTTTAAGCTCGGGTCCTGCTAAGAGAACATCATCCATGTAATGGATAATATAAAGGGATGGGTATTGGAGCCGGAAAGGATCAACAATTTGAGCAACAAATTTTTGGCAAAGAGTGGGGCTATTAGCCATGTCTTGAGGTAGTACCCTCCGTTGAAAATGAGGCATAGGTCCAATGAAATTAACAATGGGTAAACTGAAAGCAAAGCGTTTGCAATCCTCTGGATGGAGCGGAATAGAAAAAAAGCAATCCTTAATATCTATTATTACTTTATAATATCCCTTGGGAATAGCTACGGGGGATGGTAGGCCAGGTTGCAATGCTCCCATGGGAACCATAGTTTTATTAATTTCTCTAAGATCTTGTAAAAGCCTCCATTTTCCAGACCTTTTCTTAATTACAAAGATGGGTGTATTCCAGGGAGAGGTGGAGGGTTTAATATGTCCAGCGGCCAGCTGTTCCTGCACTAACTGCAAGGCCGCAGTGACTTTAACTGTAGGGAGGGGCCATTGATCAACCCAGACAGGGTTATCATTTTTCCATATAATTTTGTCTGCCTGCTGTGCAGGGGGTGCAATGGCCCTTAGGAAAAATTTTTGTAGCCTATTCCGAGGCGATTATCCTTGGGAGAGGGAATAATTGGTTGGATAATTCCCTGTTTATATTTTCCCAGACCTTTTCCTGGTTGATATCCTAGGCGGAGCATTTGCTGAGTGACAACCTCATTTGGGCTGCACATAACTACCCCCAACTGATTTAGTATATCTTGACCCCAGAGATTTACTGGGAGGGTTTCAACTACAAAAGGTTGAACAGCACCTGAATGACCTTCTGAGTCTGACCATGTTAATATTTTGGAGCTCTGGACGGTATATCTTGACTGTCCTATGCCTTGTAAATGTGTGATGGAGGGTTGAAGAGGCCAACTTGAAGGCCAGTGGTTTTTAGAGAGAACAGTAACATCTGCCCCAGTGTCCAAAATACCTGAGAACCATTTATTATCCAATTTTAATTTTAGCGTGGGTCGGTCTTGGGTAATGGCCTGGACCCAATAGGCATCAGAGGAGCCTGGTTTGGAGGCACCATGGGACTCTTTAAAGGATGGATACTGGCTATCTAAAGGGAGCGGAAGGGCTTGTGCAATGCGTTGTCCCTTTTTGATAGTGATTGGTCCTAATGTTGAATTGACCAAAATTTGTATTTCTCCTGTGTAATCATTGTCAACTATGGAAGGATAAATGGTGAGGCCCTGAATTATAGAGGAGGCCCATCCTATAATGAGGAAAAACATTTGAGGAGGAGGGGGGCCAAATACGCCGGTGGCCACAACCTGTGTTCCATCCTCAGGGCTCAATATTGTATCGGAGGAGGCACACAAGTCCAGTCCGGCGCTTCCTGGTGTGGCTCGCTGGAGGGAGGGGGATTGGTTAGGCCCAGGACAGGGTTGTGAGTAGTCTCCAGGGCTGGCTGGAAACGGATAGTTTTCGGGGCCCCCTGAAGAGGGCCCCTCCAGCCGTTTCCCTGGACGGGATGAAGAAGATTGCCGGAGATGTCCATCTTAGAGCGACATTGACTAGCCCAATGTCTTCCCTTTTTACAACGAGGACAGACCGTATTAGGCATATTGTCAGGGGGAGTAGGGGTCCCTCCTACTTTCTGAGTCTCAGTACAATTTTTTGCAAAATGCCCAGGTTGTCCGCACTTAAAACATTTTTTAGGGAGGGTGGGCCCTCTAGTTGTCTGAAGAGCAGCACCAATTGCCAAATTTATGCCTTGAGTAATCTTATGAGAAAAAGAGTCTACGTCAGCACAAAGTCTGATTAATTCATTCAAGGACTTATTTTTGGCTTGTCCCTTAAGGACAGATTTGCAAGCAGAATTAGCATTTTCAAAAGCAAGTTGTTTAATGAACTTGTCATTGTCATCTTCAGGACCCAAAACTCTTTCAGCTACCTCTTGTAACCTGCCCACAAACTCACTAAAGGGTTCTTGAGAGCCTTGAACTATTTTAGTTAGGGGTGTCATGAGGCTGCCTTTTGCTGGGATGTTTCTCCACGCCCCCAGTGCAGCCTCCTTGGTCTGAGCTAAAACACCTGTGTGTAATTTAAGCTATCAGCCCTCAGTGATATATTTTCCTTGTCCAGCAAGCTTATCAAAAGTCCAGGTGGCTTCAGGTAGTCAGCTTTCCAGGATAAGAATTGTCCACGAGAGAGGACCATTTGAGCCACCTGAAGCCATTCTCCTGGTGTAAAGTACCCGCCACCGGACAGGGTCTCAAGCATGGATACAGTAAATGGGGCATTGGGGCCATAGTTCTTAACTGCATTATTTAATTCTTTAAGAGGTTTAAACTTGAGGCGCTTATACTCAACATCTGACGATATAGTAGAGCGCCTACTACGCTCTGAAGGAGCGGGAGCAGGGACCTGCTCCGGGGCAGACTCACCCTCTTCTTGTGCCTCTCCCCCTTCCTCATTATTAGAGTCTCTAGGCTCTTCTTTGTCACTACCTAATTCTTCTTCAGAGGAGAGGCCTTCTCTGGCCGCCTGCCTAGTGATTACAGGGAAGGCAAGGGCCCTAGTTTTGGCAGACTTGAACTTAGTCTTTCCTGCAGCTCGTGGCAAAGGAGCCGCAAAAACAGTTTTAGTAACAGCCTTTTGTAAGGAAGAGAGCTCAGAGTTGAGCTCCGCAAACTCTTTTTGCAAAGAAAGGACATCTCTTAAAGCTAGAACTTGTTTACTTAGGTCATTTTTAGCTTTTAGAAGGATATCTGTATGGGCGGTAGTTATGGGAAGAACAGGCGCACAGAGGGTCAGTGGGTATGGAGGTAGGGGAGGTGCAGAAGCAACAAGAGGGGGCCAGTCAGGATTATGATATCGGGCGGCCTCTTCCTCTAAGTCACTCTCCTCAGAGGGGGTTAATCCT
>NW_008336075.1:5392683-5426591 GCF_000622305.1 Nannospalax galili | reverse complement strand
AGCGCTTGCATTCCTGTAGAAAACACACCACTTCTAGCAATTCACTTGCTATAGTGAAAACAAAGGAAGAGTAGCATTTTCAATTTGACCACAGTCCTTATGCAGTGTATGTAAAAGGAACTTGCCATCAATGTCATTTGCCCCTGCCTGCGGGGACCCTGTACAGGTAAAGCTCGAGGGGGACCACTCCCTGAAAGGAAAAACGGGCGAGAAAGAGGAGACGGAGCCCAAGCAAGTCCACTTGTCAAGGGTCGCTTTATTGTATTGCAAGCTTTCCTTATATACAGTTTGTATTTAGAAGGGGTTGAAGAAGTTGGTCAAAGGTTACAGCATTCTTATGTTTATGGGGTGGGGGACTGAGCAATTCAGCAACGTGACTGACCACCAGGTGTTCCAAGAGATTACTGCATGACTTATCTTTTCTGAGAACTGTTTGCAAGGGGAAGAGAAAGATAACCTTGCCATAAATTCTTTCTCAAGGTTACTAGTGCAGGCAGAATGTCCTGCTTAAGTCAACTGTTTGTAGAGCCATATTATATTTTTTGGTAATGAATGTTGTTTCTCCAGCTCCCAACATCCCTGGGCAGGCAGGCCTTGGCTGTATAAGGAAGGTTGCTAAGCAAGTCAGGGGAAGCAAGTAAGCAGCGTTCCTCCATGGTTTCTGCTTCAATTCCTGCCTCCAGGTTCCTTCCTGCCTCAAGTTCCTCCTGCCTTGTCTTCCCTTGATGATGGACTGTAAGCTGTAAGCCAAATAAACCCTTTCTTCCCCAAGTTGCTTTTGGTTATGGTGTTTATCATAGTAATAGGAAGTAAACTATGACAGAGGTCAAACTGTGCAGTTTTAACCGGTGCAAGGTCTACCCAGAAGGTACTGACAAGTCCAATGGGAAGGTTTTTCCAGTTTCTTAGCACAAAATACCCGTCTGTGTTCCTTTCTAAGAGGACGCCTCTGCAGATAAAATGGAGTGTCCTCTACAGAAGAAAGCACAGAAGAGGACAATGGGAAGAAATTAAAAAGAAAAGAACCCGAAGTGCAGTCAAACTCCAACTGGCCATCACTGGGGCATCACTTGCTAATATAATGACTAAGAGGAGCTAGGAAGGCTCACTCCAAGCGAGCTATCCGGGCTGCCAAGGAAGCCAAACAGGCTAAACAGGCATCCATGAAGACAGCAGCAGCTGCTGCTCAGGCTCCCACAACGGCAGCACCTAAGCAGGGTGTGAATCCCATGAAGGTTTCTGCTCCCCAAGTTGGTGGAAAATATGAAATTGGTAGGTCATATTTTTAAAATTTTTGAGAATTGCATGCATGGGTATTATATTTGCATTATTTCCATCTCTCCAAGTCCCCCACCAACTCCTCCCATGTCCCCTCATTCCCTCTCAATTTCTTACCCTCTTCTTTTATTATTATTATACACATATGTAAATATGCATATATGATGCACTGATGGTTCTCGTGTGTACTTGTGTTTAGGGCTGGCCACTGAGGACTAGATAACCTTCCAGGGAACTAGTCCCTGGAGAAAACTGATTCTCCCTCCCTCAGCATCCATTGATTGCCTGCAGCTCTTCATCTTGAGGTGGGACCCGGTGACATTCCCCCATTCACATGGCATGTCAATTGGTTTTGTCATTATGCAGAGCTTGTTGGGGACCCCTGTTGTGTAAAGTAGCAGTCTCTCCATGTCCGGATAGCCCATGGGCTAGGCTTCATATGCAGAGACTCCTTTTATCAGCAGGGTGCCTTCCCAGCATCTTCCTGACTCATCTTTTGAAGTAGCCATCACAGAAACATGGCCTCCGGCTCTGAAACTGCCAGGTTTTCCTCTGTGATTTTCAGACAATGTCTGGCAGCCTGGCAGGAGCCCACCTCTACATGTAAATAGGGCATCCTACAAAGTACCTATCAGCTAAGGCTTTTACCACTACCCCCACAGTATAAAGTATCCTGGTTTTCCCTCAATAATTGGGGCTGGATCACTAAGACCTTGAGCTGAGCTGAGTCACTGAATAAAGGAGCAGTGCCACTGAAGCTGTACTGAGCTGAGTTCTGTGTCTTACTGCCTACGATCCAGTCTTCCCAGAGAGAGCTGTCTCTTCGTAAACCACGACTCACAGAAATCCAGCTTTCACCGTTTCTCGCACCTCCCCTCGTGACCTGGTGGCCAACGTCCAGAACTTAGAGAGTACATGGTGGAAACTGAAATGGAACCAACCGAGCAGCTGACAGCTGTCCTAGAGCCGCCAGCTCCAGAAGCAGAGACCCACAGCAACGCGGTGCGGGACACGCGCGCACCCCAGCAATGCGGTGTACGACCCGCCGCACCTTGGCGGCCCGTGGGAGACCGGTGCCACGCCCAGCAGCTGATGCCCGGAGATCCTCACACCCCATAACCATGCTGTTGAGATTTCATTGAAGTAGCTTCCCTATCATGTCTAGAATGCATTAACTAGCAGCAGGTGTCTGGTCCCTCTGGCTCTTACTGGTTTTTAAGTAAAGATCCATCTGTAACTCTAAAATCCAAACAAAAATGGGCAAGGTAGAGCACACCTGTAATCTCAGGTGTGGTAGAGGCAGGAAGATCAGAAATTCAAGGTCATCCTTGGTTACATTTTGAGTTCAAGGGCGGCTTGAACCCATCCTTTGTTTTTATTTGAAACAAGGTCTCAATATATAGCTAGACCTTGTCTTAACAAACAAAAAGATACTTTTTTCCCCTTAAATATGTGGAAGAAAGCACAATAGGCAGACATGGTTAATTATAATGCTGATCTCTCTATGGAGGAAAAGTAGCAAAGTAAAGGAACGCTGAGTATAAGTTCACTGGGAGCAGAGTTCTATGGGTTTGGAGGTGACTTCATTCCAAGTGGGGCGTCCAGTTAATATATGTGCCCCTGAGTGGGAAGGAAGAGTGGAGGCCAGGCTGGAGATTGCTCAGTGGCTAAGAGCATCGGGTAGCTCAGAACTGCTGGTAACTCCACATCTTCAGCCTCTGAGAGCACAACGCTGTCATGCACAAACCAACACTTAGGCACATATTCACACATAATTTTTAAAAAGTGAGTGCAAGGCTGGTCACAGTGAGGAAAGAGGGCTGGGGCACAGGCAATTACTGGGTGCCACGTGACCTAAGATATATACCTGGGCTTCAAACTTCAACTCCATCTTACCCATAAGAATGTGCAATGCCATTACTCCCTGGGACCAGCAGCCTGGACTCTGATGTCTATAATCCTCTGAGATGTCATCAGGCACATGCTAGGTGCCAAGCCTTCCTCATTGTCTTCCACCTCTTTCTTTTTAAATTTATTTTATTTTATTAGATTTTTGAGACAGAATCTCCCTGTAGCCCAAGCTATAGTAGACAAGACTGGACTAGATCTTACAGAGATCCACCTGCCTCTGCTTCCTGAGTGCTGGGATTAAAGGTATATGCTACCACACCAGGCTAAGAATATTTTTAATTCTTTGAGAATTTCATGCAATGTATTTTGATCATAATTACCTGCAACTCCTCCCAGATCCACCCCCACTACCATACCCCTTGCCAACTTCAACTTCAGCTTTTTTTTTTTTTCTGGTCAGATGATCTTTTATTGAAATATTTCCCCTTGTGCTTCTTAACTAATGGGGTACTCCACTGAACCACTGTTGATGTTGTGAGGGTGGCAGTCATTCGCCTTTCTGCCCACAGACTCTGCAGTACCCAGAATCTCCTTATTGGTTCCAGAAAGTTGTCTGGCTAAAGACCAGTATTGCATCTGTTAGGCAGTGTTGACAATCTCATCGAAAGTGTTTAATGTTAGTAACCCTTTGACCCAACATATGCTGCCCATATTACTCCAGGGTGTGGCCTCTGCTTTTAATAAGCTAAGACCAAGTTCTCTTTATTTTTTTTTAAAACAAAATAAAACATTGTGTCTGTGTCTGTGTCTGTGTGCATGTGTGTGTGTGTGTGTCTCTGTGTATGTGTGTGTCTGTGTGTGTGTGTGTGTCCGTGTTTGGCATGGTATATGTGTGGAAGTCAGAGGACAACTTTCAGGAGTTGGTTCTCTACTTCTACTGTAGGTTCTGGGGGTCAAACTCAGGCCATCAGGCTTGTATGGCAAGCACTTTTACTCACTGAGCCATCCTGCTGGTTGTCATCATTCTTTCACATTTTAAAAAATATTTTATTTTTATTTTTATTTTATGTGTATGAGCAAATATTGCCTGCATGTGTGTAAGTCCATCTGTGTCATGCAATGCCCTGAAGGTCAGAAGATGGCTTTGGATTCCCTGGAACTGGAGTTACAGATAGTTGTTAGCCACCATGTAGGTGCTGGGAACCAAACCCAGGTCCTCTGCAAGAGCAGCCAGTGCTTTTAACCACTGAGCCATCTCTCCAGCCCTGTGTCATCAATTGGAGGCAGACAAGGGGCTGAGTGAGAGGTAGGGTTGGTTGAAGACATTACCTGTCTTCTTTTGTTTTCTTTTAGTGCTGGGGATGGAACCCAGGGTTTTACAAATCAAGATCTTTGGACCCTAGTTACATTTCTTTCTCTTTCTTTTTATTTTCTCTGTTTATTATTTATTTATTTGTGTGGGTGGGGGGTTGTTTGAGACAGTCTCAGTATGTAGCCCTGGATGGCTTGAAACTTGCAATCTTCCTATCCTCAGCCTTCCACATGCTGAGATTATAGATGTGTGTCTCACTATACCTGGCCCCTCATTCCATTTCTAAGTAAGATCTCCAATCCAAACATCAAACAATATCATTGGCTAACATAAAGTGTAACTGGTGTATTGTTTTCCTTGAAAAATCAGCTTGTTTTTGGTTTTCCAATTATTAAGACAATCTGGTAGAAAAGAGAATTTATAAACTACAGAAAAATAGAAGAGAGCGAACCTTTTATATGTCTGCCTGTGCCTCTAAGTGCTGGGAAAAAGGCATGCACCACCAATGTTAACTTTATAATTGAGTTCATGCCTGTAATCCTGGCACTCAGAAGGCTGATGCAAGAAAATCACTACAAGTTTGAGGCCAGCCTGGACAACATAGTGATTTCCAAGTCAACTTGGGCTACAGAATGAAACCTTGTTTCAAAAATAGAGGCTGGGCATGCCTTTAATTGTAGCACTGGGGAGGCAGAGGCCGGCAGATCTCTTTGAGTTCCAGGCTAGCCTAGTCTAAATGTTCAGGCCAGCCAGGGCTGCATAGTGAGACTCTGTCTCAAAAAACAAACCAGTAAAGGGCTGGAGAGATGGCTCAGCGGTTAAGAACACTAGCTGTTCTTGCAAAAGACTCAGGTTCAAATCCCAGCACCCACACAGCAGCTGACAACTGTCTGTAACTCCAGTTCCAAGGGATCTGACAGCCTCTTCTGTTCTCTGCAGGCATTGCACGACATGGGTGCACTTACCTACATGCAGGCAATACACGCATACACATAAAATAAAAATAATAAACATTTTTTAATTTAAAAAAAACAACTAAATAAATGGGACTGAAAAGATGCCTCATCAAGTAAAGCACTTACCACACAAGCTGATGACCTGAGTTTGAGCCCAAGAACCCACAAAGAGTTTCACATCTATAATCCAAGCACTAAGGTGAGGTGAGAGGCAGAAACAAGAAAACCACCCAGAAACTCGTGGGTGACCTAGCCTGGAGTACACAGATTGGCAGAGCCATAAGAGAGTACCTGCCTCCACATGGTGGAAGGAAAGAACAGATTCCCCAAAGCCACCCTCTGATGGCCGTACATGCGCAGTGGCACACAAGTGCCCAGACTATAACACCCAATAATTACAAAAATAAATAAATTAGAGCTGGGCATGGTGGCACATACCTTTTATCTTAGCACTCAGGAGATAGAGGTGGGTAGCTCTCTCTGTGAGTTCGAGGCCAGCCTGGGCCACATAATGAGACCTTATCTTTAAAAAAATTAAAACAGGCTGGAGCGATAGCTTAGTGGTTAAGAACACACTGAATGTTCTTGTAGAAGACCGGAATTCGGTTCTCAGCACCTACATGGCAGCTGACTGTCCTTAACTCCAGTTCCAGGGGATCCAACGCCCTCTTCTGACCTCTATGGGCATTGCACTACATAGGTGCACTTACTTACATGCAGACAATACACACATACACATTTTAAAAAATCAAAATAATAAAATTAAAAGGATAAAAACAAATAATATTAATTAATTTAAAATAATGCTACTCAACTGATTGTCTTGGCACATGATGCTTCTATTAGAATTCTTTCCTTAGGTTAGTCTTAGAATTAAAGCTACTAGATCAAAGATACAAATGTATTCTAAAGGTTTTTGACTTTTCCTGAAAAAATCATTTCCAAAAGCATTTGCCAGAGTCCAGTCCCACCAGCAATGTAGAGGTCCTGGTGATGATGCTCTTTTTGAGAAGGGGGTGGGAGGCTGGGAAAAGGATGTATTTCATTGTTTGTCTGACTTGTATTTCTTTAATCTTTGATGTGAACATTTTTCCTACTTGGAAGACTTTCTGAATCAAAAACCTCCACGCTGGCTCTGACCCAGGCAGTGAGTCATGTGGGTTTGGTGGGTTAAATGAAACAACTCAGGCTGAGAATGCAGCTCAGTTCATGGGTGTTTATCTAGCATGCACAAAGCTCTGGGTCCAATTTTCAGCACTGCACAAAGCAGGTATGGGTGGTGCACACCTGTAATCTCAGCATTTGAGAGTGGAGACAGAAGAATCAAGAGTTCAAGGTCATTTTCTGAATATATAGTGAGCTCAAGCCAGCCTAGGCTATATGAGACCCTGTCTCAAAAACTGGAGAGATGGGACTGCAGAGAGGGCTCAGCAGTTAAGAGCACTGGCTGCTCTTATAGAGAACCCAGGTTTGATTCCCAGAACTCACATGGCAGCTAACAACCATCCAAATTTCTAGTTCCAGGGAATCCAGCACCCTCTTCTGACCTCTGTGAGCATTGCATAAATCGGGTCCAGCTACCTACATGCAAGCAATACACACGTACATAAAATAAAATAAAAATAATAAAATACTTTTTTAAAAAACTGGAGAGATGGCCCAGTGGTTAAGACTGTTTGCTGCTCTTTCAGAGAACTGGAGTTCAGTTCCCAACACCTATGTCAGGCAGCTCACACCCACCTGTGACTCCAGATCTAGGGGATCTAATGCCCTTTTCTGACCTCTTTGGGTTTACTCATGCATATGCATATACACACACAGACACACACATATAAATAACAAATAAATAATGTAATATAATAAACCTAAAAAAAAAAAAAACTAAATAGGGACCAGACACAGTGGTACATGACCCTAATCCCAGCACTTGGGAGGCAGAGGTAGGCAGACCTCTGTGAGATTGAGACCAGACGGGTCTACATAGTGAGTTCTTAGCCAGCTGGGACTCCAGGAAGACCCTATCTCAAAACAGCAACAACAATAGCTAAATAGGGTCAGCAAGTAAAGGCACTTGCTACAAGACCAATACCTGAGTTCACTCCCAGGAGCCACATGGGAGATGGAAAGAGCCTATCTGCATGTTGTCCTCTAACCACATGTATGCTGTGGCATGGGTGTTCACACACATGCACACACACAAATAAATATTCATTTGTGATTTTGAAAACTTTTAAACTAGATAGATAGGTAAGTAGATAGCACAAATCATCTTCCCCCTACTGATAATTTCCCACCAAGGTCCAAAAAATGCCAAAGGCCCTGTCAGGATTACTGGGATCCAGTAATCACTAGGATTGCATTCCTCCTGGCTTTCACATCTGGGAGAATCATCCAGGTGATGACACAATTGGGGCAGACACTCCCACGCCACACCTTCAGACACAGCAGGAGACAACTGAGGCTTTGATTTGTAAATGATTTCATGGAGAACATCTCCAGAAGTGGGAAGTCCAGACTAAGGGTTAAAGGAAGAAGTAGACTTGTGGGAGGGTAAGAGGCACCCATCAGCATGAAGATGAGCACTCAGCTTCCAAGCCTGGCTGGCAAGTGCTACCCAGCAGCAAAAGCCTCCTGTGGGGTGGAGGAGTTCACAAGGTCCTGCCCCTCCCCAAGGATCTACAGGCAGTTAAAGGTTGCTATAGGAAAGAGACATTTTCTTCAGTGGTATAGCCATTGCTAAGGTGCCCAGGCTCCTGTGAGTTACCCTAAGGAAACTCATACATGCATGCGCACATGCATGCGCGCACACACACACACACACACACACACACACACACACACACACACACGTGAAAGTAGAAGACTGAAGAGGAAGAAGACATGCAAGGATAAACAAACTAATCCCCATAAGTCTTCAGAGACACCAGAGAGTAACACAGTGGCTAGGGAACCCAGTTAGAATCTCAGAATGTCATAGAACCCTGGGCTATGAGAGGAGGATGTTCAGATAGGGGTGGGGTGGAGGAGGATAGGAGTCTCCAGGGCCCTCTCTAAGAAAAGAGGCACCTGTGCCAACTCCAGGGGGAAAGGCAAAGCCCCCTTTGCAAAGGCAGAAGAACTGTTATCACCACATGCCACTCATACTCATGGGGACAAGCAGTCCCCAGCCTCAGGCTTGGAGAGGGTGGAGGCACACCTCTGGGAAGCAAGGTCAAGATGGCTTCCATAAGGCAGTGTATACAAGCTATGAAATACTATCTAACCTAAACAAAGGGATTTCTGACACATGCTGCCTCATGGATGAATCTGCAGAAACTGTGCTGAATGGGATGAGCCAGACACAAAAAAGGAAACCGCTTAACTTGTATGAGGCATTTAGAGTCATCAACCTTACAGATGCAGAAAGGGCTGGGGGAGATTGCATGGGTGTTTAGAGGATGCAGAATTTATAGTTTTGAGGGTGAATGGTGGTGATAGCTGAACAATGTTAATGTGCTCAGGATGGCTGAACTTAAAAGTGGTGAAAATTTTGTAGCCAGTGATTGGCTCAGCTGCTAGAGGTACTTGTTCCCAAGTCTGACAGCCTAAGTTTGATCCCTGGGATCCACATAGCAAAAGGAGAGAGAGAACAGACTTTTGAGAGATGACCCTTGACCTCCACACATGCTATGGCACTTGGGTGCCCACACATACACCAGAAAAATGTAAAAAATATTTTTAAATATTTTATTTATTATTTTTATGTATATGAGTGTATTGCCTACAAGCATGTAAGTGCATCTGTGTTGTGCAATGTCTGAGAAAGAAGAGGCTTTAGATCCCCTGGAGTTAGGGGCAGTTGTTAGCCACCATCTGGGTGCTGGGAATCAAACCTGGGTCCTCTGCAAGAGCAGCCAGTGCTCTTATCCACTGAGCCATCTCTCCAGCCCCATAAAGATTTTTTAAAATGGTAAAAATTTGGCTGGGGATATGGTTCAGTAAAGTGCTTGCCTAGCATGCACAATCCCCAACTGAGCTTGGTGGTACATGCTTGCAATCCCAGCACTCCCAGCTTTTGGGAAGTGGAATCAGGAGTATCAGAAGTTCAAGGTCATCCTTGATTACATAGGCAGTTAGAGGCCAGCCTGGGATATGTTAAACCCAGTTTCCAAAAACAATTATGTGTGGTAGTATATACCCGTAATCCCAGTACAAGGGAGGTGAAGGCAAAAGGATTAGGAGTTCATGGTCAGCCTGAGCCACTTAGCAAGACTTTGTCTCAAAAAACAAACAAACAAAAGGCCAGGCATGGTGGCACATACCTTTAATGCCAGCACTCGGGAGGCAAAGGCAGGTGGATCTCTGTAAGATCAAGGCCAGCCTGGTCTACATAGTGATTTCCAGGTCAGCTGTGACTACAGGGAGACCCTGTCTCAAAAAGACCAAAAAACAACCAACAAACAAAAAAGGTTGTGTGATGGTTTGAATGAGAATGTCCCCCACAGGCTCCAAGTAGTTGGACATTTTTGTACCCAGTTGGTGGTGCTGCTTGGGGAGGTCTTGGAAGGTGTGGCTATGCTAGAAGCACATCACTGGGGGCAGGCCTAGAGACTTCTTAAGGCTTTCTGGATCTCCAGTCACTCTCTTGCTTCCTGTGCCTGCTTGAAGATGTGAAAACTTAGCTTCTGCTTGTCCTCCAGCCATCTCTGCCATCATGCCTCCCCACCATGATGGACTGAAATTACCCTGGAACCATAAACGCAAATAAATTCTTCAGCTATAAGTTGCTTTGGTCAGTGTTTCTATCATAGCAACAGAAAAGTAACTAACACAGTTGAGATGGTAAATTTAGGTCCAGTTTACTACACTGAAAAATGTACAGATGTAGTACCATGTGGACAGGAAGCAGAGGTCTTAAGGGAAAGATTAGGTTGGCTTTGAAGAATCATGAAGTCCCACTTTTGTTTTTGTTGTTATTGTTTATGTGTGTGTGGTATGTGTGCATATATGTATATTCATGTTCGTGTGTGTAGTATGTGTGCATATATATATATTCATGGTCGTGTGTGTGTGTGTGTGTGTGTGTGTGTGTGTCCATACATGTAGAGACAAGAGGTGGAGATGTCAGGTGTCTCCTAAATCACTCTCCACCTTATTGTTTTAATTTTATTTTTATTTATTATTATTGTGCATATTTATGACAGGGAGGAAGGTGCCCTTGTGCCACAGCTTATGTGTGGAAGTCAGAGGACAACTTTGTGGAGTTGCTTCTCTTCTTCCACATTTACAAAGTGAGTTCCAGGAATTGAACTCAGGTCACCAGCCTTGCATAGCAAGTGCTTTTACCTGCTGAGCAATCCCAAAAGCCCTCCCCACCTTATTTTTTAAATTAATTTATTTTTATCTTATATGTATGAGTGTTTTGCCTGCATGGATGTAAGTGCACCATATTTTCAATGCCCAATGAGACCAAAGGAGAACAACAGAGCCCCTTGAGCTAGAGTTACAAATGGTTGTTAGTTTCTTTGTGGGTTCTGGCAACCAAACCTGGGTCCTCTGCAAGAACAGCCAATGCTCTCAATCCCTGAGTCATCTTTCCAGTTGCTTCTATGTTATTTTTTGAGACAGGGTCTCTCACTGAACTCAGGGTGCACTAACTAGACTATCTGATTAGCAAACCCCAGGGATCCTCCTGTCTCTGCCTCTCTAGCCCTGGAGAGTCAGGTACATGTGATTGTGCCTCGATTTTACATGATACTGTCAATTCAAGTGCTTCCAAGGCAAGCACTTTACTAACTGAGCCATTATCTCGCTCAGTTCCCAGTGAGCTGCTCTTAATGAAGGCCCCTGGCCTGTCACTCATATCACTCAGCCTCCCAAGGCATGCTTTCATATTTACTTCCTAAGTTGGCTTATAGCTTGGGCTAGGAGATGGCCCCAGGACAGTGTATCCTACTGTGCCCAGTTGGGTTTAAGGTACCAGGGACAATCTCTTGTGAAGTGGCAGGTGAGGCTCAGAGTATCTGCAGCTTCCTGTCGTGAGATTCTGGGAAAACATGGGCATGGCTGGGCCCTCAGGAAGGTCGAGAGAGGATGAGATGGTGAGCAGAGGGTAAGCTCTGGAAAACAGGCATTTGGGATGTGCCTGTACCGGGGGAGCTGCCTAGCCCAGCAGTTTCCCTGGGAGAAGTGTCCACCCCAAGTCCCCCAGATTAAGACCTTGGCCCTGCCTACAACCTGCAGAGCAGCTGAGTAGGGGGCCTGCACCCAGCATGAAGGGAGGAACCAGCTCAGAGTGACCCTAGTCTAAATCAGGCAGCCTCTGTGGATCCCTGTCAACACTCTGGACTACACTTGGCAGTGAGCAGCCATCTGAGAGGAGAGGTGTACACTGGGCTTGTCCAGAGATGACAGAAGCAAGATATAGCCATGCACTTAGCCATGCAGGAGGGTTCAAGGTTGGGCAGGGCCTCATTGTGGTTTGGGGATTGCAAGTGTCCAGGGTAATTTCTAAGCAGGGTAAAAATCTGTACAGGTTGTTGAGGAAGAGGTCATTTCCCAGCTCTAAATAATGAGAAGCAACCAGAAGGAAATAGCCAGAAACTTTTGCCAATTGATCTGGAGACTGGGAAAAGGTCCCACAGTTATTAATAACCTCTGTGTTCTGGGAACTGATTTCATATGCCAGACAAAGGGATTAAAAAGTTACTGTAGAAGACAAAGTGGTTTCAGCCTGAGCTCCACTTTCAGCTCTCTCAATAAAAGAGCGTTTTTTTTTTTTTTTTTTCTCGACAGGAGAGCTGTTTGGTTCTCTGAAAAATCTGGTGAGCTGGGTACTGCTAGTTAATTGAGGGATTATCATAACTGCTCCGTCTTTGTGATTGTGATTTTTTTTTTTGGTCTTTTTGAGACAGGGTCTCCCAGTAGCCCCAGCTGGCCTAGAACTCGCTATGTAGACCAGGCTGGCCTTGAACTCACAGAGCTCCTCCTGCCTCTGCCTCCCAAGTGCTGGATTAAAGGCTTGCAGCACCACACCTGACTGTGACTTTCTTTTTTGAGACAGGGGCTCATGTATCTCAGACTGGCCTCAAATACAAATTCACTAGGTATCTGAAGATGACTTTGTTCTCCTGATCCTCCTGCATCCACCTTCTGAGTGCTGGGATTATAGGTGTACACCATCACATCTGGTTTATGTGGTGCCGGGGATGGAACCCAGGGCTTCATGCATGCTAGGTGAGCATTGTACCAACTGAGCTACATTCCTAAACTCTTTCTTTTTTTTAAGACAGGGTCTTTCAGGGCTGGAGAGATGGCTCAGTGGTTAAGAGCACTGACTGCTCTTGCAGAGGACCTGGGTTTGGGGAGAGACTCTTCTGTGGTATAGCTGCCCGTCAGTTGCCCATGCCCCTGTAAATAGTCCTCACCCATGCTTCTGCAAGGAGCTTCAGTTAAGCTCATTTCTTCACTAAGCTATACTTAAATGGAACTGTTTCTTTGGTCTGTTCTTAGTTTCTCAACAGGACCTGACAAAACTATAATTGGGTATTATATGGGAACTTACACTGTGGATCCCCACATGGCACTTGCAGGATTAGGAGATGGGCCACAGGCTCCTGTGGGACTGCCCCATGTGGGAAGACTTCTGGTGTGTAGGAAAAAAGAAGTGGCAGTTTATCATGTAGCAAGTCATGAACCTCTGCTCAGCCCAAGGAATGACTGATAAGGCTGGATGACTGCACTGATGACTTGAAATGCAGGAAGTAAGACCAAGACACAGGTAAATCGCAAGGGAGACTAGGCCTCTCTTGGGAAGACATGGAATGCCTGCCAGCAATATCTGGTGTGTACTCAGGCATTCCCCAGGCAGCAGTTAACTAAAGACCCTCTAGAACAATGCTAAAATAGCATCTCCACTAGGCTAAAGTGGACTGTCCTAACCTTAGGAAGTATAACCAGCTTATTGGTCATATGTAATTCCCTATGTTTTCCCTGTGGGACCATTCCAATAAAGTTCCTGATACCTAAAAGGGATGGAATGAAGGAAATCAAGGCTGTGAGGGTCTGTTTATCTTTAGACAACATGATGCTCATACGGATTTCCTGCATGGGCCAAAATGCCTAACAGTAGACACTGGGAGACTATGAATCAACAGAAAATGACTGATACTGAATGTCCAGGGACCCCAAAAGTAAACAATGATGTAATTTGTTATGTAACTAGGTTTGTTAAGAAGCCACCTTTCTGTGATTTCCTATTTTAAAAAAAAAGTTCTTGAGACAAAGGGCACATGTGCTCTTACCGGCAGCTACCTAACCAGCAGCCTATGTACCCTTATGCAGAAAATAAACCATGTTACATTTGCCAGAGATTAAATCTTTAATCTCCCAGCTCCTTGGGACTCTCCATCTCTGGTCTCCCTAGAACTCGGCCTCCACAACTATGTAGGACCTATGACTGTCAATGATGGATGCAAATATGTCTTCACCTGTGTGGATCCTGCCACAGGCCTCTTGTAAGCATTTCTTTGCACTCAAGCAGCAGATAAGGCTACCATCAACGGCCTCACCCAGTTCAGTCTTATGCTCAGGCACACCCAGAAAATAGACAGTTGATGGGCACTCATTTCACAAACACTGATATGCAGAAATGGGTTTAAGACAACCAAGTTCAATGGTATGTCCACCTACATTACAGTCCCTACCAGGGCTGGGATAATTGAAAGAAAAGATGGGTTATGCAAACAACAGTTAAACAATTTGAATAATGATGCTGACCATGGTGGTGTACACCTTTAATCCTAGCACTTGGGAGGGAGAGATAGTTGGATCTTTGAGTTCGAGGCCAGCCTGGTCTACATTGTGAGTTCCAGGCCAGCTGGGGCTACAGGGAGACCCTGTCTCGAAAAAAAATTTTTTTGAATAATGATATCCTTTGAGAGTGAAAAAAGATACTCCTTATTAAATGAAATCCCAGTGCCAAAGATGGGCTACTTCCTAAAGTAATATAGGTTATTGCCACTGCTGTTAGTTGCACACCATAACTAAGACCCTAGTGCTGAAGACACCATTTGCTTTGACTGAAGAACATGGAGAAATTAAGCTGAGAAGCTATAAACTTCCATCTAACTGGCTAGCTTTTGTAGTGCCAGAAATCCCTATGCAGACTGCTGGGGAGAGAACTGTAACTAATCATCCTGCTCAGTTATGGACCTTGTTTGCTTTATTATCACCATGCCAGGTATAATGTGTCCACTGGTGCAATAGTGGTACAACTGTTGTCAGTGCAGCAACTACTTTCTAATTGGATTTAAAGCCTGCTGTGTGGAAAGGAACCTACATTTGATACCATAATGTAGGATAAAAACCTATGGCTGGGAGGGTCATAGGTCCCAGTGGGGAAGTTACTGCTGTTGTTTGACTACATTGAGAGTTTCAGGCCAATGAGAACATGGGAAGGGAAGAGAAGGGGAGAAGAGGATTAAGGGAGGGAGGAAAGGAAGTTTGGAGTCAGAAATAGGATTAGTGGTTGATGTAGATGAGTTGGGGGTAGGAGACTGGACACAAAGGGGGAAGAGGGAACTCTGCAGTGCTTATTACTTCAGTGTATGTGTTTGTCAATACTCTCAACAATGCACTTAAAAAAATTTTTTTAAAGTTCATTCAAAAACTTTTAGATTTTTTTAAAAAGTTGATGCATAGTAATCATATATATTTGTAGCATATAATGTGATTTTTGACATTTGAATATTATATAATGAATAACCAAATCATCAAGGTATTTAGCATATCTGTCACTTGACATTTATCCTTTCTTTGTGGTGATAACATTAAAAATCTCTTCTAGTTATTTTGAAATATATTGTTAATTCTGTTCCCTCCATAGCAAGGTAGAACACTTGAACTTTTCCTCCTAACTGTAGGAGGCTCCTGTTGACCCAACTGCATTTTCCCTCCCTTCTCCCAGCTTCTGTTAGACAGTGTACAACATTCCATGTTTACAACAGCTCCTTTTAGAATCAACATACAAGTGAGGCCATGTGGTGTTTCTCTTCCATTGACAGTCTTATTTAGCATAACATACCATCCTGCAGGTTATCCATGTTTCTTCATATGAGAGGTTTGTTATTTCTTGATTGTCTAGTATTCCATTGTTTATATATGCCACATTTCTTTTGTACATTCTGTTTGAATGAGGTAAATCTTCTTATAAATAAGTTATTTTGGCCAGAATGAGCAAACACCCTGCAAAATACCCAAGAATCCATTCTTTGTCTCTTTTTTATCATTATTTTAAAAATTTTTAATAACTACATGATTAGAAGAGCATTTCACTACAGCTTTGACATATTCAGTTACACACTCCAGAGCAAGAGTACATCTCTTTCACAAGTGGCTGCAAGTTTCTAGTTTCACAGTTAATACCATTATACAATATTGAACTCAGTATAAGCCCTGCATGACTTAAAATTGAATGAGTTTTTCAACCTTTAAAAAAGATCTCCATTTCATTTTAGACTATATTGTTCCTTGCAGAAAGACTCATTGTTTTTTGCTACTAACACTGAGATGTTGGCACATGCATCTTTAATCTGTATGTCTCTGATTATTACTAGTCCTAATCAGTTATACTTGGATCTTTGGCGCCTATGTATGTCTATAAAGTCATTGGGTAGATTTCAATGGTATTGTTTATCACCTCTACTAATCAACATGATGTAAATTTCCATGCTTCCTCCTCAAATATAATACATTTAAAAAAATTTGTTGATTTTTGTGTGTGTAGGTGTGTGTGTATCACACAGAACATCCCAAACCATTTTATTCGCCTATATACCCACTTCCCAGATGGCACCCTCCCATAGCCTCCCTCCCCCCACTAGAGCCCTTATACTCTGATATCCCTGCTGCTGTATGCTGTGTTGTCAACACCCCCAGACCTTCCCCACTACTTGCCCTTCTGGTGAATCTAGTCAGCCTATCTAGAGGTCTTTGTTTTAGGAGGGTCAGCTGTTCCTCATCTAGCAGTAATCAGTTGTCAATATTCCTTTAGATAATATTGGGGTCTGCTGTTCATTTTCCCAGTTCTATGCTGGGTTACTATCTGGGAGTCCCTTTGGCCACCCTTGCCAACAACTCAAAAGAAGGTATTGCCTGTCTGGCACTGTTGCTTGTTATGCATGTGGACTCTTAAGAAATTATATTGGCCCCTTTAATCTTTGGTTATACTTTCCTTTTGGGTATTTAAGGCCATACAGTTGGTCCAGATAAACCAACTTATTTTTACTTTTAAGGTTGTTTGAGGATCTGTTCCTCAGGGGTCACATGGGCTTGGGAGGAGCCCCTGGCTATGTGTTCCGCCTATGTGAAGATAAGTCAAAGGTCCTGCTCGACCATGGCTGGCTTCGCTTGGAAGCATGGAGGAAATGATTCCTCTGTGTTGACCCTCCTCTTTGTAGACTGGACACTGGTTCAAGTCCATCTGGTGGGGTCTCCTCAGCCTCCTTGATCAAGAGGACAGGTGACCTACCACAATTACAGGACATTTTGAGAGATGCTCATAGTCCCTGGAACTAGTCGACCTAGGAGGGCAAGGAGCAAAAACTGTCCTTTTTGTCCCTCTGAACAAATTATTATAGGCCTCAAAGTATGTCTGTTAAACATCCAAGTAAATAAAATTTTTAGAAAGAAGAAAAATAGCTGGGCAAGCCAGGGAAAGTCAAGCCAGTAAAGCAGCCTTACTCCATGGTCTCTGCTTTAGTTCCTGCCTCCAGGTTCTTGTCTTGACTTCCTGCCCTAGCTTCCCATGATGATGGATTGTAACTTGTAAGGTGACATAAACCCTTTTCTCCTTTAGTTGTTTTTGGTCATGGTATTTAGCACACCAACAGAGATCAAACTAGAATAGAAATTGGTTCCAGAGAGTAGAATATTGCTGTGCTAGACTTGACCATGTTCTTTGGGGGAGGATTGTGGAAGTTTTGTATCTTTGGGCTGGAAGAAGCCATTTAGTGCTCACAGCTTAATGGACTGTTGTTCTGTGGGAACAAGGAAGGTAAGAATGCTGAGAGAAATGCAGACAATGGAGATTTGGTCATGACATTTTAGGGAAAAATCTGAGAGTCCCTCAAAGACTCTTATCAGGGCTGTTCATGTGATTTTATAGATTAAGAATCTATGGAAGTGAAATCTTTTGTGCTTTACTGGGACTATGGATACCAGCTAGCTGGGGCTGAAAAATTAACTGTGATTGGTAAGAGGCTAACATCATTGAGGTGAAATCATCCAGAAACTATTTCCTCAGGGTCATAATGTGATCCAGTGGGGGGGCCAAGGCTGCATCTCAAGCTAGACGTCAGACTCAGCAATGTGTGAGAGTCCCATGGTACTTATTTTGAAGGCTTGAAGGGGTCATGGAGACCAGCTGAGGCCTGGCATTGTGAGAGGCCAGGAGAGGTCACTGGTGAAAGTGCAGCCTCAGTTTCAGTGGAAACTTTAGGACTGAAGGAGTCATGGAGAAAATCTAAGGCTTGGCACCATGTGAGGCCAGAAGGTGCAGCTTCAGTTGCAGTGGAGATCCAAGCATATTGGAGATTCCAGGACAGTGGGATGACCATCAAAAGACAGTAGCAGGTGTGACATGGGGCTGGTATGAACCTACAAGTTGTGTAGGGGGGGCTAGTGGAGTTGCCCAAGCCCTTTGGAGCCTAAAGGATTATGAGTGAGTCCCAGATGCAGGACACTGAGCTACAAGATTTGGAGCTATACTGTTGGACTTTGGTTTTGCTTTCAGTGTGATTGTTTTTATGCCCTGGTTCTTCCCTATTGGACTAAGAATTATATAACATTTTTATTTTACAGGCACCCACAATTTAGAAACTTTGGACTTTTAAAGAGAACTTGAATTTTTACATTGTTGGAATTTTTGAAAGACTATAGGACTTTTAAAAGTTGGATTGTAAGAAATAAAATAAATGTTGGGCTGTGTTTTATATTATGATATTAACATGAGATCTTGGGGACAAAAAATGAAAAGGGTATGACATAGTGATGTTTGTTGTCAAGTTGACAAGGGGTCAGTTGTGTTGGTTAGCTTTGATTGTTAACCTGATACATCTGGGAAGAGGAAACCTCAATTAAGGAATATCCTCCATCAGATTGGCCTGTGGCTATGTCTGTGGGGGGCATTTTCTTAATTGTTCATTGTTATAGGAGGGCCCAGCCACTGTGGGTTATCCCTGGGCAGGTGGGTCTGGGTTGTATAAGAAAGGTAGCTGAATGAGTTCTCATGCTTGCACATCAAGTGCTTTACAGGCTGAGCCATCTCCCCAGTCCTAGTTAGTGTTTTGCTATGTAGCCCAGGCTGACCTCAGACACTCAAGTGCTGGAATTATAGGTATGCACCACCATGTTCAACTGAAACCATGGCTTTTGGGAAGAATAAAAAGAACTTTGCCACTAGGGTTGTGGTGCCTGCTTCAAGGATCTGGCCAAATAAATAGCCAACTGTTTTAAAATTAGAGAAATCCTTCACCTCCTGATACATGAAGCAGCTGGGTTGAGCAATTAACTGAAAGCCTACACCCACTGCACGGGGGACTTTTACAGCCTCACCCCAGGTGGTTACAAAGAAGGGCCAGCATCCCTGCTGCTTAGTGAGAATTCCTCACTGACATACCTGCTCAGTGATTTGTTGGTCTTCTCTCTTTTTCCAACTAGCAAGCAGCTGTGTGGAATGTTTAGCCAGAACAAGAGAGGTTGAATTATGCAAGACATGTTTACAATGCAGGAAGGAGGAGAAACTGCCCTCCCTCACACACACACTGGGGTGTCAGAGGTACGCTGGACTTCCTTGCATTTTATTAGCACAACAGATGCCACCCCCCACCATGGGCTTCTGAAAGCTCTTGTTCTTAGCTCCCTGAGACTTTTGGAAGCTCCATTTAAAGGTGGAAACACCAGGTAACAAGAAGACACAGACCATGAGAGGATTGTTGTAGGGCTCACTGTAGCCTCAGTACTGTCACCATATTAGCCTGCTGGGATCAGGGCTACTCTAAAGATCAACTCTGTCAGTAAAACTTCCAATGCTGTGTGTTCAGATCAGACTTTGCTCTTTAAAGGCTGTAATTGTTTCAGATCTGCCAGTTGAAAAAATCTGTAACATAGAGCTGGGGAGATGGTTCAGTGGGTAAAGTGGTTGCTAACACAAGCATGAGGACCTGAGTTCAAATCCCCAGCACCCACATAAGCTGGGCATGGCTAATACCCTCTCTCAGGTGCCCTTCTCTGGCCTCTCTGTGTACACACGTCATGTAACCACACATACACACAGGTATATACTACACACACATACACAGTACACAACACAGGCACACGTGCGCGCGCACACACACACACACACACACACACACAAAGGTGGACAGTAATTGCCTCTGGCCTCCATACACATGGGCAAACATGCAAAAAACAAAAACAAAACAAAGCAAAATAAAACAAACCAAAACTGTGACTTGCAATTGGACATTTTTGGTTACCTATGACAGAAATTGAATTCAAATTAGTTTCAAAAGAATGAAAGGATATTATTGGCACAATAACTGAAAAATCAACAGATGCCAAAGCAAGGGTGTGAGGAAGACAGCTTTTCATGTCTTGGTTCACATTTCTTTTAAGTGTTGATTTTCTCAGTTTACAGCTCTCTGTAATGATGAAAAAATGCTCAGCAGCTCAAGATGGTATTCTGAGTTCAAAGACCCAGTGAAAAGCAGTCCTGTTCACAATGTACTAGCAAGTCCCCTGGTATGTGTGTGTGTGTGTGTGTGTGTGTGTGTATGTGTGTGTGTGTGGTCATTTACAGGTTCACACCTGTAATGTTAGCACTCAGGAGACTGAAGTAGGAGGGTTAGAAGTTCAAGGTCATCCTCAGCTACATAGTGAATTTGAGGCCAGCCTGTGCTACCTGAGATCCTGTTATTAAAAAAAATATTGGTTCTGATACAGGGGAGAAAGAGTATCCCCTTGAGGGTTCTTGGTCTCATTCATAAACAAATTTGAGAATCAACCCAAAGAAGCTTTAGGACAATTTTAAAGAAAAATCCTCAGGGCAGGCCAGCTGGAAGTCTTAGCAGCTGCCTTGAGAAGGAGAATGGAGGGGAGAAGGAAAAAAGCCATGAGGCCATGCAGATTTAGAGCCTGCATTACATAGAGGTCAGATGTGGTGAACTAGCAGTCACATGGTGGGGAGAAGGAAGCTTTAGAGAAAGTATAAAGAAATATAAGATGCTAGGGCAGCCCAAAGTGTTAAAGCATGTTTAGAAAAGGGATATGAAGAAAAGCAGAGAAATTATGCTATTCCTGAAAAATTCAGAAAAGCAGGCAGACTTACAGAGAGCTACATGGCTATGACCAGGTCCAGTAGCATTGCACTAGGAGGTAGGATTCCAGGCAGGAAAAGTTCACTATCTCATTAACCCACTAGATATTCCACTCATCTGTTTAGCATGACTCAAGGTGAACCTGCCTTCCTAGGAATGGTCCTATGACCAGGTGATTGATCAGTAATATTGGAAAGGTAGGTCTTACAACAGATAGACTAGAGATTTTATAGTCTTGACCAGTTAATTTTTGGGGGCTTTTTGCTACTCTAACAGTTCTTGCTCTACAGAGTGGGGGAAACAAAATTGCATCTGATTAGGGGACCATGCTCTGTTCACTTGTCTCTCCATTATTTAATGCTCTCACTACACCTGGCTTATACAGTGCTGGGGACTAATCCTAGGGCATATCCAGCATACTAGGCAAGCAATGCCACCAAATGAGCTACATTCCCAGCCCCTGTGTCTCTTGTTTTATTTTTCTCCACAGCACCTACCACTTTGTGCTATAGAATGTTTTTGTTTCTTTTACTTCTTTTATTTTTTAGTAGCGTGTGTGCATGTGTGTGTGTGCATGCTCGTAGGTCAGAGAACAACTTTTGGGGATCTGTTCTCTCCTTCCACTATGGGTTCTGGGGATAGAACTCAGGTTATCAGGTTTGTTTTGTAAGCGAATACAAGTGCTTTTAACCACTAAACCATCTCACCAGCCCTCATTTACTTCTTTATTTGGTAACTAACTGCTCATACTGCAGTAGCAAGTTCCAAACCAACCAGGGTTAAATAGGGAAACCCTGCCTCAAAAAAAAACAAAAAAACAAAAATAAAACATCCAAGGGCATGATGGTGCACACCTGTAATCCCAGTACTGGGGAGTTGGAGTCAGGAAGACCAGGAGCTCAGAGTCAGCCTCAGGTACATACTGAGTTCTAGGCACACCTGGGCTACAAGAGATCCTGTCTTGAAAAACAAACAAACAAACAAACAAATAAACAAATAAGCAAAATAACTCTCCATAGCATTTTTCATTAGGGATGTATTAAAGTAGAAATAGAAGGAAAAATGTCATACTACTTCAGAAGAAAAAAAATCACCAGTGCTTACCTTATAACATTCCCCTGAAACATTTGTGTGCTCTCTCCTCCTCCTCCTCCTCTTCCTCCTCCTTCTCCTCTTTTGTTTTGTTTTTGAAACAGGGTCTCACTATGTAGTTCTCGTTGGCATGGAACTTGCTACATAGACCAGGTTGACCTGGAACTCACACAGATCCACCTGCCTCTGCCTCCTGAGTGCTGGGATTAAAGATTTGTGTCACCATGCCCAACTACACTTTTTCTTTTGTGGGCCAATAATTAGGACATTTTTCTTTGGTTCTTTAAATTCTACTTTTCTCTGAGTCACACACGCACACACACACACACACACACACACTGTTTCAGATAACCACATCACAGAAGACGGTATGAATGAAGTAGCCGGAGGGCAACAGGGTTAACTCAGGCACATTTGCTAAGGAAACTATGTTTGGCAAGTATCAAGTGTCAGAGTTTCTTTTCCTGGGCATTAGAGAGTTACCAGCTTTATTTATAACTAGAGAGATTCTAAAATTGGTACCATCTGACCAGAGAAACAACATCTCTTACACTGGCAGATTCCTGTCCTCTTGGTTATGACAATAGAAACAGTGTAGGCTTCAGAGACACCTGCTGAGCAATTCAGTTGGAAAATAGGTTGGTTACCATGACAAGAGAAATGTGTGGTTAGGTATGGGAAACTTTATTTATTTATTTGAGACAGGGTTTCATATATCTCAAGCTCACTATGTAGTCAAGGATATGCCACCACACCCAGTTTATGAAGTTTTCAGGGCTTCTTGAATGCTAGGCAAGCACTCTATCAACTGAGCTCTATCCCTACTCTGAAGTATTCTTTAACTGAATCAATGAGACATTAACTTCTGACCCAAGGTAAACTCTAATTTTCCAAATGGAATTTTTAAATTTTGTTTTTTGAGAGGAAAATAAGGCTAGGAATACATCAACATCATCTAGATATAACTGGAAAAATAATTCCAGCTGGGATGTGGTGGCATATGTCTGTAGTTCCAGCACTCTGGAGGCTGAGGCAGGATTGTGAGTTCAAAGTCTGATACATGGAAAAAAAGTTTGAGCCCAACCTGGGATACACGAGACCCTGTCTCAGAAAAAAAAAGAAAGTAAGAAAAAAGAAAAAAGTTAACACGCAGAGTATCAATCCCTTAATTTTGAATTTCTGTCCATCTGTAGGTGCAGTAGACTGGATTCCGTTACTTGGGTCTATTGCCACCTAGTGGTATATTGCTGATATTTCAATTTGAGACCCTAGGAGTAGAAATCATGGCCTCTTCCCGTCTAAGACCCGTCTGGTCCAAGTCCGCCTTTTCTGTCCTTACCTCAGAAAGTCATTAGGTCTCATTCACCCAAGGATTTTTGTATCGTTACTTTTCATTGCAAAAAAATATTCTAGCATCTATGCACATCCAGTTGAAAGTAAAGTCTAAGGACTTAAGTCACTATGTATGGACAAGTTATCCAAGCTCCTGGGCTTCAACCGCCTCTTTTGGATGGGGATAGTAACATCTGCCTCATAGAGTTATTCTTATTAAGTTGGTTGATACGGGGCCTGGGGAGATGGCTCAGTGTGTTAAGTGCTTACCAAACAAGCATGAGGACCTGAATTCAGATTGTAAGCACCCACATTAAAAAACAAAAAAACAAAACAAACAAAAAAACAGATATGGTAGCACACGCCCAGAGTCTCTGCAACCCAGATCTGGAAACCAAGACAGGTGGATCCTGGAGGTTTGCTGACCAGCCAGTCTAGTTGAAATGGTAAACTCCAAGATCACTGAGAGATCCTGTCTCAAAAACTAAGATTGAGGACTGACAAGTTGGTTCAGTGCATATCTCCCAACCTGATGACCTGAGCTCAGTCCCAGAACCCACATAAAAGATGAATGTGGTCACATGAATCTGTGATCCCAACACTCACCAGGATCAGCTAATGGGTGTTGAGGGTGAAACCCAGAGCTTCATGAACACTAGACAACCACTCTATCAACTGAGCTGCATGCTCAGCTCATTTCCCCCTTTTTTGATAATTTATTTTACGTTTTTTTTTTTTTTGGTCTTTTTGAGACACGGTCTCCCTGTAAGCCCCAGCTGTCCTGGAACTCACTAAGTAGACCAGGCTGGCCTTGAACTCACAGAGATCCGCCTGCCTCTGCCTCCCGAGTGCTGGGATTAAAGGCGTGTGCCACCACGCCCAGCAACTTTTAAAATTTTATTTTTTACTTTATGAGTGTTTTGCCTGCAGGTTTGTGAGTACACTACTTGCAAGCAATGCCTGAGGAGGCCAGAAGAGAGCATTGGAGCTGTCTAAGTTATTTATAGTTTCTGGCTTTAATTTTGGTAGGTCATATGCATTAGAAATTCATTCACTTTTTCTAGATTTTCCAGTTTTTGGAGTGTATGTTTTCAAAGAATTCTGTAATGATCTGGATTTTATTGGATTCAACACCCATTCATCTCTAATTTTGTTAATTTGTGTCTCCTCCCTCTCTTATCAAATTGACTAGGGGTTTGTCAGTCTTACTAAATTTTTCAAAGAACCAATCCTTTCTTTGGTTGGCTTGGTTTATTGTTTTTAGTCACCATTTCATTAACTTCTCTAACTTTTATTATTTCTTGCCGTCTACTGGTTTGGAATTGGCTTATTTACTTTGACCCTTTAAGCACATCATTAGGTTGTTTGAGAACTCTAAATTAAAAAAAATTTTTAAATATGAGCACCTATATATTTTCCTCCTAGGACTGCCTTGGCTGTATCCCAGGGGTTCTATTGGTTATGTTCTCATTTTCATTTGACTCCTGGATTTTCAATTTCCTTGTTAATTTCTTCAATGACCCACTGTACATTAAAAAGTGTATTATTTGGGGCTGGAGAGATGGCTCAGCAGTTAAGAGCACTGGCTCCTCTTCCAGAGGACCTGGCTTCAATCCCCAGCACTCACATGGTGGCTACCATTCATAACTCCAGTTCCTGGGTATCTGACACCTTCTTCTTATCTCTGTGGGCACTGCATGACATGGGTGCACCTACATACACACAGGCAAAATACTCAGACACATAAAATAAGAATAAATAAATTATAAAAATGTATTATACAGTCTCCAAGCATTTTTAAATTTTAACTTTATTTATATTTTAAAGAGTGTTTTGCAGGCATGCATGCAAGTGTACCCATGCATACAATGCCCACAGAGGCCAGAAGAGGGTATCAGATTCCCTGGAACTGGAGGCACAGATGGTTGTTAGCTACCATGTGGGTGCTGGGAACCAAACCTGGGGGTCCTCTGCAAGATCAGCTAGTGTTCTTAACTGCTGAGCCATTTCTCTAGACCCTAGTCTCCAAGTATTTTTGTAGTTTCTGTACTTTCTCTTGCTGTTAACATCTATTTTTACTCCATTATGGTCTGATTTGATATAAAGAATTGACGATTTTTAAATGTTTCTTTTTTTGGTCTTTTTGAAGCAGGGTCTCCCTGTAGTCCCAGCTGTCCTGGAACTCACTATGTAGACCAGGCTGGCCTTGAACTCACAGAGATCCACCTGTCTCTGCCTCCCAAGTGCTGGGACTACAGGCATGCACCACCACGCCCGGCTTTTAATATGTTTCTTAAGGCTTGATTTGTGAGCTATAATGTGATCAATTTGGGGGAAGGTTCCATTTGTTGCTGAGAAGAATGTGTGTTCCCTATCTGTTGGATGGAATATTCTGTATATATCTGTGAAGCCCAGTTGATCTATAGTGTATTTTAGCTCTGAGACTTCTTTGCTTATTTTTAGTTTGGAATAACTATCTAAATAGAAGGGTGGGATATTGAAGTTACTTGCTCATATCTGTCAGGACCTATGTGGCCTTTCCTTCTTATTAGTGTTTGTTTTATGAAACTAGGGGCTCCAATATTTGGTGCATAATTGTTTACAATTGTATATCTTCTTTTTAAAAAGATTATTTTTATTTTATGCATACAACTTTAAAAATATTTTTCATTTTTATTTTTATATGTATGAGTGTACTGTTTGCATGTATTTAAGTGTACCTGTGCCATACAATGCCTGTGGTGGTCAGAAGAGGATGTCTGATCCCCTGGAACTGGAGTTATGGATAGTTATTCATCCTCATGTGGGTGCTGGGGATTGAAACTAGGTCCTCTGTAAGAGCAGTCAGTCCTCTTAACCACTGAGCCACCTCTCTGGCCCTGTGTACAGGTATTTTTGCCTGCACCTATGTGTGTGCCTGGTGACCAGGGAAGCCAGAAGAGGGTGTCAGATTCCATGGAACTGGAGTTACAGACAGTTGGTAGCCACCATATGGGCGCTGGGAACTGAACCCAAGTCTTCTGCAAGAGGAGTCAGTGCTTTTAACCATTGAGCCATCTCTCCAGCTGTGTTGGGCATATAACAAGTTAGGACCAGCCAGAGGCAGGTGGATCTCTGTGAGACCCAGGCCAGCCTGATCTACATAGTGAGTTCTAGGCCAGCAGGGGCTATAGGGAGCCCCTGACTCAAAACAAAACAAAACAAAACAAAAACAAGACTCATAACAGCTCAAGAAATCAAATAAAAAATCTCTACAATGAAAACTTCAAGTCATTGAAAAAGGAAAAAGGAAATCGGCCCAGGCCTTTAATTTCACTAGGGAGGTAGAGGCGAGTGAATTTCTGTGAGACTGGATCTCTGTGAGATCAGGGCCAGCTTGATTTCCATAGCAAGTTTCAGGCTAACTGTGGCTACCAGCTGTAGCTGCCTGTCTCAAAAAGAAGAAGAAAAAAAAGAAGACACTAGATGATGGAAAGACCTTCCAGAGTATCACGAAAGTGGCTATAGTTCCGAAGTTAATCTACAGATTTAAAGCAATGCCATCAAAATTTCAATGTCATCCTTCACAGACCTAGAAAAACAATCCAAGAACTCATATGGAACTACAAAAGACCATGGACAGCCAAAGCAATCCTAAGGAATAAGAACACAGTTGGAGGACTCATACTACCTGACCTCAAATTACACTACAGAGCTATAGTGGCAAAGACAGCCTGGTACTGTCAAAAAACCAGAAAGAACGGGGCAGAATAGAGGATTTTTTTTTTTTTTTTGAGACAGGTTCTCCCTGTAGCCCTAGCTGGCCTGGAACTCGCTATGTAGACCAGGGTGGCCTCGAATTTATGGAGGTCTGCCTGCCTCTGCCTCCAGAGTGCTGGGATTAAAAGTATGTGCCACCATGCCCAGGGGCCACCTAATTTTTGATAAAAGACACAAAGATATGCAATGGAAAAAAGGTAGCCTCTTCAACAATGGTAAAACTGGATATCCACTTGCAGAAGAATGAAATTAGATCCACGTCTTTCATCCTGTACGAAAATTAACTCCATGTGGATCAAAGATTTATTTAACTTAAAACCTGAAACACTGAAAACTGATAGAGGAAAACAGGGAATACTCTTCAAGATATTAAGGCAGGCAGGAACTTTCTGAACAAAACTCCAGTAACACTGGAATCAACAGTGGGGACTACATGAAATTTGTTTCTGCTCAGCAATATAAACTATCAGCAGAATACACAGATGGCCTATAGAATGGGAGAAAATCTTTACATAAACACCAAGGAAATGAAACTGTTTATCAACAAATGGGCTAATGAAATAAAAATTCTTAAGAGAGAAAACATAAATGACCAGTTACTATTTTTTAAAGTGCTCAACATCCCTAATCATCAGGGAAATGCAAATTAAAACTACTTTGAAATACCACCTCACTCCAGTCACAATGGGTATCATCAAGAAATCTGACAAGGGGTTGGAGAGATGGCTCAGAGATTAAGAGCATTAGTTGTTCTTGTAGAGGACCAGAATTTGGTTCCCAGTACCCATGTAGTGGCTAACAAGTCCCAAGGGATCCAATGCCCTCTTCTGGCATCTGTGGGTATTGCATGACACAGGTACACTTAAATGCAGGCAAAATACCACACATAAAACAAAAGTAATTAGAAAAATAAATCTGACCAAAAGGTTTAGCGAGATGGGTAAGAGCTGCTCTTGCAGAGGACCTTGGTTTGGTTCCAAGAATCCACATCAGGCAGCTCACAGGTGTTTGTAACCCCAGCTCCAGGGGCTCTGAAGCCCCAAGGCTTCCTCAGACACATGGTACACACACAGCTTGAATTTAGACTTGCTTTGTTTCAAATCTACACATGGTACACACACACACACACACACACACACACACACACACACACACACTCTTTAAAAAAATATGACAAATGTTGGAGAGGATGTGGAAAAAGAGGAACCCTTATTTGTTACTGCTGGGAGTTTAAGTTAATAGTCATTATGGACTCAGTTTGGAGGATCCTCCAAAAATTAAAACTAGAGCTACCATGTTAACTTTCCTGATGTTGTGATAAAACACCATGACCAAGGCAATTTATAGAGGGAAGAATTTATTTGGCTTAGAGTTCCAGAGGGGGTAAGTTCATTATGGTGAGAAGGCATGGCAGCAGAGGTGGCCAGAGCTGAAAGCTGAGTGTTCAAATCTTCAAGCAGGCACAGGGAGCAGAGCAGATTGGAAGTGGGCATGGCTCTACGTGCTAAAAGTCTGCCCCCACTGACTTGCTTCCTCCAGCATGGCCATACCTTCTAAAGGTTCCCTGACCCTCCCCAAACAGCACCACCAAATGGGGACCAACTGTTCAAATACTTGAAGCTTATGGGGGACATTCTCATGCCACCACTCATATGACCCAACTATTTTCATTCCTGAGAATCCATATCCTACTACCAAGATAGTTATTATTTATTGCTGCTCTAATAATGAGGAAATTGAACCAGTCCAGATATCCATTAGGATGAATGGATAACGAAATGTAGCACACATACAATATACAGAAAAGCAGATGGACCTTAAGTATATTAAGCAAGGTGACCCAGATTCAAAATGACAAAAACATGTCTTTCCTTGTATGTGGAGCCTAGCCTATCGTGTATACATGTATCGATGTAAACAGGTGTAAGTGTATATAGCTTAATATTTAGAAAGATCAAGGTGATAGGAAGGATGGAATGCAGGTAAAAGGACATGAATCTTGAAAAAGATACAAAGCTAGTTTTGTTTTCTAGTTTCAACTCCATCATTGTCTGCTTTTTCATGGTGGATACATTAATTCGACTTTCTGGGTACTGAAGTAGCAAAGACCATTTTTATATTCCAAAAGAACTCAACTTCGACCCAATTAGAAAAAGTAATTAAAACCTTTTGTTTTGGGAGAGATGGTTCTGTGGTTAAGAAATCTTACTGCTTTTGCACAAATCCTTTGTTCAGTTTCCAGCACCCATGTCCAAAGGATCTAATGCAGGCCCTCTTCTGGCCTCTGAGGACACCTGCATTCACATTAATATACACATATCCATACACACACATGATAATTATGTAACTACTGTTGTTCATAAAGTATGATAGAAAATCATATCTTCAAAAGGACTGGAGAGACGGTTTAGCAGTTAAGGGTGCATACTGCTCTTGCAGAGGACCCAAGTTCAATTCCCAGCATCCACATCAGGCAGCTCAAACTCCCTGTAACTCCCAATTCTGGGGAATGTGACACCTGAAGTCTCTCCTGCACTCACACACAATAGACACTTCCTCTCCAAACACATGTGGGTTTGGTTATTACTTAACTTCAAACAGCAGTTAGTATATAAAGCAGACTGACATTACTTGTAATTCAAATATTAGTCATCAACAATGACTTTATAGGGTTGGGGATATAACTCAATGCATGGCACTGGTCCAAACCTCAGGATTGAAAAAAAAAAAAAAGTGTGTTGGAGCCAGCGTGGTGGCGCATGCCTTTGATCCCAGCACTTGAGAGGCAGAGGCAGGTAATCTTTGAGAGCAAGGCCAGCTGGGGCTACAGGGAGAACCTGTCTCAATAAAAAGGGGTGTTGGGATGGGGGCATAACCCCAGTGCTTGGAGGTGGAGGCAGGAGGATCAGGAGTGCAGTTATCTTCCGCTACGTAGTGAACCTGGGGTACATGACACTGTCTCAACAACAAAAAAATGGGGTTGGGGAGATGACTCGATCAGTAAGGTGCTTGCTGTTTCCCATGGGTGCATTGAAGTTCAAGTAATGGCCAGTGTGCATCTTAAGTGTCTGACTCCAACTGAACCCTACCTGTGGATTGATTCCTTTATAAGGTATTTGTTCTGTATTAATTTTTTAAAAATTACCAGCTCCATAGCATTAATAGTCCAGTATTTCCATAAAAATACAATTTATTACAGAGTTGTGGTCAAGCTAATTCCAACTTTTGAGTTGTATTCTCCCCTTATTGGCATATTACTGCACACCTTCAACATTTTATTGGCTGAAGGGATTCCCTCCAGACTTTCTTACATAAAAGGCAAAAAACTGAATCTACCCCACTGAAAAATATTTTTTGTAATCACGCAAATTACTTATAATAGAAATGTCCAGGGTTAGCAAGACAGCTCAGAAAGTAAAAACTTGCTGTGCAAGCCTGCTGACTTGAGGTCCAGTCCTGGGATCCACATAAAGGTTAGAACTGACTGCAAAGTTGTCATTTGACTTCCATGCATACACACAGTAAAACATCATACAGATTAAGTGCTCAAAATGGCACATAAGTAAGGGGTGGGTGAGTGGCATGCTCTTAAGGAGGGACAAAGAATCACCTATGTCTGAATGAGTGCATTTGCCCTCAGGACCATGAAAAGGGAGTTTTGTATGGATGCAGCTTAGCTGATGCTTTCCCAGGAAAATAATCATATCCAGTTCAAAAGGAGGCAGTTGTTACCCACCTGTTCATTCACCAAACAGAACTACAGATCTGGAACTATTTCAAGTCTAATCTGCTCTTTGTATATCCTTAGACCAACTGTTTTGCATTTAAAAATATTTTATTATTTTTTGTGTATGCATGTACTGCCTGCATGTGTAAGCACACCCATGTCATATATTGTCTGAAGATGTCAGAAGGGGCTGGATTCTCCTGGAACTGGAGTTACAGGTGGTTGTTAGCTACCATGGGCCCGGGGATCAAACTTGGCTCCTCTGAAAGAGCAGCCAGTGCTCTTAAAGGCTGCTCTAGTCCCACTTTGCATTTTGCAACAGCATCTTATCACATTACAAAAAAACAATTTAGAATATATGTAGCTGGGCATGGTGGCACATGCCTTTAATCCCAGCACTCAGGAAGCAAGAGGCAGGTAGATCTTTGGAGTTCTAGGCCAGCCTGTTCTACATAGTGAATTCTAGGTCAGTTGGGGTTACAGGGAGACCTTGTCTCAAAAAGACCAAAAAAAAAAAAGTATTATGCGGCTGTAAGCCTAGCTCTAGGTTCGAGAATAAGGAGTGTGATAAAGCAGGATACTGATGTCCTCCTCCTCTTCTGGCTTCTGCATATGCACATATACTCACACCCTGAAACTGGATGTAAAAAAGCTTAATGGCGATGAGGTATTTTAATAAATCTGGATTAGTAACAGAAAGATTTCAAGGACACTAGAAATTTAAAAACAACAAAAACAGCTGACAGCTGGGCATGGTGGCGCACACCTTTAGTCCCAGCACTAGGAAAGCAGAGTCAGGCGGATCTCTGTGAGTTCAAGGCCAGCCTGGTCTACATGCCGAGTTCCAGGCCAGCTGGGGCTCCAGGGAGACCTGGTCTTAAAAAAAGACCAAAACAAAACAAACAAAAAAACACAAACAGGTGAAGAAATTTCTTAGTTTTGGCCCAAGGGTCCCAGGTTCTACTTGTATACAAATAAATGGTAGGAAAGTTTATCACCAAATCTTGAATTTTGTATTGATTCAAAACCGGACCCATAAAATCATGCTAGCCCACCTAAAATTAACACAGTATTTATTATGTGTGAATTTGTATAATCACTTGAATGCATCAACACATTCATATTAACACTTGCACAGCCTTCTCACTCCCTGTATCTGAGGCTGAAGCCTCACACATCCTTACCTTGTGGGCTTTGTGTGCATAATCACTACACAGTTAAATAGCACTAGTAGTGCCAAAAGGCTGCAGCTTGACATTTAGGCCTGCAGTTCATGGTGATCCTTTTCATATAGGGGAGCTATGGAACCTGAACAGAAAACCAGGGGAGACCAGGACAAGGGCAGAGCAAACCTCACCTCTGCAGGCTGGAGTATACCCCTGTATTTAAAGATAGGCCAGTTTAGTTACTGATGGCCTTCCTCACTGTCATGAATGAATAAACAGAAAGCTTTTCTTCCCAAAGTCTCATCAGTGCTTGCATCTCACTGTACCTAGTAAAATATAGTTGGCCCTTCCTTAAAATGTCACATTTTCCCAGAAAATATGCTATACAAATATGTTTAGGATCACTGGCTGCTTTTCCTTTTCCTCCGTCTTTTCTTCCCAGAGCGTGCAGGTGTCAGCATCTCTTGCCTTTCTTCTTTGACTGTGGACACAGGCTGCCTAAAAATGATCTCATCATCTTTATCATAATTTGCTTCAGTCATGTCTGATTTCCGTTTCTCCAAAAATGTTGGTGTACAAACTGGTGTAGGGCCCTGAAATCAACAGGAAGAATAACTCAGGGAAGTAGAAGGAAGGGTAACAGGCATGACTACCCAAGAAACTGCCCTCCTAGTTTGTCCAAGTTGTGCCATGTAAGATTTTCCATGTGCTTTTATCTTCTGATGACAGGATTGTAGATATTTAGGAGTTTGGACACTTGCTGAACCATTTTCCAGACAGCCCCCTTCCCACCCCGACCAAACACAAAACTGCTAAATCAGCAGTTAAGAATCTACCAAAAATGTCACAAGATTCAGTTTGGGATCTAGCCAGATATGATGGTATATTCTCATAACACTAGCATTTGGGAGGTAGAAGCAGGAAGATCAGGAGCTAGGCCAGCCTGGGCTACATGAGATCCTGTCTCAAAGCACCAAAATAAAACAAAACACCCTCCCCCTGCCACTGAAATATGTATTTAAAACATTTATATATTTTATGAGTGTTTTGCCTGCACCACATGACTGAGTCCCTTGGAGACCAGAAGAGGGAGTCAAATCCCTTGGAACTGGAGTTATAAATGGTTTAAGCCTCCATGTAGATGCTGGGAACTAAACCTGGGTCCTCTGCAAGAGCACCAAATGCTCTAAATGACTGAGCCATCTCTTCAGCTGCTTGAAATAAAATAAATTTTAAAATTACACTCATTACATGTGCCTTAGCGTGCGTAGATCAGGACAAGTGCTAGAAGTTGTTCTCTCCTACCGAGTGGGTCCCAGGATCAAGCTCAGGTTGTCAGGTTTGGCAGCAAGTCCCTTTAATCCCTGAGACATCTCCTGGGCCCAATCCACTGAAATCCTAACAGAATAAAGTAGCGGAAGCTGCTTTCCATCTTCCAGTTATTTCTCTTAATGCCTGGTGCCCAGAATACAAGGATGGTCTCACCTGACTATCCACAGACTTTTCAGGTGTGTTAGCAGTGGCCCTTGAAACTCCCTTCCTCTTCTTTTTCTTAGGTACGCCTGAAACCTCTGTTTTTGGGTTAGGTAAAACCTGAAAATAATTAACAATTTGCAGATTTGTCAGTCACATGCATACACTACAGCTGTATACCTATCTTTAAGCTTCAATGGCCAACTTCCAATGACCCACATATTGGCAGGGTCAAAGGCTTTGATAGAACCCAGGTGATGGTGAATGCCTGTAATCCCAGCATTTGGGAGGCTGGGGCAGAAGGATCACCAGTTCATGGTTGGCCGGGATCACATGCTACACTGTCTCAAAAGGTCTTTAAGTGGGTGCTGGAAATCGAACCCGGGTCATCTGCAGGAGTAGCCAGTGCTCTTAACCACAGAGCCATCTCTCCAGCCCTTAAAAAAAAAGGTCTTAAAGCCGGGCATGGTGGCACACACCTTTAATCCCAGCACTTGGGAGGCAGAGGCAGGCAGATCTTTGTGAGTTCAAGGCCAGCCTGGTCTACATAGTGAGTTTCAGGACAGCTGGGGCTACAAGGAGACCCTGTCTCAAAAAGACCAAAAA
>NW_008336075.1:5363630-5392619 GCF_000622305.1 Nannospalax galili | reverse complement strand
TTATTTTGATATATCACAGTGAAAGATTTATCGTCCTCTTTTTTTTTTTTTTTTTTTTTTTTTTAAAAAAAAAAAAAAAAAAAAAAAAAAAAGTCTTGACATAATGCTCCCAGAAGACTGCAACTGGGTCTGTATCTGGCAGAAGGTTACCTACCTACCAAGAAGTGTAGGAAAAGAAATTAACTCAGACCTCTAGTTTTGGAGCAAGACCCAACAGGCCTGGGAATAAATTCCATCTCTTACTAGTTAATTAATGTTTTAGAAATATAAACTGATAGGTTCTATGGAAGACCAAAACATTCAGTCAAGAACCTACCTGCTCTAATTAATGACCCATGTTTTTGTTTTATAGTGAAAGATCTAGTGCTCATTATTGTAACAGAGATTGGAAAAAGTCTCTCCTCCCATTCTTATTTCCTCACTAGCAAGGAAGTTAGAACTGGATGAATAGCTCTAACTCATCTTTCTGTACATAGGATCGCTTTGTTCCAACATATGTGTTTATTATTTTTTTCATTTTATGTGTTTGAGTGTATTGCCTGCATAGGTCAGAAGAGGGCATTGGATCCTCTGGAACTGGAGTTACAGACAGTTGCTAACTGCCATGTGGATGCTGGGATTCGAACTTGGGTCCTCTCCAAGAGCAGTCAGTGCTCTCAACTGCTCAGTCATCTCTCCAGCCCCCACCCTATGCATTTATAATAAATCAAGAGAACTGATGCTAATTTTGACAAAGATTTTAGGAATATTTCCATTTTAAAAGAACATGAAACAAGGCCGGGCATGGTGGTGGCACACCTTTAATCCCAGCACATGTGAGGCAGAGGCAGGAGTATCTCTGTGAGTTCCAGGCCAGTTGGAACTGCAGGGAGACCCCGTCTCAAAAAAACAAAAAATCTAAAATGTTAGGTGTGGAGAGACAGTAGAGCAGCTAAGGGCACTGGCTGCTCTAAGAGAGGATCCAGGTTTGGTTCCCAGCACCCAAATGGCAGCTAACAACCATCTGGAACTCCTGTTCTAGGAGATCTGACTTCCTCTCCTGGCTTCCATGTGCACTGTGTGCACATGGTACACTCAATATACATATGGAAAACATCATACACATTAAAAAAAAAAGATTAAAACCCCCCAAACAACACTTCTCTATCAAATGCAGTATTAATAAAACATGGCAGACATTGGCTTTCTTTTTACAATGACCTCACCTGGTTATCCACAGACTGTTCAGGTGTGTTAGCAGTACCTTTCGAAACTTCTTTCTCCTTAGCTATGCTTGGAATCTCTTTTTTGGGTTTAGGTAAAACCTGGAAATAAATATTAAGACTTCAATAATTTTCCAATTTACCAACCACATGTGTATACTGTAGCTGAATGCCTATATTTTAAGCTTTAATGTCCATCTACCAAACAGTTCACATGTAACCAGGGGCAAAGCTTTGATATAATCCAGGTGTGATGGTGCATGTCTATAATCACAATACATAGGAGGCTGAGGCAGGAGTTTGTGGCCACTGTGGATTACACAGCAAGACCCTATCTTAAAAAACAAAGGAAGGGGGAGGGCTGGAGACATGGCTCAGTGGTTAAGAACACTAACAGCTCTTGTAGAGGATCCAGGTTCTAGTCCTAGCACCCACATGGCAGTTAACAGCTGTCTGTAACTCTAGTTCCAGGGGATCTGAAGCCTTCTTCTGACCTCCCAGGCACTGCATGACACAGGTACACCCACCTACACACAGACTAAAAAAAAAAAAAAAAAAAAAAATAAAAAAAAAAAAAAAAAAGGCAGGCAAGAGAAGAGCACTTTTTTTTGGGGGGGGGCACCTGAGGATGTAGCTCAGCTGGTATAAAGGTACCTGCCAAGCACACCCCATGCCCAAGCCCCAAGGTTCAAACCCTAGGACTGCATAAACCTGGCATGGTCATATACACCTGCAATCCCAGCACTCAGGATGAGAAGCTCTATGCCAACCTCAGCTAAATAGCAAGTTTGAGGCCAGTCTGGGATACATGAGACCGTGTCATAAAAAAAAAAAAAATCCTGCATGATGCAGAAGTCCATCTAAACCCATTTATCTTAGGAGGATCCATGTTCAGGGCTTGTCTGGTTTAGTGTAACTCAAACCAGCCTGGGCAATTTAATAAGACCTGGTCTCTAAACAGTGGTGGGCAGAGGGCTGTATCTCAGTGGCAGGATGTCTGCCTAGCATGCTTGATGCCAAGGGTTCCATTCCTAACACTATAAAACATAAAAATCTAAAATGCACTGTTCTACTTTTAGCAAAAACCTTACTTGTAGAATGTGGGGTGGGAGGGAGTAGTTTAGCACTAGGGCACTTGTCTAGCACATGTGGAATCCAGCAGAAGTCAACCAATTGAAAGAGCCACATACACACAAAACAAACAAAAACCCTAGCACATGAGAAGCACTGAGCTAGATGCTACACAAATAATCACATAGACACATGGATGTGAAACCCATCCCTAAGAAAAACCACCAAGAAAATCCCATGAGAGGATATTTACCAATGAAGGAAAACTATAATCTATTCCCTTCTCAGCTAATCTCTTTCTCAGTAATTTTTCTTTCTTCTTAAATCGCTCTTCCATCCGCAACCTTTGCAGAAATTTCCGATTCTGATTATACCGTTTTACTGCTGGAAATGATGGCTGATGAAATGGAACGTTCCACTCCTTAAAAAGTTCTTCATGGACTTTTTCGGGTGGCATAAAATGACCTATTAAAAAAAACAAAAACAGAAATCTGGGCGTGGTGGCACATGCCTTTAATCCCAGCACCAAAAAACCCCCCAAAACAAGTACGAAAGGATGTTTTTTTTTAAATCTTGAGACAGGGTCTCCCTGTAGCCCCAGCTGTCCTTGAACTCAGAGATCCACCTGCCTCTGCCTCCCTGGGACTAAAGGCATGTGCCACCACACCTGGTTAGGATCATTTAGTTTCAGGATTTTCCCATAGTAAAACTTTCTGATAATAAGTACGAGCTAACTATGAAGCAGAATGGTAAAGCCTTTTCTTTAAAAAGTTTTAAAAGATTACAATTATTATGTGAGTGCACATGCTCAGATGTACATGTGGAAGCCAGAGGACAATTCTGTGACATCAGTTGTCTCCTTCCACCTTTATTTGGGTTACAGGAATCAAACTCAGGTTGCTAGTCTTGCTCTTTGATTATCTTCCACTTACAGCTTTAGCAGACGGACAGATATTCTGCCTCCATCCATAGACACACTGGATCATTTAAGAGCCCTGGACCGTTTACAGCACCTTTATCTGCTGAGCCACCTCTCTTTTTCAAACAGTCTTATGTAGCCCATGTTGGCTGGCTTTACCATATGTTGCCAAGAATGAACTAGAACTTCAGATCCTGCCTCTACCTCTTAAATGCAGGAATTAAAAGTCCTGTGCCATCACGTCCTACTAATGTGGTGCTGGGGATGGAACCTGAAGCTTCAAGCATGCTAGGAAAGCATTCTACCAATTGAGCTACACTCCAGCCCCAGAAAAGCCCATTCTAGCCTAGTAGGATTAGCTAATAATTTCAGACAGTCACAAAACTTTGTAGAATACAGAGCCGTTTCTGAGATATTCCTACAAGCAAAGTCAGTCACAGCACAGCACTGATGAGCAGCACCCTGAGATTTCTGCCTAGCTGCTTCCTCTTGGCAGGAGCCAGGCTTTCAACTGAACACAGAACCCCCCTCAGGCCACCAGTGTGTCTCAAGTGAAGAAAGTTGGGAAAGAGATGTTGCTGGGTAGCCTGTTAACTTGTGAACTAATTACCCAAGAAGGGCACACTCTGCCACAGGTATAAGTGGACAAGAAACTCAGCCCAGCCTTTGGAGGACAATGAGATCTGGCTAGTGAAGCTATTGGTGCTGTGAGGACACAAGAGTCAGTGGCTCTACTTGCTGATTTCTATTTGCTGTGGGATCAATTTTTCCAGTGTATACATGTGAATGCCCATGCATGTATGTAGATTTGTGTGTCTGTGCAGTAGAGGACATCTGGTTTTCTGTTCTACGATCTTCCACCTTATTCCCTTGAGACAGGGTCTTCCCACTGAACCTGCAGCTAGGCTGGCATCCAGCACTGCTGGCAATGTCATTTAGTCAGATTTTGAAATCTGATTCCTTACCTTTGGTGTTATCCTATTTAGACTCCACTAATTGGCTGCATGCAGGCCTCAGAAATCTAAAATTCAATCCACAGCCTATTTCTTCTTCATCCCTGCTCTCTCTCACATTCCCTGACAACAAAATGTTAGTCATCCCTGGTTTGGCATTTACCATCCACTTGGCAAGAGATGATCTCGGCCTTAACTCCCACCCCTTTACCTGGCTCATGGCTGTTTAATCTTCAATTTTCAATTTCAGTACTTCCTTAGGGAAGCCTTTTCCTTCACCATTAAGGATGCAACATTCTTCCCCCACCCCCAAAGAACCTGCCCAGTTCCATGTGGGCACACGAGCAGCCCTTACGCTGAAGGTCAGAGCACTTACACACTAGAAGTCTTTCACCAAAGAGGTAGTTGTTCATTGTTTCAGCAACTATCTTGGCGACATCCTCAGACTCAAACTCCAAAAAGGCGTAGCCCCTGCTGTTTCCAGTCTGCAACAGAAAACCCAAAGAACAGTTATACCTAACAGGCCACCAAGCTCCTAACTACTCTCAACAGCCTCCTTCACAGTCACAGTGCTACACTACTTAAGTTCCAACTCCAGCTCTCACATTCTGAACATCCAAAGTAGTCCCGAATGAATACCCAATGCACTGTTCTTGAATTTCTGGTTAGCTATAACAAGTACGAGATTACTCTGGCTGGAATTTATTCTCCAGGATGTCCCACCATACAAAGGCCATCTTTTAGGCTCCCACAGCCCTTGACCCATACTCTCATTTCACTGGAGCCTTAATCATCACGTATCGTAACACATCTCAGAGAGAATGTTTCCATTAAAAAATGCAGGCAGGCTGGGCATGGTGGCACACCTGCTGTGTGAGAGGATGGGGCAGGATAAACTGTTGATCTTTTGAGTCTGAGGCTAGTCTGGGTAACTTAGTAAGACCTCAACATAGGGATGCGGCTCAATGCTCTCCTGGCATGAACAAGGCCCTGGGTTCCATTCCCAGTACTAGACACATGTTAAGAAACAATCAACTTCAGTGACACTATGCTACCAACCCCCTCGGGTACTGACTCTTATAGCCAGAACAAAGGACAGTGCCAGCATTCTCTGAAATGCTTAGTCAAGTTCCTAACCTCAGTACCAACCTCATAAGTGGATTTCCTTACCTATCTTAGTAATAAGTGTAGTATACGTTATAGTATTCAATAATAAGTGTAGCCTGGATTTGGATCCTGGCGCTGACACTTAACTAGGGTTAGTAACATGTGAGCCTCTGCTTTTCATTCCATGGAATGAGGATAACAAACCCATCACCCTCATAAAGTTGCTAAGAAAATATGAATAATCTACAACAGCTCAACAACACGTCAAGTACTCAATGCTACCACCATTTTCTTCTTTTAGAGCCAGGCCTAGTGGTGAATACCTTTAATCCCAGCACTCAGGAGGCTACATGTGGAATTCACTCACACAAAGGACACAGACATATATACATGAATCTAAAAATTTTACAGTTAAAAAAAAAAAAAAGATATTTTATTTACTATTTTTATGTGTATGTGTGTACTGCCGACATGTAGATAAGTGCACCCGTGTCGTGCAATGCCTGTGGAGGACAGAAGAGGCTGTCAGATCCCCTGGAACTGGAGTTAGCTGCCATGTGGGTGCTGGGATTCGAACCCAGGTCTTCTGCAAGAATAGCCAGTGTTCTTAACTGCTGAGCCATCTCTCCAGCTCCCAAATCTAAAAATTTTAGACAGGAGCAGGACATAGTGGTACATGTCTTTTAACAGTAAGTTTGGGATAGCCAGGGCTACAGTTAGACCCTGTCTCAAATAAAAAGAGGAGGCTGGGCATGGTGGCGCATGCCTTTAATCCCAGCACTTGGGAGGCAAAGGCAGGTAGATCTATGTGAGTTTGAGGCTAGCATGGTCTATATGGCGAGTTCCAGGCCAGCTGGAGCTACAGGGAGACCCTGTCTCAAAAATACCAAATATAAATAAATAAATGAAAATACAAAAAGAGGAAAAAAACCCTACTAAACCCCTCCTTTTAATGTTGTTTAGATAGTATAAAATCAAAAACCTGCTGACATATGCAGGCCTCTGCTATGGGAGTGATGGCCAGTCAGAGTGCCTGAGCCATTCTCAACAGTCAACAAAGGAACCCAGTTTCCACAGCCTGGAAAACAAGGGTAACACATAAAACACTCATTTCCCATTGCACCTTCACTGGTTGAGCACCACAAAGGCTGCATCTCCTGATACCTGGCAAACAAATGCAGTATTGCATCATTGATCAAGCGCTTCAAGGTGCCCATAAGTGTATTTGGGAAGAACACGTTGAGGAGTGGCTATCTACGAGACTGAGGAGATTCCACGGAAGAATCAAGATGCCATGAAGGAAGCAATGGCTCAAGCACAGGAAGCTGAAGAAACAGAAGCAATGCTTGAAGAAAGAAAGAAGCCAGGGCTGCCTCAGCATCAGCAAGCAGGAGCTGTGTAGAGACAGCTAGTGACAACACAAATCTTCCCAAGAGAAGCCTTCTCCCAAAGAGGAAATGCCCAGTGAACCAGGAGAGGCAGCCAGCAGGGGGGTCCCCAAGAAGGAAAGAATTCTGAGTCAGCTGGAAGTGGGGTGAAAGAAGCTGGTAGCACCAAGAGCAGTGCCCAGAACAGATTCCCTGGGAGAAAATGCCACAAAATTCAGTTCCTATCCCATGATCCAAACCTGTATTTTTAGGACTACTTCAAGGATAGAGGCATATCTTTTCTTCTTATATAAACCAAATTGGTGTCATTAACCCTAAGGTTAGCAGCTACAGAATCATATGGTTCACTTACCAAGACTGCAATTTAATTTGAGGACTTGAGGAATTAAACTAAATGAACATTTAGAAGGATACTTGTTCTGCTCTTGAGGCTGTTTCAAATTCCCAACTGTACTCCCCCTTTCTCTTGAGTGAAGCCCGATACAATCTCATCCGATACAATCTCATGTGACCATGCACCATAAACATGCCCAACCTGCTGCCCCACGTGTCTCAGGATAACTAGGAATGCAGCGTAACAAAACCATAAATTTACTTTCAATGTGAAATTTTGGTGCAGGTGTGTGTACTGCCTGGAGGTCAACCTTGGGTGCTGTTCCTCAGGATGGCCATCCACCTTGCTTTTTGTGCCTATGTGTGGGTGCACAGAGGTTGGAGGACGTACAGAATATTCCTCTGTAGCTCTTCATTTCATTGCCTCGAGATAGGGTTTATCACTGGAAACTTGCTGTTTCCAGTTCCACTATGAACTGGAAACATGCTGTTTGGCTAGGCTGGCTAGCAAACTCCCAGGATCCACTTGTCTTTGCCCCCCACCCCATGCTGGGATTACAGGCACACAGAGTCAACGCCTGGCTTTTTAGATGGCTGTTGGTGATTAGAACTCAGAGCCTCACGCTTGCAGTGCAAGCACCCTTACCCACTAAGTCACTTCCCTAACCCCCGACCACCTTCTATTTTGAGACAATCACTTCACTGGCCTTGGGCTGGGCTAAACTGGCTCATCAGCAAGCCCCAGGGATCCTCCTGGCTCCCTGGTACTTGAATTACAAATGTGTATCACCATATCTGGCTTTTTCAATCTAGGCTCTGGGGACTGACCTAGTTAAGAGACTGAACTATCTCCCCAACCTCATGATTTCTTTTTCTTTTCTGAGACACGGCCTCACTATGCAACTCTGGCTGATCTCAAACTCACAGAAACCTGTCTGCTTCTGCCTCCCCAGTGCTGGGATTAAAGGTGTGCCATTATGCCCAACTTTATTTTCTTGTAATTTGACTGCACAGTTCTTGAGTGTGAACTTTGTAAGTTAACAATGTTGTTGTTGTCTCAATGCCAAAAAGTTGGATACTCACAAAGGACAACGTATATTGAAAAAACAACACACAAGTTCAGCTCATAAAGGATCTTACCCGTTTGCTTCTGGACAATCTGAATCTTTTAATAGCACCAAACTGGGAGAAATAGTCATAGATCTGGGTTTCTAAAAGCACCGGAGGAAGGTGGCCCACATAGATCACTCCAGGATTAAGTTTTTCTTCCTTTTTTGGCTGAGGACATAAAGAACAAATATTTTTAAAATGCAAGCTCACATTGCAACAAAACTTTCAAAACCCCTAGCTCTCCCTGATCCAAGAACCTACTCTGTACCTCTATTTATTGGAGCAGTAATTAAAGAAGTAGGCCTTCAATACCTTAGGGGTACAACCATCAAGCTGCCAATAGTCTGCTTGGGGCAGAAGAGAAGGCTGGGTGGAGAAAAGCACTTCCTGTGAAAGTCTGAGACTTGAGTTTAAAAGCGGGAACCCACAGTAGAAACGAGAACAGACTTGAAAGAGTTGGAGTACCATAATACATGCCATGGTACAAGCTCATCAAAACAACAACAACAAAAAAATTAAAAAAAGGTCACTTTAGGCTAACACCCTAGTATAATGTATGTGCTCAAGTCACCTGTATGCTGAGACAATGGATAAGTAAGCACATGTCCGATTACCTCACTGTCACTTTAACTCTGGAGAACTCCCAACATGTCCCTTTCTCTCTGAATGCAGATCACAGTCTATTCACACTATTTTCCAGAAGTTGTTAAGCTGCACAGTACAGACTCCAGCTCTCCACCACCACACTCTCACCTTCTACACTAGAACTTAAAGTTTTCTACCAGGTGCAGGCCGATCCTGCAAACCAGCATTCAGGAGGCAGAGGCAGGAGGATGAGTTCAAAGTCATCTTCTGCTACACAGCACGTTTGAGGCTTGCCTGAACTGCATGGGACCCTGTCTCCACAACAGAAAAAAAACTTCGAGATTTCCCTACTGCGCTTTACGCTTAGATCCAAAGACGTTAGGGGCTCTAGTCATCAAGTGGAACTTGACAAATAATGCCTCTTTGTTTTGTTCTTCCTTGAGCTAAGCTCTGGTCTGAGTATATAGCTCGGTTATCAGGTGACTCGCGATCCTCCCTCCGGCTTCAGCCACCCGAGTATCAGGATTACAGGAGTCAATAATGTCTTCTAAATACTCATCGGTCACCCGGCATAAAACCTCACGAATGCCGAGGTAGACCAAGAACCTGACTTTGGGGGGGGGGGGGAATCAAAGCGGAAGCGCACCAGCTTTAATACATCTCAGGTTTGGAGGCGCCGTTCTCCCGCACGTGGTTCCTGACTTCCTTGTGAGCTGTGACGGCCTAAGGGGCCAAACCTCGCAGTGATTCCCAGTCAGCTTAACTACTGACTAAAAGCTTAGTCTCCAAGCTCGTGTGATGGGCTCCTGGTTCAGTCCGCCGCACACGGTCAACGGAGACCGGTTTCCACGGCTCGGCCTCCGCCCGCCCTCCCCTACCCTGCAGACCCGGCCCGCCGCCTCCTCCGTTTCCAGACCACTCGCCTTGGCCGCACGCCGGCGGATCTGCGCCACCTCCTTCCGAAACTGCGCGTCTTCCTGTGGATTCAGCGACAGAACTGGCTCCGCTGGGCCAGCTAACACAGCCATGCTGAAAGGAGTCAGGCAGCTCGGCTCCACGCGGAACTCCCGGAAGTGACTCGACCTTTGCTTCTCGGAAGCGGAAGTAGAAGCGGGAAGAGAAATGATGAAAGACCCTCGATGGCCGTCAGGCATCCGGCAAGCTCGAGCGCACCCTCTGCCGACCGGCAGCTGAAACAGTTTCTAAAGGGAATTAAAAATCAAATCCTGGGGCTCAGCAAAAAGCTGAGGACTCTAGCTGCTCTTGCTAAGCGCCCGGGTTTAGTTCACAGCACCCACATGGCGGCTGACAACTGTCCATAAATCCAGTTCCAGGGGCTCCAACGCCCTCTTCTGGCCTCCACGGGTGCATTTACATACATGTTGCCAAAACATTCATACATATAAAATATAAATAAATTGCCAGACTTGGTGGCATATGCCTTTAATTCCAGCACTCAGAATGCAGAGGCAGGCAGATCTCTAGGAGTTCAAGGCCAGCCTGGGCTACATAGTGAGATCCAGGCTAGTTCGGACTACAGGGAGACCGTGTCTGAAAAAAACAAAAATAAATAAAATATATAAATAAAAAAATAAGGGGCTGGAGAGATGGCTCAGCGGTTAAGAGCACTGACTGCTCTTGCAGAGGACCTGGGTTCGATTCCCAGCACCCACATGGCGGCTACGAACCGTCCTTAACTCCAGTTCCAGGGGAATCCGAAGCCCTCTTCTGATCACTGTGGCATTGCACGACACGGGTGCACTCACATACATGCAGGCAATACACTCATACACATGCTAAAAAAAATTAAGTCTAGGCTTGAGGGTATGGCATGTATGAAGCTGTGGATTCCAATCCCAGCATCACATAAACTGGGAATGGTGGTGCACATCTGCAGGCCCAGCACTTGGAAGGAGGAGGCAGGAGAATCAGCTCAAAACCATCCTCAGCTACATGGTTTGAAGTCAGCTTGAGCACCATGGGACCCTGGCTCACCAACAAGCACACATGAAGTCCCAAACACCTGTGCCCTTAACATATTGCTAGCTAGTCACTCCTTTCATATACTCGTTCCTTTTTTCACTTGTGGATTTTGTTTTGTTTTGTTTTGAGGCAGGGTTTTATCCTATAATCTAACTCCTAAGCTCAAGAGATCCTCCTATCTCAGCCTCCCGAGTACCTGGAATACACATGCATAGTACCACCACACCTGGTTTAGGCTTCCCTTGCAGGGGAGACCTCAAGATTTGTTTGTAAACATATTAGTCTCATCATTAGAGCCAATTCAGCCCATGTTTTATAGTAATGGACTTTGAGTTTCAAACTGAAAAGATGAAGAAAGAATATTCTGCTCTGACATGCTATTTTGAATTAAGGACACTTTATAAAGTAGGTGTCGGGACTGGAATGATGGCTCAGAAGTTAAGAGCACTTGCAAAGGACACGGGTTCGGTTCCCAGCACCCACATGGTGGCTAAAAGCTGTCTGTAACTCCAGTTCGAGGGGATCTGACAGCATCTTCTGATGTCGACGGGCATTGCACAACACGGGTGTACTTTCACACATGCAATACACATACACATAAAATAAAAACAAAATATTTTAAAAAGCAGTTGCAAGATCATCTGCTGTGCTGGATAGCTTTAGTGTCAACTTGACACACCTGGGTTGAAGGAGCCTCAATTGGGGAATTGCCTCCATTGGACTGGCCTGTAGCCATGTCTGTGGGGCATTTTCTTGATAGTTGAGTGATGTGGAAGGGCCCAGCCCACTGTGAGTATTGCCACCCCTGGGCAGGTGGGCCTGTGTTGGATAAGAGAGCAAGCTGAGCAGGGGCCAGGGAAGCAAGCCAGTAAGCAGCATTCCTCCATGGCCTGTGCTCCAGCTCCTGCCTCCAGGTTCCTGCCCTGAGCTCCTACCTTGGAACAGGAATAGGTTCTTCCCTGATGAACTGTGACCCAGGAGATGTAAGATAAATAAACTCTTTCCTCCCCAAGTTGGTAGTGGTCAGAGTGTTTGTCACAGCAATGAAGAACAGATTAGGACACTTGGGCTCCCAGATGAACTGTGACCTGGCATATGTAAGCTGCATAAACCCTTTCCTCACCAAGTTGGTAGTGGTCAGAATATTTTGTCACAGCAATGAAGAACAAACTAGGACATCTGCCCCCCTTTTAGTTTTTTCCTTCTCCCCCTGCCCCATGTCCTCCTTCTCAAGATACAAAGGGGTTTCATTATGCCATTTTCATACATATATTCCATTTCACTTTGTTCTTATTCTTTACCCTCCTCCACTGCCCTCTCCCACTCGCTCTCTCTTCTGTGTTGTGTGCAGGACAGAGGACAACATCAGATGTTGTTTCTCAGGTGCTGCCCACTTTGTACATTTAAAAAAATTTTTTGTTTTTATTTTATGCGTGTGACTGTTTTGCCTGCATGTATGTAAATGCAGCACATGTATGCAGTGCTGGAGGAGACCTGAAGTGGGCATCAGATCTCCTGGAACTGGAGTTACAGATGGTTGTTAGCTACCATGTGGGTACTGAGAATGGAACCCCGGTCTTTAACTGCAAGCTTGCTGGAGCAATTATGTATGCATCTAGCTCCAACAGTGCAACTAAGTGGTAGAAAATTCAAAGTTACTTTAGCAGAAAGACCAGAAAAATGCCATGCTTGCTAACTAGCAATAAAAATTCTGTATTGGGGGCTGGAGAGATGATTCAGCAGTTAAGAGCACTGAATGCTCCTCCAGAGGACCTGGGTTCGATTCCCAGCACCCACTGGCAGCTAACAACTGTCCATAGTCCAATTCCAGGGGATCCGACATTATATTCTGACCTCCTTGGGCATTGCACAACATAAGTGCACTCACATGTATGCAGGCAATACATTCATACACATAAAGGAAAAATAAATAAAATATTTTTTTAAAATTCTGTTTTCAAAAAATAAAAATAAATTCTGTTTTCAGAGCCTGGCATGGAGGTGCATGCCTTTAATCTCAGCACTCGGGAGGCAGAGGCAGGCGAATATCTGTGAGTTCAAGGCCAGCCTGGTCTATATAGCAAGCTCCAGGTTAGCTGGGGCTACTCTTTGTCTTAAAAAAAGATCAATTTTTTTTCTATTTTCACTGTATAGAAACAAAACTATATAGAGCCAAGTACTTGGTGGCTCACACCTGTCAGTAGGCTCAGCATTTAGGAAATTAGTCTTGTGTTCAGTTCCCACCATGTGTGTAGTACATGCCAGAGTCTAGACTCAGAGGTTCAAGGTTATCCACAGCTACATAGCATCATGAGAACTTGTCTCAACACAACAAACTCAACTAATAAGTTAATATTAACATTTATTTATTTCTAAATATTTTAATTGTTTTTATTTTTTTATGTATGAGTATTTTGCCTGCATGTATGTAAGCGCAATGCCTGAGGGAGCCAGAAGAGGGCATCAGATCCCATGGAACTGAAGGTAAGGACAGGCATTAGCCACTGATACCTGGGTCCTCTGAATGAGTAGTAAGTGCGTTTAACCATAGTCATCTCTCCGGCCCAATATTAACATTTAAATAGAAGACACTCGCCCCAAAGATTTATATAAATGCTGGAGCTAACAGAAGAATCAACTAGCTTACTAAATGATTAGTTAGAGGCATACGTCCTGGAATAGTAGGAAAGAGGAAGGAGGGACAAAAGGCACCTGTGGTACGTAACATGGTACAAGCAAGTAGGTCTCTTTCGGAAAGGCATGAGGGAATTGCAGAGAACAAGAAATAAGAGATTGTGAACATTGCTTTTAGTCTTTTCGTTTTTTAAATTTACTTGCTTATTTTGTGTGTGCATGCTATAGTGCCCATGTGCAGGTCAAAGGACAACTTTTAAGAGTTATTTCTCGCCTACCATTTGTGTTCTGGGATCTGATTTATTTTACTCACTGAGCCAATTTGCCACCCAACTCCCCCCTTTTTTGAGACAGGGTCTCATGTAGTCCAAGCTGGCTAAGTGTTGGTTTATGTGTTGTTGGGGATGGAATGCAGGGCTTCATATATGCTAGACTTTACCTTTACCAGCTGAGCTGCATCCCCAGCCCCTTTCATTGTTCTTTAAGAAAATATTTATTTTAAAATTTATTTTGTGTCTCCTCTCTCTCTCTCTCTCTCTCTCTCTCTCTCTCTTTCTCTATCAACATGTGTCCAGGAGGACAGAAAAGAGCATCAGATCCCCCGATACTGGAGTTACAGATGGTTGGGAGTCCCCTGATATAGGGTAGGAACTGAACTTGGGTCTTCTGGAAGAGGAACAAGTGTTCTTAACCATTGAGCCATTTCTCCAGCCCTCCTTCCAGTTTTCTTTCTTTTTTTTTTTTCCTTTTTGAGACAGGGTCTCTATGTAGCCCCAGCTTGCCTGGAACTCGCTATATAGATCAGGCTGACCTCGGATTCACAGAGATCTGCCTGCCTCTAAAGGGCAATTTGTGGGAATGGGCTTTCTCCTTCTACCATGTCCTGGGAATCAAATTCAGGTTGTTGACCTTGGTGGCAAGCACCTATATCTTCTGAGCCATCTTGCTGGCCTGCTATGAAGATTAATTTAAGCCAAAGATGTTTGAGATTCAATAGCTACAGAAAGAAGCCTCTGGGAGTTCCTGTATCTAAGAGAGCAACTTCTGGGAGAACAAGGCTGCACTTTAACCTCAACACCTGTGCTGTGACATGTGTGTCCACACATACACTAAAGTAAAATAAATAAATGTAAAAAAATAGGGGGCATTGGAGAGAGGGTTCAGTGGTTAAGAGCATTGATTGCTCTTGTAGAGGACCTGGGTTCGATTCCCAGCACTCACATGGTGACTCCAGTCTCAGGGGATCCAATGCCCTCTTCTGGCCCCTTTGGGTATTGCATGCACAGGTGCACTTACATACATGCAGGCAAAACACTCATACACATAAAATAAAAATAATAAAGTATTTTTAAAAGGACTGAAAGATCACTATTTTTATTTTTATTTGATTTATGTGCATGTGTATTGCCTGCATGTAGGTAAGTGCACCCATGTCATGCAATGCCCACAGAGGACAGAAGAGGCTGTCAGATCCCCTGGAACTGGAGTTACGGACAGTTAGCTGTGTGTGGGTGCTGGGATTTGAACCCGGGTCTTCTGAAAGAGCAGTCAGTGATCTTAACCACTGAGCCATCTCTCCAACCCCAGATCACTGTTTTTAAATAAATAATTATCACAAACTCTCTAATCTCCTGTTCTCCCCAAATCCCTACTTGTGCTTCTTAAAGAAATCTACTTGCTCTTACTGTATTACCCAGGACTCATATGGTAGAAGAGAACCCAATTCTGCAAGTTGTCCTCTGACCTCCACACATTTGAGTGTTGTGGCACTCAAATGTACATATACTTACACATATGCACATGTACAAAATAAAATAAGTAAAAATATAATTAATAAATAATCTTCATACTAATTGTGGGATTTTGAAGGGTCATCTACACTGGCCTGACTCTGATATCCAAACCACATAAGGACAGAATAAAAATATACTCACAACACACACACACACACACACACATCAAAAATAGAGCAAAGCAATAAACTTAAGACTTAAAATACAAAATTCTTAGAGGAAGACACAGGAAAAGTTCCATAATATTAGATTTGACAATGATTTAAAATTTTTTTATGCATGCCTGAGTGTGTGTGTGTGTGTGTGTGTGTGTGTGAGAGAGAGAGAGAGAGAGAGGGAGAGAGAGAGAGAGAGAGAGAGAGAGAGAGAGAGAGATACCATGTGTGCTAGGATGCCCTTAGAGGTCAGAAGAAGGTGTTGGATCCCGTGGAGCTGCTGTTACAGATGATTGTGAGGTCAGCTGAGACAGCATAATGAGACTTCATTTCCAAAACGAACAAACAGAAAACGGGCAGGGCTGGGGAGATGGTATTTGTGGGGACCTAAAGGCCCCATCTTGCAGAAATCCAAGAGGAAGTTACTGGGGCACGGCCTGACTTGTTTTAAAAGTCTGAAGAATACTTCCGCACTGCTGAGGAGTGCATGATCAGCGTGTGACCATCCTTAAGATACACTCTCGGAGGGGAGGGGGGAGTTCCAGGTGCCTTTATAAGCTCTGTAACACCTGCAATAAATGAGTCCCTGCCTGACTAGGCTCCCCAATGCATATGATCGTCCCCGGTACTGGGGGCGGTGTGGGCTGGCGAATGGCGCGCTTACTTGCTGGTTCGAACCCCTGGCAGTATTGTCAGTAAAAATGTTTGCCTTGAAAGCTTGAGGACATGGGTTTGATCCCCAGAACCCGTGTAAAAACGTTGGATCTGGTGGTGTACACTTGTACAATTCTGGGAATGTAGAGACAGGAGATTCTTTAGGGCTCACTGGCTGGCCTGATTGGTGAGCTTCAGGTTAGTGAGAGACCCTATGTCAAAGGAGATGGACAGTTTTCCTAAAGATGACACCAGAGGTTGTCCTCTGGTCTCCAATGCATGCACACACACGTGCAAGCTCATCTGCACACACCCACACATGCACATGCATACATATAGAAAAAAATTAGACAAAGGACTTGAATAGACATTTCTCAAAGGGTACATAGTTGGCCCCCTAAACGTGAAGAAAACTGCAAATATCTTGTCCTAACTTGCTTCCAATTGCTGTGTTAAAACATTCTGACCAAGCACAACTTGAGGAAAAAAAGGTTTATTTCAGCTTATAGTTTTCAGTCTATCACTGAGGGAAGCCAGGGCAGGAGCTCAAGGAAGGAACCTGTAGGTAGGAACTGAAGTAGAGACATCTTGCTCATCTCGCTCATCTTGTTCTTGATTAGCTGCCTTTCTTATACAGTTTAGGCCCATTTGCCCAGGGATAGCACCACTCACAGCAGGCTGGACCCTTGGACCCTCATACAACAATTAGCAATTAAGAAAATACCTCACAGACGTATCCTATGGAGAAAACTCCTCAACTGGGTCTCCTTTTTGCAGGTAACTCTAATTTATGTCAATTGGCCCCTTGTCAACTTCATACAAAACACACCACTTTAAACCATTACTTTTCCTTTCTTGTTGGTTCCCAATATCTCATATTAATATCATAATATAAATTAAAAGTCCCACAGTCTTTAAAAAAATTCCAACAATTTAAAAGTCCAAGTTCTCTTTAAAAATCCAAAGTCTCTTAACTGTAGGCTCCCGTAAAATTAAAAAAAAAAAGAACAAGTTAAGTACATTTCTTATTTCAAAAGGGAAAAATCAGGCACACTTAAGTAAAACCAAAGTCCAGCAGTGTTGCTTAGGGTCTGACATCTGGGATCATTTGTGATCTTTTGGCTCCAATAAGCTCCACTTTTCTGCCATCCACAGCACACACATGGCTTGTCATATAGGCTCAAGCTGGCTCTGCTCCACATCTGCTTCAGTCCTTGGAAGTCATTCCACAGGCCTGGCATTTCCAGTATCCTGGGCTCTCCACTGTAACTGAGGATGCACATTCTCCAATGACTACCTTGCCTCTCTGCAGGAATTTCAGCCCTGCCACATTGTGACAAGCATCAGCTGTTCTCCATGATCCCTTCATGCCTCAAAATCAGTACCATGTGTGAATACCAACTTGAGATGCAGCCTTGGCCCCTATATTAGGTATTTTTCTGTTGCTGTGATAAAACACCATGACTAAGGCAACTGATAGAATGAATAGTTTATTTGGCTTAAGCTTCAGAGGGTTAGAATCCATACTGGTGGGGGAGGCATGGAGGCAGTGGTAGCTTGAGTAGAAAGCTGAGCGATCACATCTTCAAGGAGGCACAGGAAACAGAGCGGGACTGAAAATCTGATGAGGCTTAAGAACTCTTTAAGCCCACTCCCAGTGACATGCTTCATCCATCCACACCTCCTAAAACCTCCCAAAACAGTGCCACCAACTGGGGACAAAATATGCAAATACTTGGAGAGTATGGAGGACATTCTTATTCAAACCACCACATTCCACTCCCTGGCCCCAATAGGCTCATGATCACATAGACGCAAAATACATTTAGTTCACCTTCAAAAGTCCCATAGTCTTTACCAGTCAATACTATTCAAAAGTCCAGAGTCCAAAGTCTCTTCTGAGACTGAAGGCAATCTCTTAACTATAAGCCTCTGTAAAATCAAAAGACAAATTACCTATTTCCATGTCTGATTTCTGGAACTTTACTTCCAGAACTTAGATGACTGAGTCATTCCAGCCTTGCTGTGTGCAACATACATCTCTCTTTTGGGCTGGTACCAGTCCCTGTATGCAGCTCTCCTTGCAGATGTCTAAAGGCTCTGCCATCTCAAACATCTTGGAGTCTCCATTGCCAACCAGGCTTCATCTTCACAGCTTCACATAATGTTCTGTCAGGGCCTTTTTTATGTAGTGAAGCCCCTCCTGCATGTTGCCTGGCCTTGGTGGCTTTCTGAAACCATGGAGGAAGAATTAATGACCCCTTCACTCTTGCATCTTTTGTGCCTCTAAAGCCAGCACCATGTGAATTGCGGAGCCTCTGCCCCGCCAGCAAGACAGGACGTGGAGCTCAGCTATGGGGGCTGAGGAGGGGTAAGTGTGCTGCTCGCCTGTTCACCCACCTCCCCGAGACTCTCAGACGCAGCAGGGAGTTTAGTCATGTAGGAACTCGTTTATTGTAAGTGTTACAACGCTTATAAAGGCAAAAACCACAATCATTAGCATAGGCAGGAACCTATTTTCCAATCCTATGAAAGGTCACGTAGAGCATGCAGGCTCCTTTTAATGCACTACTATGGTGATCACGAGGTGTTTATGCATTTTCCTCCTGGTTAGTCTCCAATTACCTACATTTTTTCTTATTTTTTGTCCCTGGTCTAATTTCTTAGCTCCTCCCCGCACTGAGCCAGTCGGCGCCATTTTGAATGCAGCTTCCCTACAGTGAATGACCCAGCCAAGTCTGGCTGCCAGCATAGGATGGATGACACTGCCCACAGTAGGCTGGGCCTTTCTACATTACTCAATAATCAAGAAAATGCCCCACAGGTATAACCACAGGTCAACCCAAAGGAGGAAATCCCTCAGTTGAGGTTCCCTCTACCCAGATGTGTCAAGTTGACAATAAAGCTATCTAGCACAGCCCCTCTTGACCACAGTTTCTGTTTGCTGACCCTAAGAAAATACTTCTGAGAAAATTTACCTCGGTGATACTTCTCTCTTATTAATCACAGCTGATTTTTCAGCTGCAGCTCATTGGTAAATATTGTTCCAGTAATAAACAAAATGTTTCACTTTCACAAATTCTTAATCCAAAATATATCACACAATCAGACCTAAGTCTTTGTTTCCCCAAGAAACTTCATGAGCCAGACTTCCATCATCTGCATTGCTCTCAGCATTATCTTCCCCATTCCCCAAACAGCTCATTAAACTCTGAGCACACAAAGGCTTTTCCAGCCCAAACCTTAAAAAAAAATCCTCCACCTGCCTCTTCCAAAACAACATGGTCAGGTTCATTATAGTAACACCCCATGATATCTGTACTAGTTTCTGTACTAATATCTGTTTTAGTTTGGATTCTGTTGATGTCATAAAACATTGACCAGAAGCAACCTGGGGAGGAAAGGGTTTATTTTAGCTTACAGTTTACAGTTCATCATTAAGGGAAGCCAGGTTAGGGGGAGCTCAAAGCAGGAACTTGGAGGTAGGAACCAAAACAGAGACCATGGAGGAATACTGCTTACTGCCTCACCCACTTTCCCTTTGCTTGCTCAACTACTTTTTTTTTTTTGGTCTTTTTAAGACACGGTCTCCCTGTAGCCTCAGCTGTCCTGGAACTCACTATGTGGACCAGGCTGGCCTTGAACTCACAGAGGTCTGCCCGCCTCTGCCTCCTGAGTGCTGTGATTAAAGGCATGTGCCACTCAACAACTTTTCTTTTTTTCTTTTATTATTTTTATTTTATGTGTATGAATGTATTTCCTGCATGTATGTGAGTGCACCCATGACATGCATTGCCACAGAGGTCAGAAGAGGGCTTCGGATTCCCCTGGAACTAGAGTTAAGGATGGTATGTAGCCACCATGTGGGTGCTGGGAATCACACCCAGTTCCTCTGCAAGAGCAGTCAGTGCTTAACTGCTGAGCCATCTCTCCAGCCCCCAACTACTTTTCTTATACAGCCCAAGCCCACCTGTCCAGGGATGGCATGGGCTATGGTGGGCTGGGATCTCATAAATCAATTAGTAATTAAGAAAATGCCTCAAAGACATGGCTACAGGCCAATCTGATGGAGGTAATTCCTCAACTGAAGTTCCTCTTCCAGGTGACTCTACTCTGTGCCATGTTGGCAAAAGCTGACCAGCATATATGCTAGTCATTAGAGAAATGCAATAAAAACTATCACTAACACTTTACATTCACTATCATGGCCAATGGAAACACTGATACACAGACACACATAGACACACACATATATACATACAGTCAGACAGACATACATACATACATACACAGACACACACACAGAGACAGAGAGACATTCAGACACACACATAGAGTGTATACACAATACACAGACATACAAACATATGTACACACAGACACACAGAGACACACACAATACACAGACACACATAGACATACACACACATATACACAACAGACACACATATAGGCACAGACACAGAGACATGACAGACACACACAGACATGCAACACACACAGAGACATATACCCAGACACATACATACACATGCACAGACATAAAACAGACACACATATAGACACAGACACACAGACATATGATAGACACACAGACATACAACACACACATACACAGAAACATATACCCCCCACATATACACACAGACATACAACAGACACACATATAGACACAGACACACAGACATATGACAGACACACAAAGGAACACACAAAGCACACACATACACACTCAGAGAGACATATACCCCCCCACACACAATGAGAACAAGAGCATATATCTTAGTCATTAGAGAAATGCAATAAAAACTATCCACTAACACTGAGAAAGGGAGGGAGGACAAAAGAGAGGGAGGGAGAGAGAAAGACTAAGAGGTGTTGGTGAAAATATGGAGAAATAGGAATCCTTGTAGAGTGCTGGTGGGAATGAAAACAATGCAGTTGCCATGGAAAATATTTGTGTGGAGGCTCAGTGAATATAGGTACTTGCTGCCAAGCCTGAAGATGTGAGTTCAATCCCTGGGACAAACAGGAAGGAGAGAACTGATTCCTACAAGTTGTCCTCTGACTTCTACATGTGTGCCATAGCATGTACCCCCCAATAAATAACTAAATATAATGAAAATAATGTAAAACCCTTAAATATCCTGTAAACAACCCTAATGGAACTCTTTGGGCCTCACACACAGAAATAAAAATGGAAGGGGGGGCTAATTGGGAAGAGGAAGGGGGTTAATAGGAGTGGGAAAGGACGGGAGAAGGTAACAGGAGGTGAATGATCAAAATGATTATGTATATTATGGAAATGTCATAATGAAAGTCATGATGTATAATTAATATTTGCTACTAAAAACATTAACAAAATTTTAAAAAATTTCTACAAAAATTCCCTTAAACATAGAACTACCATATGACTCAGCAATTCTACTTTTAGATGTACCCTTAGGAACCAAAAGCAGGGGTCTGCAGAGATGACTCAGTGGTTAAAAGCTCTGGTTGTTCATGCAAAGGACCTGGGTTCAGTTCCCAGCATGCACATGGTGGCCAACAACCATCTGTAACTCCAGTTTCAGGGGATCTGACCCTTTCTTCTGGCCTCTACAGGCATTGCAGTACATGGTTTCACTTTCACAGATGCAGGAGAAACACTAATATACATAAAAATCTAAATAAAAAATATGTATTTTTTGTTTTTGTACATTTTGGTCTTTTTTGAGACAGGATCTCCCTGTAGCTCCAGTTGGCCTGGAACTCACTATGTAGACCAGGCTGGACTTGAACTCACAGAGATCTGCCTGCCTCTGTATCCCGAGTGCTGGGATTAAAGGTGTGTGCTACCACGACTGGCTAAATAAAATATATTTTAAAAAAGAACTGGAAGCAGGAGCTCCACAGGTATCTGTGCACACATGTTCATAGCATACTGTTCCAGCAGTTGGGGAGAAGGCTCAGTGCATAGAGGTGCTTGTCCTCAAAGCCTGGATACCTGAGTTCCATCTCCATAACCCATAGAAAGGTGGAAGGAGAGAACAATTTCACAAAGTTGTTCTCTGACCTCTGTATTCAGGCTCTGGCATGTGTGCCCACACCCACACATCATGCATACACACGAATAATAAATAAAAAAAGAACCATCAAACAGCAGATATAACTTGAAGGCCCATTGATGGATGGCTGATAAAATTTGGTATCATTCTACCTTACAAAGGATTTAAATTCTGACCTGTGTCTTAACACAGATGAATCTTGAAGACATTATGAAATAATATGAAAAGAACCAGATACAGAATACAGAGATTTCAAGCTGCACTCCTTGGCCTGGAACTCCCCGTGTAGTTGTGGATGACCTTGATCATCCTGCTTCTCAAATGCTTGGATTACAGGTGTGGGTCACACCCAGTTTATTTGGTGCTGAGAATGGAACCCAGAGATTTGTGCATGGTAGACAAGCACTCTATCAATTGAATTATAGCCCCAGCCCTTAAAGTTGCATTTCTATGAAGTACTTAGAACAATCAGATTCATAGAAAGTAATGTTTGGCACACATTTTTTGGTTCCTTCTCTTCCCTTCTTCCCTTCCCTTCCCTCCCCTCCCCCTTCCTTTCCTTGACTTTCCTTTTTTTTGGACCCAGTCTTACTGCTAGTGAAGACAGTCCTCAAACTTCCATTTCTCCTGCCTCATCTGTTAGATAAAAGCCAGGCAGGGAATAGCCATAGGAAACATAGGACTCCAGTAAAGCAAAGTTTATTTCTTAGGATTGCTGGTGGCTGGCAGCTCAGCTGGGGAGAGAAAGGCAACCAGCAGCCTTCTGACTGCTGAGGAAGTTCTTATAGGGGCATTGGGGGATGTGGAAGGTGGCAAAAATAATCTTTACAGTTTCAAGGGAAGGAGCTTGAACTGAGACAGCTCTTACATCAGTGGGTCTGGGTGCAGGGGCCTGTTTATCTTTCAAAATTATCTGGGGAACAGCTTTGTGCTGAGACAGCTCTAAATGTAGCTGTCTGGCCAGTTCCTGTTTTGCAAGGGGGCCCTCATGGTCTGTTTTGTGAGGCTTTTTACACTGGGAGAGGGTTGTCTGCAGACCTGGACTCTAACATTCCAGCCTTTTGTGTTATAGGATAGGGGGTGGCGTTTTCTCATCATGGCTACTTCCTGCTGGTCAAGGTCGATGTGAGGAAAGGAAGGTTGGAGTCAGGGTCCCGTCAGGCAGCAGGGGTCTCCAGCTCAGGCATCTGAACAAAGTCCTCGGTGGTTGACAGGCATTTATACACACACGTGGGGAAAAGGAAAATAACAGTTGGTTAAAGCTGGTATGAGTTAGTTGTTGTATCCGGCCCTGAAAATATCTGAAGAGGCAGGGAGCAATGGTTAGCATCAGAGTGATAGAGAGCAGGGAGCCAAGTAAGGGCAGAAGCCAGGGAGCTAGTCCTGAAAAGATAGCCCATTGGGGTGACTGCTAGTACTGGGAAGTTTTAAGTAAGATGCCCCGGCCCGTGGGGTCTGCAACGGGGTACCTGGATTGGGGAGTGGGGATTTGGATGGGGCAAGAGACAAGAGAAATGGAGACAAGACAGGGTTCTGATCAAGTCTCATTTATTGCAGCTCAAGCATGAGGTTAAATAGAGAGTGAAAACAAAGGAGCAAAGATTGAGAGTAATCATATCAGCCAGACCACAGGGGCCCTGACGTACTCTAAGGGAGGAATCTACTGATTAATGGAGAACAGGGCTGTTTACTGGAAAGGAGAACAAGGCTGCGGGCCAAGGTTGTGAGCCCCAGCTGTGAGCCAAGGTTGTGGGCAGAATGGAAAGGTCACCAACTCAGGTCTGTCAGCAGTTTTGAGAAATGGCTGAGCCTCAGGCTCCCAACAGGTCCCCCTTTTTTACTTTATAGAGTTTAGGGATCGAAGGTTCTAGACCCTTAGGGAACTGCGCCTGTCTTAGGTTGGAGTATCCTTCCCCAAGGGCTTACCCGTCATTGGATAAGGTGGTAGTATTAGACTACCCTCCTGTCTTAGGTTGCCATCAAAGGGGGATTCTCACATACCCATCATTGACTGTCCAGTTCATCTCTCAAGGGGGATGGCCAGTAGCACTATCATAGCAACGTGTCCCTTTTAACTCTTGATCCATGATATCAAGGTGATGGTAATGGACCTGTGTTGGTTTTGCCTGGGGAGCCTCTATCTGCTGTCTGACAAATACCATGAGTTGTTTGACCACACAGGGTCTGAGGGAAATTAATAAAAATAGAATAATCTGGGGTCCTAAGAGAGTGGATATGAGGGTGGTCAACCATGGGGATTTGTTGAATAAAGACTCAAACCATCCTTGAGATTCCAGCCATTGTTTTCTTCTGATCTCCAATCCTTCCCTGATTTTTGCCATGTTGTCCTTAATGATGCCTGCATGATCTCTATAAAAACAACATTCTTCTTTTAAAGCCACACACAACCCCCCTTGTTGCAGGAACAGGAGGTCCAACCTTCTGCCATTTTGTAAAGCTATTTCTGCCAATGAGCCAACAGAATCTTGAAGCTTAGTTATGGATTCTTCTATTCTTTGAAGGTCAAGGTCTAAGCTAGTGCATAAAGCATTATATTGATCTCGCCCCTGTATCAATGCAGTAGCTCCTGTGCCTATCCCTGCAGCCACACCACTGCTGATTAAAGTTGCAAGGGTTAAGGCTACAACTGCAGGAGTTCTTTTATAATGCAGCGAGGGAGAGAGCAAGGGCAAGTATGACAACAGGACCTCCTGATCTGAATGGTATACCAGACGAAGAAAAAAAAGGGTAAGAACACAGACGCCTCCTGTATTAAGGACACTCCCAGAGACACAAGGCATTAATCCTGAAGAGCAAGCCCACCAAGTGTTGGGAGGTGGGAGAACAAAGGTACCGGTGGGTGCAAAAAAGGTCTTGGTTAGATTACAAAGGGAGGAATACTGCTTCGGGAGTGCACCAATGCATAGTCCTGACCCGGAAATGTGTTCCAAGGTAATTTTTGGTGTAGAACCCCATTTACAATAAGAAGAATTATGAAATATATTGTGTAAGGGCCAAAAGTAGCAATCCCCTTCAAGTAAGGAGGAGCCATAGTATAGCAAAGCCAGCATGATTTAGCTAGTTTGGGGTTAGTTGCATTGAAAAGGTTATAGGCCTGATTTATGACCTCAATAAAATCTAAGGACTGCTGGTAATGGCGGATTGGAGAAAATGGTACAAGAGACTGTTTAGTGGATCTTCCTCTGGTGGCAGGATATGGACTGGAAATGGGAGGAGATAAAATCAAGGGTTTATTTTTGTGTCTGAAACAAGTCTTGGGACAAGGATGGGATTAGGTCCTATTGCTGTGGCAAGGGGCGCTTGTTGCCTTGTGATGGTGAATAAAATTCCAGGGTCACCTGAAGCTCTCTGGAGGTACAATCATAAGCCCCAGGTATTGACACCATCCCAACCAGTAAACTGTTTTCCTTTATCAGTGAATCTAATGAGCAGGGGATTGCAGAAGCGGGGCTCAGATCCCCAAGCCAGCTCACATGGGGGGTTTGTGGTGTTACGCATAATGGTGATATAATCTCCGTTAGTAGAACTTAACCAAGGAGCATGGCCAGTGGTCTCACGTCCCCAACATGGACAATAATACTGATCAGGTCTCCCACAGCTAGGCTTGTATTGGGGTCCTGGACAGACATAATATTTCTTTTGTCTGAGAAATCGGACTCCTGACTTAAATTTACAATTAAATCCCGCTGAAGACATCTCTATATCCCTACTGACATCTGCCACACTGTAATCCCATGCCCCATCTGCCAGGGTACAAAGGTCCACATCTAGTGGAGGCCACCAAGTATTGGGGGGATGAACAGAGGACAACTTAAACACGGGATTCCTGTCATATGTTTTATCTGCAAGGTGTTACAGAAATTTTGAAAAGCTTGAGATACATATCCAGGACCATTATCCATTTTAATATGTTTTGGGGTACCCATTATAGAAAAGCAGTGGAGCAAATGAGCAATAACATGTTTAGTAGCTTCCCCTGTTTGTAATGAAGTGCAAAGAAGTCCACTGAAAGTATCAATGCAAACATGAATATATTTAAATTTACCAAAATCTTTGTAATGAGATACATCCATTTGCCAAAGCATGTTAGGGACAAGTCCTCTAGGATTGACTCCCAGATGGGGAACAGGGAGGAAAGTGACACAAGTCTTACATTCTTTAACTATTTGTCTAGCTTGTTCTCTGGTGAGTTTAAACATTAATCTTAAGGAAGCCACATTGAGATGATGCAACTCATGAGCCTATTGAGCCTGAACAATAATAGAAGGAATAGCGACAGCAACAAGTTTGGTGGTTGCATTGGCAACCTGATTGCCGGCCGCTAAAGGCCCCGGAAGACTAGAGTGTGCTCAAATGTGTCCTAAAAAGAAAGGGGCTGTTCTCTGGCAGATGAGGTGCTGGCAATTACGAAAAAGATCTGCAGCTTCAGAAATATGCCCAATTATAGGAACAGTTTCTAAAAGAGGTACAGCACGAGCAATATATGCACTGCCAGTGTATATATTAAGGGGTGTATCAGGGAACATAGAGAACACTGATATGATGGCAGACAGTTCCACCAGTTATGCAGAGGTTTTATTAGTTTGAAACTGCACAACCTGATTATTCCAAGTGTAGGCTGCCATCCCATTGGAGGAACTATCCGTAAAAACCAACAAGGCAGTAGGTAAAGGCTGATGGCTAGTAACGCATGGAAAAATGAAAGTATGCAGATTGCAAAACTGAATGAGCTTGTCAGGTGGGTAATGGTTATCTAAAACCCCCGGAAAATTAGCACAAGCTATTAGCCAAGTTTCTGAATTCTGAAGTAGCCAGTTAATATGATCCTTGGTATAAGGTTGTACAATATGAAGAGGTTCCAAACCAAAATATTTATGACGGTGGTCCTGACCAATAATCATTAAGCTGGCCACTGCATCATAATATGGAAGGAATACCCTTTTTGGGGAGGCAGGTAAATGTATCCACATAATAGGATGATCAGGCTCCTGCCAAAGAAGACCTGTAAGTGATAGGGGAGTATTAAAAATCACGAGCCATAAGGGTTTGCAATAATCTATATTGGTAACAAACCGATTAGCAATTGCTTCCTCAACTCTACGTATGGCGACTCTGGCCTCCTCAGTAAGTGTTCTGATTGAGGTTGGATTTGCATCCCCTTTAAGGACGTCAAAGAGGGGCTTTAAGTCCCCAGTGGTCAACTTTAAATAAGGACGTAGCCAATTAACATCACCTAATAGTTTTTGGAAATCATTTAAGGTTTGTAGTTTATCAAGTCTAAGGATAGCCTTTTGATTAGTTATTTTTTGTCCATTAATCTGAAAACCCAAATAAGAGTAGGGATCCTGTGTTTGTACTTTTTCAGGTGCTATATATAAACCTGCATCCAATAAGTCAGATTTTAACTGAGCATAATAACATTGTAATACTGCTTCACCTGATGCGCCTGCTATCAGAATATCATCCATTGTCGCGAGCCGGGACTCTGTCCAGCAGAGTCCAGGAAAGACGACACAGACACCAAGGTGAGGCTCAAGCTTCTGTTTCTCTTTCTCCTTTATTCTCTCGTATTCTCTTCACTATGATGCTGGCTCACTATGATGCTGGTTCCTCTCTATTACACACTTCAGCTCTTTATATAGCGTTTTCCAACAGCCCTCCCCCCAGCCGGTATCAATCAGGGCTCACACACGTGCAGCGGCCAGGCAGAGTGTAGCTCATAGGCATGTAGCAAGATCACCAGGCTGGCAGCACCTGTTTGGCCTCTCCATACTTTGGAGTAAGCAAGCGGGAATCACGAGCCTTGGCAATCAGCCAAGAGTTGGAGTAAACAGCACGAGGTTTGGCAGCCAGCCAGGGTGCCATCTGGCTGACTCAGCTGTGCTCGCTTCCCACACAGTGACATTGAAGATTTACTCAAAGAGGAAGAGGATCACAAGGAAGAAAGCTGCCCCACAGAAACGTCTGGTAAATATGCCACAGAAAGGCTAGGCATGCTTAAATCAAAGTAGCTGGTTATATACATTTGACATGCGAAGTGTTGCTATGGGGATGTTTAGGGATTTGCTAACTACTTAAATGTGATATGATGGGGTCTTAGGACGGATGAGCTTTGGGGCTTGTGGCAGGGAGGACAGGTGAGCAGGTGTGACTGGTGTCTTCCAGGTGCCCTCAAGTGGAAGGACGACCTCTCCAGGAAGGCGGCAGAGGCCTTTCTCAGGCAGCAGCAGGCCATGCCAAACCTGCAAAAGCTTTTATGGGACAGGTAAAGACCTCTGCTTCAGAACTAGAAGTGTTTAGGTTCGTGGATCGCTTTCTGAAAAGGAAATGAGTGGCTAGAGATTGGGCTTGTGCTGCCAGATTTTATATTTGTAGAATTTTTTTAACAGATTTAAAGTGTTTTAAAAAATTGATGGTGTGTGTGTATGTGCATAATGGGAGTGGGGAGGACATTGCCAAGGTGTGGGGTTGGAGAAGAACTTTATGGAGTCAGTTTTCTACTTCTACCTTTACATGGATTTTATGTATCAAACTCAGGTCATCAGGCTTGGCAACAAGCATCTTTACCCACTGAGCCATCTCCATTGTCCTGGATCACGTTTTTAGATCTAATCAGTCTGTCTCTAGTAATTGGTAAATTAAGGCCATTTGTGTTAAAGGTGGCTTTTGAGAGGGGTTCTCTATTTCCTATGGTTTATTGATTGTTCATCTGGTTGGCTGGATTCTTGCTTGTTTTTTGCTTCTTCCCATGTTAGTATTAAGGGTTTGCTGGCTGCTAGGTTGGGCATGACTGATTCCATTTGGCTCTCTTCTGATCATTTGTTTTGTTCAAGAAATATATTCTTTCCTGTGTTCTTATGAATGAAACTGTCTTTCTTCTTCCATAGTAACTCTCTAAGAAATTTCTGAGGTACTGGCTTAGTGGTGACAAATCACTTAACTTATGCTTGTCTTGAAATATTAATTCTCCATCAATTTTTAGAGATAACTTTGGTAGATGTAGCAATCTTGATCGACAGTTACTTTACTTTCAG
>NW_008336075.1:5339841-5362666 GCF_000622305.1 Nannospalax galili | reverse complement strand
GTATTGCAACTCTAGCCTCTTCAGTAAGTTCTCTGGATGAAGTTGGCTTTGCATCCCCTTTAAGGATATCAAAGAGGGGCTTCAAGTCACCAGTAGTCAATTTCAAGTAAGGACGTAGCCAATTAATATCACCCAATAGCTTTTGGAAATCATTCAAAGTTAGTAATTTATCAAGTCTAAGAATAGCCTTTTGATTAGTTATCCTTTGTCCATCAAGTTGAAAACCTAAATAAGAGTAAGGATCTTGCATTTGCACCTTCTCAGGAGCAATTTGCAAACCCGCATCCAATAAATCAGATTTTAACTGAGCATAACATTGTAACACCTCTTCCCCTGACACTCTTGCTATCAGGATATCATCCATATAATGAATTGTATACATGGAAGGCCAAATATTCCTGGTATTTTGAAGAGCTGCAGCTACAAATTTCTGACAAAGAGTAGGGCTATTGGCCATTCCTTGAGGCAAAACCTTCCACTGATATCTTTTCATAGAAAATTAATAATTAATAGAAGGAAGGCTAAAGGCAAAGCGTTTACGATCCTCAGGATATAAGGGAATAGTCAAAAAACAATCTTTAAGATCTACTATTATCTTAAAATATCCTTGTGGTATGGCAACTGGAAACCTGGCTTCATAGGTTCTCTAAAATTAATAGAAGGAAGGCTAAAGGCAAAGCGTTTACGATCCTCAGGATATAAGGGAATAGTCAAAAAACAATCTTTAAGATCTACTATTATCTTAAAATATCCTTGTGGTATGGCAACTGGTGAAGGCAAACCTGGCTGTAAAGTTCCCATGAGGACCATAGTAGCATTGACTGCTCTCAAGTCTTGCAATAATCTCCATTTTCCTGACCTATTTTTAATAACAAATATGGGTGTATTCCACGGAGAACAAGTCTCCTCAATATGTCCTGCCTCAAGCTGTTCCTGCACCAATTGAGTAGCTGCTGACAACTTCTCTGCTGTAAGCGGCCATTGATCTACCCAAACCGGATCGTCTGATTGCCAGGTTATATGATCCATGTAGTTTGAGGGTGCAGGACTGTCAATGGCTGCCATAATAAATTTCCCAGACCTCACTTATCATTCTGACCTGTGCATGCTAAAGGTGATAACCATCCATTTTCTTTCTTCCCTAATCCTTTGCCAGGGCTGTATCCCTGAGCAAGCATCTGTGCAGTAACAGCATCGTTTATCGGACTACACATAACAATTCCCATTTGTGAAAGCAAATCTCTTCCCCATAGGTTTACTGGTAAATAAGGAACCACAAAAGGCTTAATCAAACCAGAATTATTCATGGAATCTTTCCAAGTGAGAAATTTTGAGCTCCGTTTTGGATTTTGGCTCTGTCCTATATCTTTTAAATTAGTCAGGGTCTCAACCGTAGGTCAGGCTATGGGCCAGGTTGCAGCAGAAATAATAGTAACATCAGTTCCTGTATCGATGAGACCATCGAATTTCTTTCCATTGAGCCGCAAAGTCAACATAGGTTTTTTGTGAGTAATGGCCTGGACCCAATAAGCATCAGATGAACCAAAATTTTTATTTCCTCTGCTTTTCCCCTGAGCAAGATGATTGGAATTAACCAGGGGTATTAGAATTATCTGAGCAATACGTTCCCCTTGTGGAATGGTGACTATATTGTCAGCAGCACGGGCTAAAATTTTTATTTCCCCAGTACAGTCTGCATCAATTATCCCAGGCACAACAGATAGACCTTTAAGTGTGGCGCTACCGTGCCCCAATATCAGCCCACAAGTATTGGTGGGGAGTGGTCCATAAATTCCAGTCCCTATGGTCTGAATTCCCATGTCTGGAGTCAATACTGTGTGGGAGGAGGAACTGAGGTCCAGTCCTGTGCTTTCTGGGGTTACCCAGTTGAGGTCTGAAAAGGATTGTTGCTGCTGGTGGGAATGAAACTGACTGCCCCAAAAGCTTGTTTCGGGGCCTGGGGCTGGCCCCTCCACCCGTTTCCCTGATGTGGAGGTAAAGGTCTCCCTTCAATATCAGTCTTAGACCGGCATTCATTAACCCAATGTCTTCCCCTTCTACATCTGGGACATAATCTTGGAGCTTTTTTATCATTAGTCTGTTGTTGATCATTACCCATTTTGCATTCCCGGGCGAAATGCCCACTCATAGCACATTTAAAACACTCTTTGCCTTTAGTCTTATTTTTCTCAGCCAGAAAATCTTTTACAGTTTGTCCACTAAAAGCCGCTGCCATGGCAAGTCCCTGCTGATAAGACGGACCTATGTCTGAGCACAGGCGTATATATCCGGTTAAATCCGTCTTTTTCCTGTAAGGTCTAATGGCTGCCTGACAGGCAGGATTAGCATTCTCATAAGCCAACTGTTTCACATACTCTAGTCCTGCATCAACATTCCCAAATATTCTCCCTGCTGTGGTCATTAACCGATGAACAAAGTCTGCAAATGGTTCATCAGACCCCTGTTTGACTGAAGTGAGAGAAGCTCCTAGGTCCCCTTTAACTGGGAGTTTTCTCCATGCCTTAGTGGCGGCAGTCTGAATTTGTGCATAAAGTCCTGGATCATACTGCATTTGTCGTTCATTAGTCCCATACTGACCTTTGCCTGTTAACATGTCAAAATCCCATCCATTCCTAGCCTGTTGGTTTCTTCTATCTCCTTACAATTTTCAAAGTACTCTGATTTCCATAACAGATAATCACCCCCACTAAGAACTGCTCGAACTAATGTATTCCAATCAATGGGAGTTAACCATTTTTCAGCCACACCATCTAAGATTGCTAAAGTATATGGAGCTGTGGCTCCATATTGTAACACGGCAGTCTTTAATTCTTTAGTAAATGGAAATTCAAAACCCGCATGATGTCGCCATGCTTGCCTTTGGTCATCTACCGTTTCTGTCACAGGAAAAGCCTCCATGTAGGAGGGAAGTTTATCAGATTCATTAGAGTTCTCTTTATATGAGTGGAGGCCGGACCCCCTAGGAGTCTGGCAAACTTTATCCCTGTCTACAACTATCTTGAGTTTCTGTAATTTAAGTATTAATGATTGATGCATTTCCTCTAGTTTAATTTGTTCCTGCAATTGTGCTATCTGTTCCTTCAATTCTGATCTAGGATCTACTGCTGCCATTATAGTTGGAGCAGATGATACATCGAAAGAAGGAGGGCGGCCCCATTCTTGCCTCTTATGGCCATTTGGCGACCTAGTCTCAGTTTTACAAATCAACCTCTCCCTCTCAGACTCTGCGCTATCTGTATCCGAGGTTAGGCAGGCAGCTTCTGGTAAAAGAGGATAAATACGAATATGTTCTTTTTTAGAGTTTTGGACATCCTCTTGATTTTCCTTACTTTTAACTGACTCCAAGGACTCCTTCTTTATATTTTTAGGATTAGAATCCTCATCTTCACTATCAAGAGAAATTAAGTCATGCTCATCCTTGGGAATTTCCCTCAACTCTAGTTTGGAACTACTTTTAAAAATCTCTTCAGTTTGGGCAATCGCTGCCACTACTGGGTCGCCATCCCTCTTATCTATTAATTCTTTTATTAAATTCTAATAAGAAAAAGCAGTAACAGGAACCTTTCCAGGTCCAAACACTGTATAAAAATCTTGTAATGCATCTCCCACTCTTCTCCATCTTTTTATATCTATGACCCCTTCTTGGGGAAACCAGGGACAAATGTCCTTTACAAAATCAAAGAAATGAAATAAATCCTCAGTCTTAACCTTTACTCCTCTTGTCTTGAGAGCTTCCCTTAACTGTATAACATAAATCTGATGCTGGCTTAATTCTTGCCCCATGATTGGATGACACAACTTACCTTCAGTTCAGTTGGGGCAGGCTCCCGCGGCGCATCTCTGGATTGCTTGAGATCTAGCAGGTGTGCACCCCTTCTCCTCCGTTGTCTCCCTCACATTGTCCCCAGTATCCAAGCCCCACATTGGGTGCCACCCTGCCCTGGCCTGTGGGGTCTGCAACGGGGTACCTGGATTGGGGAGTGGGGATTTGGATGGGGCAAGAGACAAGAGAAATGGAGACAAGACAGGGTTCTGATCAAGTCTCGTTTATTGCAGCTCAAGCATGGGGTTAAATAGAGAGTGAAAACAAAGGAGCAGTGAGTAATCAAACCGGTCAGAACACAGGGGCCCTGACTTACTCTAATGTAGGAATCTACTGATTACTGGAGAACAGGGCTGTTTACTGGAAAGGAGAACAAGGCTGCGGGCTAAGGTTGTGGGCCCCAGCTGTGAGCCAAGGTTGTGAGCCAAGGTTGTGGGCAGAATGGAAAGGTCACCAACTCAGGTCTGTCAGCAGTTTTGAGAAATGGCTGAGCCTCAGGCTCCCAACAGTAAGAAATCCTTGGCCACCTGTTGGAGGCATTTTATGTGTGTTCAACCTTATTTGATTGGTTGACATAGTAACAGCATTCCTTGCCCTTCCAGTACCTTCCTTTTCTGCAGCTAATAGATACAGGGTTCACCTGTTTTGGAGGGCAACTTTGGCTAGGGAGGACAGTTGCCATTGTAAGATCTGGATTGACTGGGTTGTTGCTTCTACTGCTGTAGTAAGTTCCTGCTTGAGGTCCTGGATCTCCTGAGAGAGGTATTGGGCTGAGAGCAAAGTATGTCCCAGACTTCCTGCTGCAAATCCTGTGATGGCTACAGATGATACCAGGCTGATTCCCACCAGCACTGCTAGAGTAGCTGACCTTTTTGCTCTCTTTTTTTCTGTTTCTGTGGAGAGAGAATCATGAACCTCTCCTGAGGCATATAGGGTTAATCTAGATATGAGAATGACTGGAGTGTAGGTATCCTTGACTGGTGGGGAGATACAGGTATATATCTTGGAGCAGCAAAGTAAAAGTAGCACTGGGGCTAGACCAGTATTGCCCTGATTGTAATATTGTGGATGGTGAGTGGGGGCAGTTAGAGACCTAAGCCTAATGTCTGGGAAGCTCAATCCTTTGAATTCTTAAACAAATACTGATCACTTTAATTTTTGGTTATACTTTCCTTTTGGGTGTTTCAGACCATACAGTTGGCCCAGATAAACCAATTCATTTTTATTCTTAAGGTTGTTTGAGGATCTGTTCCTCAGGGGTCACATGGGCTTGGGCAGAGCCCCTGGCTCCTTTCTTTTACCACTTCCATCTATGTGAAGATAAGTCAAAGGTCCTGCTTGACCATAGCTGGCTTCACTTGGAAGCATGGAGGAAATGGTTCCGTTGTGTTGACCCTCCTCTTAGACTGGGCACTGGTTCAAGTCCATCTGGTGGGGTCTCCATAGCCTCCTTGAACAAGAGGATAGGTGACTTACCACAATTACAGGACATTTTGAGAGATGCTCCATAGTCCCCTGGAACTTAGTTGACCTAGGAGGGCAAGGAACAAAAACTGTTCTTTTAAGTCCCTCTGATCAGATAGTATAGGCCCCAAAGTCTGGCTATTAAACATCAAAGAAGGTTAGTTATACCAATCTGGTACTTTTAATTATCATGTGTTATGCAAATAAAGCTTGGGCAAAACCCATTTTTAGATAAACTTTTACTAGGGATCCTTAAACTAGTTGACTAAACTATGACCTTAGCCTGGGGATACTAAGCAAGGCTTACTCCCATCTAAGGTTTTAGTGTCAAACCAATGTTTGTTTACATTAAAGTTTTCCTGGGGAACTAATGAATCCACTGAGCTTACTTACAGAGATGACTGAGGGGTTGCTGAGGTGTATGAGTGACCTGAGAGTATTTGCATTGGATGTTGACTTTTTTTTATAACCTCATGGATTAAACCCTCTCTTTATAGCCTTTGCCTTCCCAAGATTATATACTATAGTCCTTTTTAAATGTAGGATATCATTTGCAATTAGGGCAGAATTACATACAGGTGGCTGAGAAGAATGGATGAATACTCAGGTGAGGGTTTAATGACCCTGCTTACCCCTCCTTTAATGAAAGAATGTAACTGTCAACAGGCCCAATTGTGATGATTTTTAGTAAGTAGACACAGCTGAAGCCATGAAGATGGCAGTTATTTGACTTAGGAGTGATGTGCAGCATCATCTAAAAGAACATGGAATCCAAATTACATACATAAGATAATGTAATTAAGTTAATATTATCCATTTACATATTGTGCTTTATAAGTTTCCAGATAAACCTTATAGAAAATGTAAAACCATTAATAATCTTTGTTATTTTATGTAGTTAGAGAATGGTTTACCAAAAACTTGCTTTGGGTTTTGAAGAAATGTAAACACTGGGTAGAGAAAAGCAATTGGTACATTAAAAATTATCAAATTGAAGTTTATAACCTCTAGTATAATCACTTAAGGAAAACTGTGTTATAATCCTCCTCAGATTTAAATAAACTTTTAAAATCTCTTAAAATATTGAAATGTAGGGCTTCTGTGTTTGGCCAGACAGAATCATTGTCTAGTTTGTATTGTGGCCAGGCAGTGGTGCACAAAAATTTAGGCATTTTGGTTAGATGGTGTCTGAAATCCCTAGCTGTGTTAGAGATTTGTGAAGACAAGTCAAGGGAGTGAGAGACTCAGGCTTAGACTGAGGGGTTCCCATAGTGACAGATTAGATAGACAGCAATAAGAAAATGGATGAGAAACTGAGTAAATAGGTAGAACAAGATGAGGATTCTTTCACCCCAAGAGGTGGAATTGGGGACACAGTGAGGATGTCCAGTAGAATGGTGACAGAAACAAAGAACAGGAGAGCAGGAGGAAGAAGGAGAAGGGGTTACATGAACTGTTGGTTGTGTCAAACAGGTATGTGTGGAACCAACATGCAGAAAGGCATCCCCTTCTGTTGGAGACCTGAGGAGTGGTCCCAGTCTACTGGAGGTAGCATCCTACAAACACCAGGGAGGTGTGTTCACCAGAGAGGGGACAGAACAGGTTCCTGTCCTGGACACGCAGGGTGTGTTCCTTCCCTGGAAACAGCGTCCTGTGACCAGTAGAAGGAATGAGTTTTTCAGCACACTGGTGTGTCTTTCGGGCTCAGTTTGAAAAACTCAACCGACAGTAAGTGTGGCATGACCAGGTGGTAGAGGAAGACAGAGTACAAGAAAAGGATGGGAAGAGAGACATGGAGAGTAAGAAAGAAGGGGAATGGGAGAGATAAGAGGAGAGGGGGAGAGAGAGAGAGAGAGAGAGAGAGAGAGATATTGATTTTGAGAGCAACAGGTGGGAAATGAGTAAAGATGGAGAGAGAGGTACTTAAAAGTAATTTATATATTTTGTACCAGGAACCATGTTGTAGATTAGGATTAAAGAGAATATTTTGACTTGAAAAATATTTTTGTGTTAATTTAACACATTTTTAGTTTGTATGAAACCTCAGTTAAGAGTCAATATGATACCAAGTAAATTCATTTTAAGAAACATAAATTTATGTTGATGGTGTATACATATCTAACTATATATAAGATATATTTTAATAACTAAGATGTAATTATTATTTTTGAGAATGTGGTTTATTATTTTTAAATCAAATCAACTTTGAAATAGATAAATCAAATGAATATACCTTAAAACACCTTGAAAGTAAACTAAATCCAAAAAGGTATTTAACAAATAGGACTTTATATAGCCAGTTTAGATGTTGTTTTGTAGAGGTAATCAGCATTTGAAAGTTTTGTGAAACAATTTAATAAACTTGGAGACACTGTTTAATAGATTTTGAAATAATTAGGGTACCCATTTATAAGGCCTTTGAATGTATCATCAAAATATTTATAAATATGTACACGTGTATTTTGATTAGGCATGCCAAAAATAAAACCAATAATTTTTGTGCACAATAAAACAATGAGAAAGGAAAAAAAGCTAAAATGGCCATAGTTCCAAAGTTGTTTTGGCACAAACAATACATGAAAACAATTATCACAGACACAGATCCCATAATCACATGAAATCTAGGAGCACCAAAGAGTAGAAGACAGAAAGCTTGTATCGCTAGTTCTTTAATATTTAAAAGACTTAGTGGTGTAAAAGAAAGGGTTAAGTTTGTCACATAGATTTGAAGTAGCATTTTTTTTAAGAGCCAAATAATTATTTAAGAACCCTACCATTACCTCACAAGGAACGTATGGACAAAGCAAAGTAACTTGGCAAGGTAGCCTTTACTTTTATATAAAGATGTTTAAAGGAATCTGTTTAAAGAGAAAAAAAGCTCAGCTGTTCTAGACCATCAGGATCAGGATGCATCAGGGCCTTTTCTCAAACAAAAGTCTTACAAGGCATGATGGGATTAAAAGATTAGAATTTCTTGTCATAAACCAAGTTTTAAGTTTAACAGGTTTTTGAAAGAGAAGACTAATATTTAATGTTTCTTACAGAGGGAGATGCCTTTACACATGAAACCCAGTAAAGGTATAAGTTATTAGTGTAACTTAAATCAGAGGAGACAGGAAAGGCAAAAAGGAAACATTAATATTTTAGGTTAAGAATAAATAAAATTCAAAGAGTAATGAAAGTAATCCCATTTAGAAACAGGTTAAAATAATGTTAAAATTTAAACTCCTATTGTGGCATTACTTCCTTAGTCTGATATAAAAATGTATTGACCTTGTTATAAGACAATAGAAACTGTTAAAATCTGTTTTTTTTTTTTTTTTAATGAACTGCTCAAGAATCCAAGATGGAAGTCAAAACAAAAACTGGAAGAGGATTAGGACTTACGGATTGAACATCTGTAGTTTTTAGCCTTGAAAGATGGTATGGGGAGAAAGAGTGTCCCCTAAAGGTTTTTTAATTTTTACTTATAGAAGAATTTACCAAAACGGAAGCTTTAGGACACAGGCATGATGTAACGTAGCTTTAGAGCCTGCATGGAAGACAGATACGTGGAGAGTGGAAAGCTTTAGAGAAAACTAAAGAAGTACATGATGACGGGCAACCTAAAGCATTGATGAAAGCATGTTTAAATAAGGATATAAAGAAGAAATTTTTCTCTGAAAAATTTAGAAAAGTAGGTAGACTTACAGAGGCCTAAACATTTCCAGCTGGGTTTAGAAGCAGAACAAGAGCTATGAGATGGGGAGAGAGGAGAAGGATCTGGAGCATTTTTCCTGTGTAGGGAATCCATAACTAGTTAGAGGGAGGAGGAGAGATAGCCTAGATTAAAGGATGGAAGCAAAAGAGACCTAAAATTGGATAGAACAATATCAGAAATCATCCTGAGCAAAGTGAGAATGACAGACACTGGAAGAGGACAAAGACAGGAAGAACGATGGAACACAGACAACCTTCCAAGCCCACGGCAAAGTAAGGGAGAAGAAAGGAGACCCATTGGGCCCAGTGGGAAGCTCCAGGAGCTCCAGAGCCATCTAAGTCTTAGTGGAGAGAGAGGGAGAAGAGAGGGGGGTGGAAAAGAGAGGGTGTGTGTCTTAGTTTGTTCTTCATTGCTGTGACAAAACACTCTGACTAGTACCAACTTGGGGAGGAAAGGGTTTATTTGTCTTACATCTCCCAGGTCGCATGCAGTTCATCAGGGAGCCCAAGGTAGGAACTCAGGGCAGGAACCTGGAGGCAGGAGCTGGAGAACAGGCCATGGAGGAACGCTGTTTACAGGCTTGCTCCCTTGGCTCCTGCTCAGCCTGCTTTCTTATGCAACACAGGCCCACCTGCCCAGGGGTGGCACCACCCACAGTGGGCTGGGCCCTCCCACATCACTCATCAAGAGGATGCCCCTCAAACATGGCCACAGGCCAGTCCAATAGAGGCAATTCCCCCATTGAGGCAGTGATCCTGGAGTGATCCTTCTACCTCAGCTTCTGGGGTAGCTGGGACTCTAGTGTGAGACATTGTCCCTGGCTCCTCTCTCTTTTAGAGATCTATCTCTAACCTTTAGAGACAGGAATTAGTAACACTGATTTGACAAAAGTAAAGTCATGCCCTCAGGGGATGATTAAGAAAGCTACCTAGATTCACATTCCAAGTTGCTGGGCTTGTTCAAGAAACCATAGGCTGAATACCACATCCTTTAAGATTGCTCAGGGAGCTCTGGAAGATAGAGGGAAGATAAGATAGTGCTGTGACAGGTCATTCACAAGAACTTCAAAGCCCTGTACTTCCACTGAAAATCTCTTGGGGGAGACACTTCCCAGATAACAGAAGGCCAACTGCCCAGAGAATGCTAGTCACTGGAGCATCTCACCAAGAGGCTGCTGGACAGGGACACCCAAGGGAAAAGGCAGACATTCTTCAGTGGAAGCTGTCCACATCTCCACAGAGCTGTACAAGGTTGAAGTTCAGTGGGAACAGTCCCTGGCCCCAGAATCTCTGGAAAAACTAGCACCCTAGGGAGACAGAGGCAGCATCAGGAGAAGCAGGGAAGTACGTCAACATACAGTACTGCCAGCTTCATACTCAAATAAGCTAGAATTGCTGACCTCAGACCTAATATCCTAATATCATCTCAGTTACTGCATTCCCTGCCTAGTTAAGAGTCCTATGGAAGCCCTGGTCTGTCATTCCAGATAGTTGGGAAGCTAAGACATGAAGATTATAAATTCAAGGCTGGGGGCTGGAGAGAATGCTCAATGATTAAGAGCACTTGGCTGCTCTTCCAGAAGACCCTGATTTAGTTCCCAGGACCAACATGGAAGCTAATAACCATCTGTAACTACAGTTTCAGGGGATCATGTACCCTCTTCTGACCTCCATGGGCACTGCACACATGTGGTGTGCTTATATCCATGCATATAAAACACTCATACACGTAAAATACAAATAAATTATATATATATACAAGTTCAAGGCCTACCTGAGCTACAGGCTGAGGTCAGGGACAGCCTGCTGTTATGTAGTAATTTGCTCCAAGGTAAAACAATAGGATGTTCTAAAGGGAGGTAGACAATAGGATGAAGTAAACAAGTCAAAGGCTCAGGAAGTCCCTGAAACTGACCAGGTTCACTAGGTTCCCCACCTCCCCAAGACTGCTGAAAGACACTCTCAGACAAGACAAGCTGCTTGGAAGAGGCTCAGACCAACTGAGCTACTTGGAAAGGACACTCTCCAATGTGTTTTGCTGCTGGCAGGCTGTGCAGTGCACTTCAGGTTTCCTGCTTTCATGAGTTGTCAGCCATGCTGGGTGGGCTTTTGGGGATTCTGGCTGTCTTTCAGTCATTCCTGTAAATAATCCCTCATCCCTGTGGTGGTTTGAATGATAAGGTCCCCCATAGGCCCCAAGTATTTGGACGTTTTGTCCCCATTTAGTGGTGCTGTTTTGGGAGCCTTTAGGAGGTGTGGCCTTGCTAGAGGAAGCATGTCATTGGGGGGTGAGCTTTGAGAGTTCTCAAGCCTTGCCAGATTTCCAGTTACTCTCTGTTTCCTGTGCTTGCTTGAAGACATGATTGCTCAGCTTTCCGCTCCACCTCTGCTGCATTGCCTCCCCCACAGGTATGGACTCTTACCCCTGAAACCATAAGCTCAAATAAACTCTTCCTTCTATATGTTGCCTTGGTCAGGATGTTATATCACAGTAACAGAAGTGTAACTTATACACCCTTATTCCTGTAAGTAACTCCAGTTACTTGGTTCACCAAGTTGGATTTTGGTGATATCCTTACTTTGATCTGCTGTTGGTTCCCTAGCTGGGTTGAGTGGATATTTGTTCACATCTCACCTGGAGTAGTGTCACACAACACCTGGGTAACTTAATGAGTCTCTGTCTCAAAATAAAAAAGGGATAGGATAGGGGACTCAGTGGTTAAGAGCATTTATGGCTTTTGCAGAGGACCAGACTTCAGTTCTTAGCCATGACATCAGGCAGCTCACAAGTGCCTATAACTCCAACTCCAAGAGATCCATCACCCTCTGTTAGCTTTTGAGGCCATCTGTATACACAGAGATACAAACATATACATAAATTAAAAAATGTTTTAAGTAAAAAGCAGGTTGAGGATATAATTCAACTATAGACTAGGAAGTACCAGACCCTGGGTTCAATCCACTGGTCCTGAAGGGAAAACAAAACAAAACCCACTTCCTAAATGGGAATAAACACAGTTCCCATGGTGCTTTGTGCCTCTCAATGCTTTTTATTTTCAGAGGGCTGGACATCCTGGGAAATGTAGTCCCCCTCAATTCACTATGACTAGGATGGCTATATTTCTTTTCAGGAGAGGGAGGAGAGGACATCCAGCTATTCAATATTTCTGTTACCATAGTTACTTTGCTTATGAGACAACTTCATGGACTGGAACCAGAGTTAAACATGACCTTTCCCCACAAGAGTTGGTGAGATGGCTCTGCAGGCATTACAGGAATTAAACTGAGACTGGCCTGGTGCAATGAGATGACTCCAACCATACTCAGAAAGTGGGAGAAGTTTATCCTTTATTATGTGCAGGCCACAGTCTGAGCCCCTGCTCCATAGAAACTGAGGCATGGACCAGAAATACATACAGGTTTTTATAGGCTCTTTCATGACATCCCTTGGCAGTAATCATGTTGGTGGATTGGAGACTTCCATCACAGAAATATATGTGCTCCTTAGGCTATTATAGGAAATCTAAACAGTCAACATTTTATAAAAAGCAGATATACAAGGCAAGTGTGGGCTTGGGTTATGACATTCCCAAATAACATGATATATTGCTGATGCCAGCAATCTATTTTAACAAATGTTGGATAGGGATGTCCTCTGAAAGAACTAGCAACAGCTGGATGTCTGAACCCTAAGAGACTCTGTAGAAATGGAGGAAGACAGTCACCCCTCCCACCCAATCGGTCAGCTTCAATTGCACGAGGGGGATGATCTAAGGAGAGGCACAGAAGAAATCAGGGAGGCGGCTGGGAGCTTTCCCTCTTGGGCCAGTGGGCTGGCGGTGGCAGATCTGGAAAGTCCAGCTGGGATGTAGGGAAAAAAGCCCACAGATGGATGCCTTTATAAGTAACACCCTCCCAGACATCACAAACTCTGTAATAAATAAACTGTAATTTTTATTGTAAGGACAGTGTGGGGAGAGAGGGCCTCCCAGTGGGCCTGAAGGCTGAGAGCTGTGCAGGCCTCCTAGAATTGAATTTGACTTTACAACAAATAAGACACATTGCAGCATGTGCTTTCACAAAAATCGCAGACTGTGGGTTTTGTGGTTGTCTGTCCTTGTCTTGTCTCAGCCTGAGACTGAGCTCAGAGTGGCCTTTATGATTTGAATAAAAGTAGAAGCTCCCAAAGTTCTGTTAGTTCTACACATACCAGGAAGCACACTTATTATTAGGAGCACATGAGGTTAGTACTTACTCATCTACACACAGAACAAAGTTATACTGAGGTCATAGTTCCACATTATTATTAATTTTTTTCCACATGGTAGAATCAAGAGAAAGAAGTGTTCCTTGAGAAAAGAGAAACTTTCTATTGCACATGCTTTAAAAATCCGCTTTTTTTTTTTTTTGGTCTTTTTGAGACAGGGTCTCCCTGTAGTCTCAGCTGTCCTGGAACTCACTATGTAGACCAGTCTGGCTTTGAACTCACAGAGATCTGCCTGCCTCTGCCTCCCAAGTGCTGGGATTAAAGGCGTGTGCTACCATGCCCAGCTAAAAATCCACTTTATTAAAACACATACATAAATAAAAGATATACAGAGATTTTAGATCTTGTGGTGGTTTGAATCATCAGTGTCCCCCCATAGGCTCAAGTGTTTGAACACTTGTTCCGTTGGTGGTGCTATTTTGGGAGGGTCATGAACCCTTTAGGAGGTGTGGCCTAGCTGGAGGAAGCACATCACTGGGGGCCATCTTTGAGAGTTCATAGCTTTGCCCCACTTCCCATTTTGATTTCTCTCTCTGCTTCTTATTGTGCTTGAGTATGTGAGCATTCAGTTTTCTGTTCTGGCCACCACCTGCCCTGACATGCCTTTCTGACCATGATGGACTCTTAATCCTCTGGAACTGTAAGCCAAATAAACTCTTCCTTTCTATAAGTTGTCTTGGTCATGGTGTTTTGTCATAGTAACAGAAAAGTAACTAATACAGATTCCAATCTTGTTCCTACTCACACAGTTCTACATATGTATTTTTATTTTCCAGTATATTTTTTAGTCTTTTTGAGACAGGGTCTCCCTGTACCTCTCCCTGTGGTTCCCTGGCCTGCAACTTACTATGTAGACCAGCTTGTCCTCAATCTCACAGAGATCCACCTGCCTTTGTCTCCCGAGTGCTGGGGTTAGGGTTGTGCACCACTACACCTGGCTTCCAGTGTATTTTTTTTTTGCAAATATGAGTGTATGTATTCCTATATTCCAACACAAAGTTACATTCTTTTATTTATTTTGAAGATTACATTTGTTTTTAATCTTTAAAAATTTTATTTTTAATTACGTGTGTATATCTATGTATGGGAATATGCACCTGAGTTCAGGTGCCCAGAAAGGCCAGAAGAGGGCATTTGGTATGCTTGATTGGGAATTACAGGTTTTTGTGAGCCATCCAACATGAGGGCTGGGAACTGAACTCACGTCCTCTGCAAGAGTACTCTTCATTGCTGAGCCATCTCTGAAGCCCTTATTTTCTTTCTTTCTTTTTCTTTCTTTCTTTCTTTCTTTCTTTCTTTCTTTCTTTCTTTCTTTCTTTCCTCCCTCCCTTCCTTCCTTTCTTTCTTTTTCTTTCCTCCCTCCCTCCCTCTCTCTTTTCTTTTCCTCTTTATATTTAAGTATTTAAAAGATTACATGCCTTCCATATTCTTCTGAACCTTGATTCCTTCAAAAATTAAAAAAAATATTTATTGTTATTTTTATTTTATGTGTACGAGTGTATTGCCTGCATGTATGTGAATGCACTCATGTTGTGCAATGCCGCGGAGGTCAGAAGAGGGCCTCGGATTCCCCTGGAACTGGAGTTAAGGACAGTTTGTGGCTGCCATGTGGGTGCTGGGAATCAAACCTGGGTCCTCTGCAAGAACAGTCAGTGCTCTTAACTGCTGAGCCAACTCTCCAGGCCCCTCCCAATTTTTTTTATTACTTTTTTTTGTGTATATAATGTGGTGTGAGAGTGTGTGTGGGTGTGGGTGTTGGTATACATATGTGTTACAGTGATAAAGAGATAGTTTATTTTGGAGCCAAATATGAGTGACCATGATCTATCTGGGAACACAAATTCAGGTTATCCTCAATCCCATGTTCCAATATGGTAACAGTTTCATGAAGTTTTATTAAATTTATTTATTTTCATTTTATGTGTATGAGTATTTTGCCTACATGTAGGTTAAGTGCACCTATGTTGTGCAATGGCCACACAGACCAGAAGGCATTGGATCCTACGGAATTGGAGTTATGAATGGTTGCTAGCCACCATGTAGGTGCTAGGTACCAAACCTGGGTCTTCTTCAAGAACAGCCAGTGTTCTTACCTGATGACCATTTCTCCAGCCCATTTCATGAAATTTTTATAGTAACATAATAAAGAAAAAGAGATCAAAATACTTTTCAAATACATTGGTGGAGACACCAGTAGGTGGATTCCAAAAAACCTGGGGGAAGTCTTAGCTAGCAGTTTCTTAGCTAGCTAGATGCTATTTGAGCACATTCTTAGTCTTTTGACTGTTGGAAGCGAGTGGTCTGTTTGTACATTCCAAAGGATTTACCTACTAGTCACATAGCTCACATACAGAGGAGGGAAATACATAAAGGGCTATTAAGGGTGCTGAAGAGTAACCCAAGATAATTTAGCTCTGATCTTTCAACACTCCAAAGTCTTCACAATCATTAAAGTTTGAACCAGTTAATCAGCCTTGCAGAAGATTCAGGATAAGGGATGGTCTTCCCCAGGAACTTTAGTTCACAGTTCCTGTGACTGAACTCAGGCTTGGCAGCAAGAGCCTTTATCTTCCTCAGTCCAGTTTTAGTCTTCTAAAATGTACTTTTTGCTGTGAAGCATTTTTCCACTACTGCTGAAGTATGTTGAAGTTTCTATTTTTAAGAAATGTATTTATCAGATTACACTCTTATTTATTAGTATTTATTTAGAAGAGCATTATATTTTTTGATTTATTTTTATTTACCAGATTACATTATTTCCACACTCTTTATCTGGTTTCTTACATATATTCCTTGCTGAGCAGTATTTTTTTCCTTCCTCTGGCTGAAGTATACATAGAATACGGACATAGGCATAAGCACATAGCCGCATTCGCTGGCCTGCTTTGAGCACCAGCCATATGCTGCCTAGACCGGGAGAAGAGCTGTTTCCAGAGATGCCTACCTGCAGGTAGCATCCAGGCAAGGCTATGACACCCACAAGCTGTTTCTGAAGATACCTGTCTTCCCATTTCAGACGAAGCTCCGCCTACTTCCCCGCCCTCGCGAGCAGCTACCTATCAGCGAGCCGCAGGGGAGGCCCCGCCCACCACACATCCCCGCCCCCTCCGGCACGTGCTGCTCAAAGCCCCTATCTAGGACTGTTTCCGGAGATGCCTATCTGCAGGCCTCAGGCAAGGCCCTGTCCCCAGCCCTGCTCCCTCTGGCGGACCTGCCTATCTGCAGGCGAGGCCCGCGCCTTCGGCTCCGGGCCCGGCACTCCAGCTCTCCCCGGGTGGGCTCTGCCCGCGCGGCGCCTCAGGCATCGCGGCGGGCAGCCCGGGCTCCGGCGCGCCGCGGGCGTGGGAAGACCCCGGCGCCTGTCGTGGCGCAGAGCCGGGTGGACGCGGAGGCAGCGGCAGCGGCAAGGTGTCGGGGGCGAGTACGCTGGTTGTTTGCGGGACGTGCAGCTTCTCCGGCGGTGCTCGCCGCGCTGGCTGGTTGTTGGGCGGCCGGCGCCATGTCTGTGAGCGAGATCTTCGTGGAGCTGCAGGGCTTTTTGGCTGCCGAGCAGGACATCCGAGAGGCGAGCCCCTTCCTCCTCATCCCCTTTTTTCTTTACCCTGCCTGGCTGGGCCACCTCGTCAGGCCCTGCTCGGTCGCTCATTCTCGGGCCCGGTGGGGACGCCTCCCAGGGTGGGTTTCAGGTTAGGTCCCCCTCCTTCTCCCTGATTCAACTGCTCTTCCGGCGTGTTAGCATCACCTGCCTCTTGGAATGTCACTTTCCCTTCTATTTACCATTTAACGTCCTTAATAAGGCTCCGTTAACGCCTGGGGCTATCCAACGCACCTTCCCTGTATTCCTTGCTGGTATTTTTAAAAGCATTTGCGATCCTTCCTTTAAATACTTTACCCTATAGCTTCTCATCCTACAAAAATAAAACTCGAGATTTTGCTGTGCCTCGCAAGGTCTTTCCCCGATCTCATTTTCACTTTTTCTTCTTGTATACCATGCTCAAATTTACCTTCTTTTCATTCCTCTAGTGCTCCAGATAGTGTCCTGCCTGAGGGACTCTTGCATGTGCTGTTTGTTTTTGCTAGAATTTGCTGCTTTCCCACGCGCTGCCTGTTTACCTCCTGTATTAAGATCTCGCTTCTATTCCTTGGTGGCCTCGAACTTGAACCTGTTCTAGTGTCTTGAGTGGTGGGATTACACCATGATGCCTGCGGTTTGTAGTCATCGTGACCCTACAATGTAAAGAACTGCTTCTCTATTGTGTTCTGTGTTAACTTAAAACTATTTATGTGATTTAAAAAAATTATCTCTATTATTAAATTTCCACAAGAAAGCTTGGTTCTTCAGTGTTTGCACAATGCCTAGCACTAAATGTGCTCAGTGAGTAAAATGAATGAATGGAAAACACTCAACTCCTGTATTGCATTTGAGTGTTCATTCTATGGACTACATTGCCAGTTTTTTTTTTTTTTTTTAAATTTTGGTCTTTTTGGGACTGGGTCTCCTTGTAAGTAGCCCCAGCTGGCCTGCCTGGGACCCACCATGTTGACCAGGCTGGCCTCAAACTCACAGAGACTCACCTGCCTCTGCCTCCTAGGTGCTGGGATTTTAAAGGCATGCGCCATCACACGTGGCAACAGATATTTTAATTTTTATAGCGTCTTTGTTGCATAGTTAGGATGGGTAGCGAATACACTTTACTAGAGGCATCTCAGGCTTTTTAGTGACCTCTCAGGGTGTCACAGGAAGTCATGGGGAGAGTCAGTCCACACCCAAAGAATCAGTTCTTGAGAAGATCAGTGTTTTAAATGTATGTGAATGTGTGATACATCAAACCTGCTATTTATACTGCGTTTGATAGGAATCTGTGATAGTGATTACTCTGACTTTATCTGATTCTGATTTTTAATTCTTTCTAGGAAATCCGAAAAGTTGTACAGAGTTTAGAACAAACAGCTCGAGAGATTTTAACCCTACTTCAAGGGGTCCATCAGGGCCCTGGGTTTCAGGACAGTAAGTTCTTTGCTTTAATTTTGAAGTTTTTAATCCAGTTTATCTTTTAGTTGATTTCCATCTAGAAGACATACTTAGTATGCCTGTGTCATTTTATTGTGAAAGTGTCCATTTTGCTTTATAGTAAGTAAAAATAGAAGTGGTTTATTTTATAAATTTACCATATTAGTATTTTGATTGCTTTTCCACTTCATAGTGTGGTTTAAATAGGAATGTTTTCTGTTGTTATGACATTCTACTGACATTAATTACAGCTGCTTAAAGAAACTCTTGCGTGTCTAAGAACTTTTATTTGGCTTGCCTGAGAGAGTGAGTTTTGTTTTGGGGTCAGGGATCTTGCTGTGTTGACCAGGCTGGTGCTACATTGGGCTCCTGTCAGTGTCCCACCTTAACCTGGGACTCCCAAGTGAGGACCATGTGATGCGCGCGCGTGTGTGTGTGTGTGTGTGTGTGTGTGTGTGTGCGCGCGCGCGTGCATGCGTGTATGTGAATTTACATTTTTAGTGATTGAATACTTTTTAATATGCATTTATAATATGAGGTAACCAATATAAAATGTTCTCAAGTTAATATATCCACATTTACTTCCTTAAACGAGAATCAGATATGTTAATTTAGACACGGAACCTTTCTTGGAAGATGCAGCTTAACTTTTTTTCAAGTGGAGAGCATTCTAGTAACAGCTTCCAGGGGTCAGAGGCAAGTCATTTGGGTAGTGATGTGGAGTCAAGAATTTGAGAATAATCGATAAAAGCTCTTTTCTGACCAGAATGGGAGGTAGCAGCAGTCCAGTTGTTGGTATCCTCCGAGGACTGATAGGAATAGCAGCTGGCAAATGGCAGGCTCTTAAGGGTGGATTATTTATGAGATTGTGCAAATTACCAATGTTTCCCAACATTCTCCCCTTCAGAAAGCTTTTATTTTTTTAAAAGTAGGTTAATCATCTGGGAAACTGACATTTTAGAGCCAGATTACAAAGAGTTGTGTACATTTGGCTGTGGGTTTTTTTTTTTTTTTTTAAAGTTGATTAATGTACAGGTAGACTACATAGATTATTAAGCAAGAACTATATTTGCAATTGGGTAAGTTTTATATTGTTAAATTTGATTGTCTTTTGTGATTAGTTCCAAAGAGGTGCTTGAAAGCTCGAGAACATTTTGGTACAGTAAAAACACATCTAACGTCTCTGAAGACCAAGTTCCCTGCTGAACAGTATTACAGGTTTGTAAGAAAAATAGCACTGTTTTGTAACATTAGATTCTTTAAAAAGGCAGGAAAATAAACAAGTATTGAATGATTACTTATGACTAGGTAAAGGTCTCCAGAAAAGGAACCACAGAGTCTGAAATTGATAACATAGTGATAAAATTGGTGTTTTAATTTTTTCCTTCTGTTTACTTAGGAAAAATTTTAAGGAACATATTTTGGAGTGAAAAAATAAGAGAACACCTATTGTAGGGACTGGAGCAGCAGCTCAGCAGTAAAGAGACCTTATTGCTCTTCAGTAGACCTGAATTTGTTCTCAGCATTGGCATCAGGTTGCTCACAAGTGCCTGTAGTTCCAGTTCAGGGGATCCAGTGCCCTCTTCTGGCCTGCATGTGTACTGACACCCACTACATACACAGAAACACAGCTAAATAAAAATCTTTAAGAAAAAAACTAAACCTGTTATAAATGGCATATATACATTTTTTTTTTTTGGGTCTCTTTTGAGACAGGGTCTCCCTGTAGCCTCAGCTGGCCTGGAACTCACTAGGTAGACCATGCTGGCCTTGAACTCACCGAGATCTGCCTGCCTCTGCCTCCCAAGTGCTGAAATCAAAGTTGTGTGCTACCATACCCAGCATAAATGGCCAATAAATAGTTTTAAAAGTGGTCATTGTCCTTAGTTACCAGGGAAATACAAATTAAAACTACTTTGAGATTTCATGCTGTATTCAGAAAGTAACATTAAGAAAACAATGACAAGTGCTGGATGTGGGAGGAAAGAGGAAACCTTTATTCACTGCTAGTGGTAGTATGAACTGATATAATGGAAATTAGTACAGTGTTCCTCAAAATATGAAAGTAGGACTAATATGTGACTCAGCTATCCTGCTCCCCATGTAACCAAAGTTCTACCACAGAGATCCTTGCAAATCCATATTGATGACTATTTACAGTAGTGAGAAATGGAACCAGCCTAGATGACCATTAACAGATAAATGGACAAAGAAAATGTACGTATACATAGCGGGGTTTTATTCAGTTATATGGAGAAATGAAATCATGACATCTATAGGAAAATGGGCACAGAAATAATGAATACAACAGTAAATCATGTGCTAAGCAAAATAAACTAGATCCTGGGGCTGGAGAGGTGACTTGGGGGATAAGAGAACTTGCTGTTCTTTCAGAGCACCCACATAGTGGCTCTGGTGTCTTCTGGTCTTTGGGGACACTACACACAGCAATAAACATACTGTTAATCAGAACTGTTGTACAAATAAAAATAAATCATTTTTTAAAAAGCTAGATCCAGAAAGAAAAATCCAGTATGTTTTCTCTTACATGCAGACCCTACATTTTAGTTTTTATATGTGTATCTATGATGTTTTGGGGGTATGCGTGTGGGTATAGGCTATGAAACTAGGAAGGGGACCATGAGACAGGAAGAAGAGATCTTTGGTGGGGGTGGGGCAGAAAGATGAGAGTAATGAAAGTGGAAGAAAAACTGTTGGGGGTGGAAGGGAACCAGCAGGTGGAGGATTGGGGGATAAGGGAGGGATGTGGGGGAGAAGGAACAGTAAGAAAGTATATATGAAAATGCTGTATGAAAACATTACTTTGTATGCTAGTTTCAGAAACTGATGAAAACACAGGAGAATGCCCATTGTCTGAAGGCCAAGATTGAGAGTATCTTTCTGCAATGATAAAGTTTCTTTGTGCAGTTTAGTGACTTATACTTAACTATTAATGTTATGAGATTAGGTGGCAGTATACACGTTTTATGGCAGAGGGTGAATTTAATTGCCAAGGGGCCTATTTATCTACTAGTTTTCTTGTTATATATTGTTGAATATTTAACACCAATTTAACACCATTAGTTTTTTTTTTTTAAAGACAGGGTCTCATATATGTAGCTCTGGCTAGCCTGGAACTCACTATGTAGATCATGCTGGCCTTGAACTCACAGAGATCCACCTGCTTCTGCCTCCTGAGTGCTGGGATTAAAGGTGTGCGCCACCATGCCCAGCCAACACCATTAATTTTAAGAATACACAGTAAGGAAGAAAAAAAGTATTGCTAGTCATGATTATGAAATGTAGTTTGGAAAATGTATTCAAATTTTATAGGTGTTAAACTGAGAAAAAACACATTTCTATATTGATGAACTATAATAATTAAGAATCAAGAAATTTCTATTTTTTTTTTAACCTAAAAAGTTGTTCTTAAGATACATATATGGGGGCTGGAGAGACAGCTTAGCGGTTAAGAGCACTGACTGTTCTTGTAGAAAAACCTGAATTCGAATTCCAGCACCCACAAGGTTGCTAACAACTGTCTGTAACTCAAGTTCCAGGGGATCTGGCGCTCTCTTCTGTCCTCCACAGGCATTGCATGACGTGGATGCACTTACATACTTGCAGGCATAACACTCATACACGTAAAATAAAAATAAATAAAAAAAGATACACATATAGTTGATAAATAGAATGTGTATGAGAGTAGATAGTTTAAATTCAAAGCAAAAATTCTTTAGGGTTAGGGTTGGCGAACCACTGGAGGCCTCTGAAAGCTAATTGCTTTGTTTTTTAGTTGCTCACTGTAGTCCACGTTTTAGTTCTGCACACTGTTTTCACTCTTTGTCATATATTCTTACTTGGATTTTCCTTTAACAATCTTTTATTAAAGCAGTCCTTAGGATGGGCATGGTGGCTTACCTTGTACTTTTGAGGTGGAGGCAGGAAGACCAGGAGGTCAAGGGTATCTTTGGCTATATTAGTAAAGTCAAGGTGAGATCCTGTCTCAAACACAGAAAACCCAAAGAACCTACCTCCATATCAAAGTAGAAACCACTTGGTGATTATCCTCAAAAAGTAATGAACAAAGTCCAGAGAAGTAGGGCCCCAGAGCTTAGGTAGGACCTTTAGACTCCATTTACCCTAAAAGCCATGAACAGGTTGCCCTGTGTCTGCTTTGTTTAACCTGCCTTTATCTTGTTTTAAGAAAAAAATTTTGTTTTGAGAAAAGGTTTATGTAACCCTGACTGTCCTTGAACTCGCAGAGATTCACCTGCCTCTACCTCCCAAATGCTGGGATTAAAGGTGTACATTGGGGCTTGAGAGATGCAGGAATAACTATACTCATAAAATATAAATAAGTAAGTAAGTAAATAAATAAATAAATGTTTAAAGGTGTGTACCACCATGCCTGGCCAAAACTTTGGTCTTTTTTTTTTTTCAGGCAGGCTCCCATTTTCTGTGAGTATATGCTAATGCATGCTTAGTCTTGACTTTAAAATTTTTTTTTTTTTTTTTGGTTACCTTTTTTTTTTTATTT
>NW_008336075.1:5324440-5339807 GCF_000622305.1 Nannospalax galili | reverse complement strand
GGTCTTTTTGAAGCAGGGTCTCCCTGTAGTCCCAGCTGGCCTGGAACTTACTATGTAGACAAGGCTGGCCTTGAACTCACAGAGATTTGCCTGTCTCTGCCTCCCGAGTGCTGGGACTACAGGCATGCACCACCACGCCTGGCTTTAACTTTGGTTCTTTTAAAAAAATTTTTTAAATTATATTTTATCTGTATGGATGCTTTACCTGATTCTATATAAGTACATGGGCCTGAGGAGGCCAAAAGAAGGTGTTGGATACCCTGGAACTGGAGGTATAGACAGTTGGTTAGCTGCCAAGTGGGTGCTGGGAACTGAACCTAGGTCCTCGGCAAGAGAAGTCAGTTCTTTAAGTGCTGAGTCATCTCTCCAGTCCCACTTGGGTTCTTTGGCGAGAAGGTCTTGCTATGTAGTCCTAACTGGCCTAGAACTTGCTATGTAGGCCTTGCTGGCCTTGGGCTATTGGTGAGCCTCTTGCCTTAGCCTCCCAAATACTGGGGTTACAAGTATGTGCCACCATGGCTGGCTTTTTTTCCTTTTTGACACGAGTCAAACACAAGTTTTCTTTAGTCCAGGCTGACCTCAAACTTGAGATCCTCCTACCTCAGCTTCCTGAGTGCTGGGATTATAAGTGTGTGCTGCCGTGCCAGATGAGTGATATTTTTGTATTTGTTGCCATATTTGAAAATCAGAATCTGGACATGGTGGCACACACCTGTAATCTTATTACTTGAGAGGCGGAGGGAGGAGGATTGATGGAAGTTTAAATCCATCCTGGTCTACATAGCAGATTCCAGCCCAGCCAGGGGTATATAGTGAGACCTTGTCTTAGAAAACAAAATAAAAAGAAGGAAATCAGAAGGCTCAGCATAAATACTCAAGGTTGAGAAATTCCCATCTTTTTATTTTTGGATGCAGGGTCTCATTGCGTAGCTCTGACTGGTCTGGAACATGCGATGTAGACCAGGCTGACCTGGAACTCAGAGATCTACCTGCCTCTGCCTCTGTCTCCTGAATGCAGGGATTAAAAGCATGTGTTTCTGTGTCTGGTGAAATTCCTGCTTTTTTTTTCCTTCAAACTTACAGGCCATTTGTTTTTGTGATGGTGTCTTGCTATGTTGGCCAGGCTAGTTTGGAACCCCTGGATTTAGGAGATTCTGAGGCCTCCGGAGTGCTGAGATTACAAGTGTGTGCCAGCTCATCTGGTGGTCTCTTGAGTTTTGTGGCCTTTGTTTAGTGATTGCATGATGATTTTGTGAATTAGGATTTTGGTAGCCTACATTCAAAGTGCAGGAACAAGTTGGATGTTGAGGTTGACGTACAGTTGAAGATGTTTTCAGTCTTTAATTGCTTATTTAATTTTTCTTAGTTCTTACTGATTAAACTTCATCAGCACACTTAGTCATTCATAATTTTTTTTTTCCTTTTCTCTTTTTATTTTTACTTATTTTTTGATCTTTTTGAGATAGGGCTTCCCTGTAGCCCCAGCTGGCCTGGGACTCACCAGCTCAACCAGGCTGGCCTCGATCTCACAGAAATCTGCCCGCCTCTGCCTTTTGAGCTAGGATTAAAGGCATATACCATCATGCCTGACCATACCTGGATCTTGAACTTGTGATCCTTCTTCCTCTACGTCCTGAGTGCTGGGATTACAGATATGCACCTCTATTCCTGGTTTATGCTGTGTGAGAGCTAGAACCTAGGACTTTGTGTAGGAGACAGCACTGTCAGCCACATCCCCAGCTCTCATTTGTAGCCTTTAGTATAAATTTTCATATTGATAAAAATTGATTCATGCTTCTCATTAATTAAACATGTAAATAAATGTTATAAATCTGAATTTGTAAAGTGAATATTAAGTATTCAATGTATTTGAGTGCCTAGTTGCTTTTATCTGTTCTGTATATCAGGGTTTCACATAAGATTTTGTTTGCAAAAGAATCCCATTTCTAAACTGTTGAGACAAGCCCTTGCTGATTACTTCTTGTGGAAGTTCTGACCTTGTACTTTGCCTGTGCCTTTCATGCAGATTTCACGAGCACTGGAGGTTTGTGCTGCAGCGCTTGGTCTTCCTGGCAGCCTTTGTCGTTTATTTGGAAACAGAGACCTTGGTGACACGAGAGGCAGTGACGGAGATTCTTGGCAGTAAGTGTCTTAGTGCAATCTGCAGAATCAGGCATATTAGCTTAGGTGTTGGTGGGGAGACTGTTTCTGTGTGTGTGCTTGTGGATGTGTATTCATGTGCATGCATGTGTATGTGTGCGTGTGGAGGTCAAAGAATAGCTAGCCCTGTGTATTGTTCTTTAGGCAATGTCTACTTTTTAAAAAAATTAGATTTGTGTGTGTGTGTGGGTGGTGTGTGTGTGTGTGTGTGTGTGTGTGTGTGTGTGTGTGTGTGACTATGACTCTTCCTGGGGAGATGTGAACAAATGTCTACTCATACTCACCCCAGATAGGGAACAGATCAAAGTAAGGATACCACCAAAATCCAACTTGGTGAACCAATGAGTTTTATTGGGGTTACTTATAGGAGTATGGGTGAGGGGTTACCTACAGGAGCAGAAATGACTCAACAGATAGTGGCATCTCCAAAGCTCACCCCAGCATGGGTGACTGCTCAGGAAAGCAAGAAATCTGGAGCACACTGCACACAACCCTGTAGGCAGCTCAGTAGGTTGAGACTGGCCTTTCCTGGTAACTCAGTTGGTCAGAGCCTCTTCAGATAGCTCTGCTGGTCTCAGTTTCTCCCAAACAGCTTTGCTAGTCTCTGCTTCTTCCAGGTGGCTTGGCTGGTCTGAGCTTCTTTTTTTTTTTAATTAGTCCTTAAGGCTTCTATATGCTTGGGGAGGGAGGGGCCAAGTGAACTTGGTCAATTTGGGGGACTTCCTGAGCCTAAGGAGCTTTTCTGCAGGTTGGAATGCTTCACCTCCCTTCAAAACTCTCTGCCGTTTATCTTGCTTTAGAACATCCTATTGTTTATTCAGCTTTCCTCAAAGATGGAAGGTTTTATCTCAGAGGAAGTTACTGCACTACAGTGCTTTAGTATGGAGGTCAGAGAACAACTCACAGGAATTGGTTCTGTCTTTCCATCATCTGGGTCCTGGGGATTGAATTCAGGTGGTCAGGCTTGCGGCAAGCATGAGGAGTGTATGGTGTGTATAGAGGAGCACCCTAAGCTAGAAATGATTCCTTGTCGTTTCTTCACTGACTTTGAAAGAAATATGTGTGTGTGTGTTTATTTATACTCTTTGGCTTAAATTGCATTCACATGGTGACTGGCTTTATTTTGATGTGTTTTTAGTTGAGCCAGATCGGGAGAAAGGATTTCATCTGGATGTAGAAGATTATCTCTCAGGAGTTTTAATTCTTGCTAGTGAACTGGTAAGAAGTTCAATAATTTGCTGGTTGCGTGTGTGTGTGTAGGGGGATAATGTGTGTGCAGGTGCCCCAGTGTGAGCACATGTGGAGACCAGAGAACAACTTTGACTGTCTTTTCTCAGGTGCCATCTGCCTTTTTTTTTTTTTGTCTTTTTTTGTCTTTTTTTGAGACAGTGTCTCCCTGAGTGGATCTCACTATGTAGACCAGGCTGGCCTTGAAGTCACAGAGATCCACCTGCTTCTGCCTACCAAGTGCTGGAATTAATAGTGTGTGCCACCAAATCTATTCACTCTTTTTTTTTTTTTTTTTTGATATATTTTTATTTTATGTATGTTTTGTCTGCTCATATGTAAGTGCATCCATGTCATGGAGTGCCCATGTACAGAGGTCAGAAGAGGGCCTCAGATCCCCTGGAACTGGAGTTAAGGATGGTTGTTGGCCACCATGTGGGTGCTGGGAACCAAACCCATATCCTCTGCAAGAACAGTCAGTGTTCTTAATCTTTGAGCCATCACTCCAGCCTCCCCATTCTTAGTTTTTAAAATGAGTACCAAAACTATTTTTCTAAACCATCTAGTAGTCATGAGGTCTTAACTGTGTTGTAGTTAACTGTTAAGTTCAGAAAAATGTCAATTTAGATGCTAAGGGAGAGAGTATGCACATTTACTACTGGGTGCTTTTTTTTTTTTTTTTTGAGACAGGGTCTGGGGTCTGGTCTTGGTCTTGAATTCACTATATAGCTATATAGCTAAAGATGACTTTGAACTCTTGATCCTCCTGTCCCTGCCTCCCAAGTGTTCTAATATGTACAGTTTTAATTAAAAGAGGATGATACCTCTGTCAGTAGTGTCAAGATAATATATTCCTGGCAACTATGTTGATTTATAGAGTAATTTTAGAGAATAGTTTCTATGACTGTAACTTATTTTAGCTTTTAGGTTTTTGAGACTGGGTCTTACTATGTAGTCTTAGTCTCTGTCCTGGAACTGGAGATCCAGCTCCACCTTCTAGGTGCTAGGATTTCAGGAGTGTGCTACCACTGCAGCCCCTGGATGCATTATTTTTAGCTTTTATCCTGTCCTCTTAATCTGCCTTAGAACGTTGTCATACAAAAATAATTCTGTAGATGACACAGAGTAGCCAAGAGCAGACTCGAGTCCTTACAACAGAGCCTATGCAGCCTGCAGAGGGGAAATGTTCATTGTCTTTATTATTATTATTATTACATGTATGTGTATGATATGTGAGTGTCACAGCGAGTTGTAGCAGTCATAGGACAATCTTGTGGAGTCTGTGCTTTCCTACCTTGACACGGGGTTGGGGAATAGAACTCAGGTAGCCAGGCTTGGATGGCAAACACCTTTACTCACTGAGCCGTCTCACAGACCCAGTGTCTGGGTTATTTGGTTCTTTGAGACAGTTTTCTTCAGAACTTAAGAGGCTCAGCGGAAGGATTGCTGGGAGTTGGAGGCTAGCCTGGAGTACAAGCGAGCGAGATTATCTTACCCTCAATTCCTCCTAAAAAAAGAAGAAAAAGTTTGTTTCAGAGAAAAGCCGCTCAGGGATGGGCTGATGGTTCTTTTGATCTTTGGTCCTGGATCCTTGTGTTTTGTAGCTTTCTTCTTTTCTCAGTATTGGAGCACTGTTGATAAAGCTCTCTTAATTGACTTCTCCATTCCAACCAGGAGGACGGGGGAGGAGGGAAGAAAGGCCACTCATATGAAGGACATTTGTTTGAAGTTCTCCACCCATCTTTTCTTTATTTGAGACAAGGTCTCACTATGTAGCTCTGGCTGACCTGGAACTCACTGTGTAGATCAAACTAGCCTTGAATCAGAGATTCACCTTTTGCCTCCTAAGGATTAAAGTTGTGCCCCATCACCCCTGGTCCACACAACTTTTTCTTGAGACTAGGTGTTCTGAAACCCAGGCTGGTCTTGAACTTGCTATATAGACAAGGAACTCCTCTTGCCTCCACCTCCTGAGTGCTGGGATTACAGACATGGGGCATTATGCCTGGTTCATGTGGTGCTTGGGATTGAATGCAGGGCCTTGTGCACGCTAGACAATTACCAACCGAGCTATACATCCCCAGCTAACTTCTACTTAGCATTCTAATGCCTGGGGGCCCAGTGTAGCTCTGTGATAAACTGCTTACCTAGCATGCTGAAGGCTTGTGTTCCATTTCCATAGTGGCAAAATGTAACAAAACAATTATTCTCCTGTATTCATTGTGGGAAGCAGATCTTTAGGGGTTTGGGTAGAAAAGGTTGATGAAAATTTGAGGTGTTCTGAGTACAGAAATGGAGAGAGACCATGTGTGTTGGATGAACTACATGAGAAGTTCAGGGAAGCCTGGAAGAATGGGAAGGATTTTGTGGAGAAGGGACTCTTGAGTTATCTTTCAAGACAACATTGAATTGACTTAAATTTGGCTGCTTACACTTTGTCTCTGTCTTATGATCATAGGTGACCAGATGGACCCTCAGTGGTGGGTAATAGATACGAAATCATTCATCCTAGGTTTGAAAAGCTAGCATAAGGCGGAGCATGGTGGCACATGCCTTTAATCCCAGCACTTGGCAGGCAGAGACAGGTGGGTCTCTGAGATTGAGGCCAGTCTGGTCTATGTAGCGAGTTCCAGGCCAGCTGGGGTTACAGGGATACCTTGTCTCAAAGAAACAAAACAAAACAAAGATAGCACAGCTGCTACAGTGGCCCTGACATTTCTTTCTTCTGTGTATTAGCTTGTGAGCTGTACTGTTGACGCTTGTTTGATTTAATATACTTTATTCCACAATAACCAGTTAAATGCATTAGAGAAATTTTATTTATTTAAAAAATATTTTATTTTGTGTGTATGACCGTATTGCCTGTATGTATGTAAGTGCACCCGTGGGGGTCAGAAGGAAGCATCAGATCCCTTGGAACTGAAGTTATGGATGGTTGTTAGCTGCCATGTGAGTGCTGGGAACTGAACCCGGGTCCTCTGCAAGAGCAGTCAGTGCTCTTTACCGCTAAGCTATCTCTCCAGTCCCCACATTAGAGAAATTTTAGAAGGTGCCAATTTCTTTGACCATGGCTAGCAGACATTCTCTCAGTTCAGGTGGCATTCTTTTTAGAGCAACTTCTATTTTAATGTGCTTATATGTACCTTGAAAATAAGGCATCAGTGGAGTTGTCTAGACTGAGTGTGATTCAGGGCATCAGTGTAGCTGTCTAGCCCTCAGGTTCTGGCTGTAATTCAGAACAAGGTGCTGAGGAAGGAGCCACATTATAATGTGCCCTGTTCTCTCTCCTGTGCAGTCAAGGCTGTCTGTCAACAGTGTGACCGCTGGAGACTATTCGCGGCCCCTCCACATTTCCACTTTCATCAACGAGTTGGATTCCGGTTTCCGCCTTCTCAATCTGAAAAACGACTCCCTGAGGAAGCGCTATGATGGATTGAAGTACGATGTGAAGAAAGTAGAGGAGGTGGTCTACGATCTCTCCATCCGGGGCTTCAATAAGGAGACAGCAGCAGCTTGTGGTGAAAAATAGGAGGCTCTTCCCGCGGCTGGCCTTGCTGACCTGGGCAGTTGCCAAGGAGGGCGAGCACAGAGTGCCTCTTCCCGTAGTTGTCATGCCTGGTTGCTAAACACTGCGCTTTATTTTCTTAACCAGTTGTGTGGTGTATCAGAATTGTAACACTTTTTGGAGCTTAAAAAAATAGCCTTTCCATGGACAGAATTTTCCTTGTTAGTTTCAGTGAACTTGCTTTGATTGTTTCAGGTCTGTCAGAAGTATGTCAGTCTCTTGGTAAAAATCCCTTTGCTTACCTGAGTGTTGGTGTACCTATTGACAAGTTTGCCGTCTCGTTTGTGATTCTTCCAGAAGTGACCTTTGATGTTTTCTAGGTCCTTCCTATTAGCTCTCCATTCCCAGTTGTAGCCTGGGTACGGTGTGAAAATAGACCCTTAAAAAAAATGGTTGGCAAGCAAGGAAAACTTATTTTCCCTTTCTTAATTTAAGCCTTTCGAGTTAGTCACGTTAAATTTTTTGTCAAGGGAATTTGAGCCCCAGGTCTTTTTTACTGCCATCAAAATACAAAAGATGAAACTGCAAAGGCAAGCTCAGAACATTAGTTTGGAAGGTTTTCTGTTAAGAGGTTTAGTAACGTCTTCTGTTGGGCTGTACCAGGCGGGGAGCAGATCTTAGTGTAGAATACCCTGCTTTCTGAGGTTGCCTTAATGTCTGGCTGTCACAGCAATTAAAATAATCTTCAATCTTCATACAGCTCTTAAACTAACACTTCATGTAATAGATTCCTAAACTATGAAACCTTTTAATAGCCAACTAAACCCTCTGGTCTTGGAGTAGAAAGTCATCATGTATTATTTTTGGCACCCAGGAGTTTGTTCTTACAGAACAATGCTGTGTTTGGTGTGGAAGAAAGTAAAACTTGGCTTTAAAAAAAAAAAAAAATCCCATGTGATTGATAGTGTTTTTTGGGATAAGAAATTCCATTTTTTGCAGGGGGTAGAGGCCTGGGACGTGATTCAGCGGTTAAGAGCACCAACTGTACTTGCAGAAAACCCAGGTTTGAATCCCAGCACCCACATAACGGTTATCAGCCATAACTCTGGTTCCAGGGGTTCCAACACCTTCTGTCCTCCACGGGCACTGCACGACACAGGTGCAGTTATACACATGCAGACATAACACTCATACACATAAAAAAATTAAATGAATAAATAAATTTAGGTTTTTGATAGCTATCTCAGTAGGTTCTAAATGTACAGTGTGGGGCAAGTCATGTAAATTTTGTGGGTGTTCCCATCCACTTCATTTTTCAGATAGTGTTAAGGTTGACCAGGTAGGGTGGTGCACACCTTTAATCCCAGGACTTGGGAGGCAGAGGTAGGTGGTTCTTTGTGAGTTCAAGGCCAGCCTGGTCTACATAGCAAGTTTCAGGCCAGCTGGGGCTACTATGAGACCTGGTCTCAGAAAACAAAAACAAAACAAATATTTACCAGGTAATTTTCGGGGTGGAACTAAAATTACTAGCCATAATTAGGGCTAGTGATGTAGCTGGAGTGGTAGAGCACATGCCTAGTAGGTGTGAAGCACTGGGTTCCATCCCTAGCACTGGGAAAAAAAAAGAAAACTCAACAGTTTTTGTACTGTGTGAAAGGAAGCTGTTAGTGTTTTCAGTATAACAGGAAATATTTGGGAGTGTCGCTTTCTTGCTTCATACTAGTTTGGGTTTCCTGTTTGTGCATTGGGATGTTGAGCACTGCCCATGGTTAAAGACTCACTGCAAAGTGGGAGAAGGTGCAGGCTTGTACTGCCAGGTTTACTTAGGAGTCTGAGGCAGGAGGATGGCACGTTCAAAGCTTCAAGGCCAACCTGGGTAATTGAATGAGACCCTGTGGCAAAAATAAAAAGATTAAAAATAAATAAATTCAAATAGAGGGCTAGGGGTGCTTTTCAGTGATAGAGTGCTTGCCTTGCTTGTTTGAGGTCTGGGTTCAATCCCCCATTCTACAGTGGAGATCAAAGTCTGATTATTATTTCCCATCGTGACGATGGGAGTAGAGATGAGATGTAAGATGTAAGATATTGTTGGATTTTTAGACAAGCTTTCTTGCAGTTCTTTTTGTAGAGTTAGAATAAGTTATTAGGTTATTGTTTTGTTAGTTTGCTTTTTGAGACAGGGTCTTGCTAATAATTAGCCCAGGCTGGCCTGGAGCTTGAAATCCTGCCCCTACCTCCTGAATGTAGGGTTAGGTTTGAAAAGTGCCCAGGAAGGTCACTTCACATGTGCAGCAATCACTGGCTGGCTTGAGCATGAGAGGCTTTACAGTTACATGGTCAGAGGGAGACAGGAAGAGAGACAGGAAGTGTCTCGATACCTTGCTTTGTGTGGATTCTGTTTGAGAGTAGTAAAGTTCTTCCTGAAGTTGTAAGTTTTTTTTTTTTTTTTTTTGTTCCACTGTTCTAGAGATAGGAGGCCGGGTCCGCAAACTCCTGGGTCAGGTCCTCCTTCTGCCTCAGCCTGCCATGCAGCTGGGACTCTAGGTCAGTGCCACCCACCAGGCTCTTGAACAATTGCAATTAAATTGCACTTAAAGTGGAGGAGTATTCTGGTTTTTGAATTCCATTTGAGAGTTTAAAGTGTCATGTTGATAATTATTTAGTTGTGTTTGTTGCTGGCTTGTAAAGCAATAAAAACTGTTTTTGGTCTCTTTGTACCTTCCTGTGTTGCTGTGAGAACTCTTCCTGTGGAGAATAAATTGTTAATATTTCTTTGAGGCTGCAAAAGCCTAGAGTGATGAGCATGTGCTGTTGTGTGGTGACAATACTAGGGCACCCGCCACCCCCAGGGATTTATATGAAGTATGGGGAACATCTGTGTGGTCTACCTCAATTGGGGGATTACAAGGATTTGAAATGAAGATGTCGAGAAACCTTGGCTCTGGTTTTAGTGTACTTTTTTTTGTGTGTGTGTGTGTAGCCTATGTATTGAAGCCAGGGACTCACATGAGCTAAACAGACACTCTACTATATACACCCACAGAATTATTTATTTGATACAGTGTCTCATGTAGCCCAGGCTAGCCTCCAACTCACTATGTAGCTGAGGATAACTGAACTTTTGATCCCCCTGCCTCTACCTCCTGAGTGTTTAAGATTACAGGTGTGTACCACCACACCTACTTTATCCTGTGCTGGGGATCAAACTTACGACTTTGTTTATGCTAGGCAAGCATTCTCCCAACTGAGCTAAATCCCCAGTCCCAGAATTACTTATTTTTTTCAATTTTAGAAAACCGAATAGGGGCTGGTGAGATAGCTCAGCAGGTAAAGGCATGTGTTACTAAGCCTGATGTATTACTTTTCTGTTGCTGTGACAAAACACTGTGACCAAGGCCACTTATATAAGGAAGAATTTGTCTTCCAGAGGGACCAGTCCATAATGGCAGGGGAGGCATGATGGCAGAGGCGGCTGGAGCAGAAAGCTGAGCTATCATCTCCAAGCAGGCACAGGAAGCAGTGATTGAAAATCTGACAAGGCTTAAGAACTCTCTAAGCCTGTGTCGAGTGACGTGCTTCCTCCAGCAAGGCTGTACCTCTGAAAACCTCCCAAAACAATGTCACCAACTGGGGGGCAAAATGTTCAAGTACTTGGAACCTGTGGGGGACATTCTCATTCAAACCACCATACCTGATGACCTGAGTTAATTTCTGGGACCCACATGGTAGATGGAGAGAATACAAATTGTCCTTTGACCTCCACATGTGCACATGCATGTGTGTGCATGTGCACACATACAAATGTTAAAAAAAAAAATTGGTATACTCAGAAAGACGTGTCCCAGAGCATTGGTGTAGGCTTCGAAGAGCTGCCCTGACTGGGTTCCTTGAGCCTTTATCTGAACTAAGCTGTTTTTCCCCTTTTTAGCTGGTGCACCATGACCATGTCTGACACTAGGGCACTAGGGTAGGGTTTTCCTGAGCCTAAAATAAATTTTCTTAGTCTCCTCTTATTAGGGTTCTTTAGAGGAGAAGAACCCAGGAAATGAATATAGATTGGCTTACATGGTATGGACTTGCTAGTCTTAATAGTGGCTGGCTGTGCACTGCAGAGGCTCGGGACTCTGCCTTCTTGGTCTGCCAAAGCTGGATTCAACAGCATTCTCAATCTGGAACCCGAAAGCCTGGATGATTCCTGGAGAGCCACTAGCCTCGACGTTGGAAGGCTGAAGAAACTGAATTCTGTCAGCAAAGGCTTGTAAAGCAGGAACAGGGTAGATGTACTCACCAGCAGGAAGTGAAGGCAGGCAGGCAAGAGCTTTGCTTTTCCCTCAGACCTCTGTACCTGGTCTTCTGCCAGAAGGTGCTAGGTGCTACCTACCTGGGGGAGGGTATTCTTCCCTTAATCCCTAGTTAACCCTTGCAGACCTGCACAGAGGTATGTCTCAATAGATCACAGGCCCAGCCAGTCAAGTTGACAAGATTAACTGCCAAGGTCACTGTAGTCACTGTAGTAAGCATTGTTAAAGGTGTGTAAAATTGCCAGTGCTGGTTGGTGGAATGAGGATAGGCTGGGTAACTCAAGTGACCTCGCTGCTGTTAACTCAGCTGGGGAGTAGAGGAGGGAACATGGTCTGCAGGGGGCTCTGGGAGTTAAAGCATTGCTTTGGGGTGTGTTGGGGGGTGATGCTGTGCAGCAGCCCACTGGGCCAGTCAGAAGTAAGCAAGCACTCCCTGTAGAAGATGTGAGCAGAAGCTGAGGGTAGAAATTCAGTAACAGCATGGTTTAATGGATTAGGGGCTGGGGAGATGGCTCAGTGGGAAGAGCACTTGTTGCATAATCATGAGGACCTGAGTTCAGATCCCCAGTATCCAAGCAAAAAAAAAAAGCTGAGCTGGGGGTGATGAACTAAAAGTCCCAGCAAAGGCAGGTAGATCTCTGTCAGTTCAAGGCCAGCCTGGGTTACATAGTGAGTTCCAGCCTAGCCAGGGCAACACAGTGAGATCTTGTCTTTTTTAAAAAACTATTTTTAGGGGGCTGGAGAGATGGCTCAGTGGTTAAGAGCACTGCTCTTGTAGAGGACTCGGGTTCGAGTCCCAGCACCCACATGGCAGCTATGAACCATCCTTAACTCCCAGTTCCAGGATGCACTCACCTACATGCAGGCAATACACTCATACACATAAAAATAAAATATGAATAAACCCTTTTTATTTTGTGTGTGTTATGCCTGCAGCCTGCATATTTGTAACTGCACCCATGTTGTACAATGCTCATGAAGGACAGAAGAGGCTGTTGGATCCCCTGGAACTGGAGTATGGAGTTATGGATGGTTGTTAACCACCATGTGGGTGCCAGGATTTGAACCCAGGTCCTTTGCAAGAGCAGCCAGTGCTCTTAAAAGCTGCGTGTCTCTCTAGCCCGAGATCCTGTCTTAAAAAATAAAAAAAGACCCAGTATAGTGGCACACATCTTAATTCCCAGCATTTGGGAGGCAGAGGCAGGCAGATCTCTGTGAGAATTAGCCTAGTGTGGTTTGCATAGTGAGTTTCAGGCCATCTGGGATCACAGGGGAACCCTGTCTCAAAAAAAAAAAAAAAAAAAATTCGAGCATGGCCACAAATGCCTGTAACTTTGGTGCTGTTGCGGGCAGACAGGAGGATTGCTGGGGCATGCTGGCTACCAGCTAGGCTGAAAAATGTAAACCAATTTTTATTCCCCACATTGTGGGGGGGGGGGGAGGGAGACTCTTTGGAAAATTAGCCTTGTTGTGTTTTCAATGTGGTTTTCAGGCCATCTGGGTTCACAGGGGAACCCTTTCTAAAAAAAAAAAAAAAAAAAAATTCGAGCATGGCCACAAATGCCTGTAACTTTGGTGCTGTTGCGGGCAGACAGGAGGATTGCTGGGGCATGCTGGCTACCAGCTAGGCTGAAAAATGTAAGCTCCAGGTTCAGTGAGAGATGCTGTCTTGTGGGAATGAGGTGATGAGCGATAGAGCAGGACACTTGACATCCTCCTCTGGCCTCTGCCTGTGCACAGGTGTTCATATATCCATACTCACATGTACAACACCATATACCATTCCCCTCCCCTCTAAAAAACAGCCTTGTGCAAGCCCATTGCAGGCAGCCACTGTGCTGTGAGATCAAGACTGCATTGACTGTGTAGAACCTCACAGCTCTCTCCCTGTCTTCTGCATCTTGCATTCTTCCTGTCCTCTCATCTACATTTGTGTGTTTCAGTGCACATGTGAGGGTCAGACAACTTACAGGAGTCTGTTCTCTCCTTCCACTATGTGGGTCTTGGATATTGAACTGGTCAAGAGGTTTATAACATGAAATTTCACAGTCTGAGAGTAATGTGATTTTTGTGTGTTAGGGTAGGTTAGGTTGGGCATTGTTGAACCAAGATTGCCAAATCGATCCATAGGCATAGATTAGTTTATTTCTGACTCATGATCCCTGTGCAGTGCAGGGTGGCTGGGGATCTGCTTCTGTTGTTCTCTAGGCAGAAAGTGGGGGTTGAGGCAAAGAGCTGTGGAGAGTCTCAAAGCCACACGAACTCATTGGAAATGACAATACCTTTAGCGTTTGTTCCTTTGTACTAGTAATGAGGTTCTAACCTCTAGGGAGCAGGAAGTGTGTAGGATGGGAGTCAGGATGGTGAGTCAGATAAATGGAAGGTGGGGGATGCTTAATTCCATTTGTTAAATGTCATGCTCAAGTGTCTACGGGCTTGGGAGGGTCAAAAGTTGTACCAGGGCCACTCTGCTGTGATGACTAGAAGGTGAATCTGAAGGTGTTTTGTTACAAAGGCTTCCTGCTTGTGAGATTTCTCCTGTGTGTGCATGCATGCATATGTGTTGGATTTGTGTGTATTCTGTAACATTATTTTTGTGATTATTTTATATATCCCAAAGCTGCTGTTGAACTTGCAATGCAGCTAAGGATGACCTTGAAATACTGATCTTCCTCTTGCATCTACCTTGTGGGAACTGGGATTCCAAGTGTGCACCATCATGCCTGGTTTATGCAGTGCTAGAGTTGGAACCCAGGGCTTTGTGCATGCTAGGTGAGCACTCTGCCACTAAGCTACATCCCTAGCCAACATTCAGTGCCTGAATATGTGCTTTTTGGCTTAGAGAGGTAGGTTTCCTAAGTTCTTAGCTGTGAAACTCAGTTATCTTTTTTTTTTTTTAAAGAAGACAGAGTCTTGATATGTCGCCCCAGCTGGCCTTGAACTGGGCTCAAATGATCCTTCTGCCTAAGCCTTCCAAGCAGCTGAGACTACAGGCATGTGCCACTGTGCTTGGTTTAACTCTTGCCTTGATGGGCACATAGACCATTTTTCCTTGGTGATCTTGTCTGGTATCACCCTGTTACCTGAGAAGACGGAGAAAATCCAGAAAGAGTAATGAGCATGTAGCCTATATATAACATTGGACTGGCTTTAGTTTGTCTTTAAAATTAGCATGGAAGTAGGGGAGACTTGCCAAGGATGTTAGGTCCTGGCCTGGGGAGACAGCTCAGTGGACAAAGTGTTTGTGTTTTTTTCCCCTGTTGCTAGAAAAATAACTTGACAAGAGCAACTCAATGGGGAAAAAGTTTATTCTGGCTCATAGTTCAAGGGTACAGTGCATCATGGTGGGGAAATCAGAGCAGCAGGAGCTTGAAGCAACTGGTCACATCACATCCACAATCAGAAATAGAGAGATGGATGCATGCTAGTGCTCATCTCGCCAGTGCTCAGCTTGCTTTCTCCTTTTTACACAGCCCAGTATCCCAGCCCAGTGAATAGTGTACACCTACAGTGGGCCAGTCTTTCCCACCTCATTTCCATCTCAGTTCACCTAATCAAGATCATCCCCCCTAGGCATGTCATCTTCCAGGTGATTCTAAGTTCTGTCAAGGTGACAACTGACATTAACCATTACACCGTGCAAGCATGAGGACCTGAATTCAATCCTCACAACTTGAGTTACAAAAAAGAGCCAGGCTTGGCAGTGTGCACTTATAATACCAGCGCTGGGGAAGTTTTAAAGACAGGGCAGCAAGCCTATCTTACTTGGAGTTCTAGGTCAGGAAGAGAATTGGAGTCAGAGCTCTAGTTTTGAATCCTGTCTTTGTCACATTACAAATGGGGAAAGATAACAGGTAGGGAGATCTGTGAGTAGATTCTCACTGTCTTAGGGTTATTAGGGTCAGACTGGGTAAGGTGGAGTTAAAAGACTACTGTGGAGAGTTGACTCAGTCTACTGACTGATAAGGTCAAGGAAAGATGGAGGAGTTGACAGGAGTCAGAGGACCCTAAGTCCTTGAAAGGGTATAGCAAAGTTGGAGCTAGTTTCTGGGGGAAGAGAAATTCAGTTTTCCAAGTGTTTTTAGTGGGATGATGAGATACACAGGTGGGGTGTGTGTGTGTGTGTGTGTGTGTGTGTGTGTGTGTGTGTGTGTGTGTCTGGGTGTAGGCGAGA
>NW_008336075.1:5319670-5322467 GCF_000622305.1 Nannospalax galili | reverse complement strand
GTATATGAGTGTATTGCCTGCATGTATGTAAGTGCACCTGTGTCATGCAGTACCTGTGGAGGTCAGAGGAAGGCATTAAGATTCCCTGGATCTGGAGTTCTGGATGGTTGTTAACTGCCATGTGGGTGCTGGGAATTGAACCCAGGTCCTCTGCAGTACTTTTAACTCCGAGCCATCCCTCCAGCCCAAAATGGAGTCACTTTGATCAGTTCATTCTCCATTGGTCTTAGAGCAGAGTCAAAATGTTGACTCATAATCCTCAGGTGACATAGGGGGTACACTGGGCCCTCAAATACATCAATTTAACAGAGGCTGTTCATTGTTTGACAAAGTTTAGCAGCCAGTTAATTAGGCAAGACCTACTCATTAGCCCTTTGAGGCCTGTAAGCAAGGTGGTCAGCCATGATTCCAGTCAAACCAGCAATGGAACCAGGAACTGTTGGCCTCATTTATTTAGACTTTCTCTGACCTTTTGTAAGATATCCTTAATGAGGCCTGATTTATTTGCATAGAAACAACAGCTTCCCCTAGGTCTGGGCATTGATCCCCCTGGCACATGAACAGTAAGTATCCTATGTCAGTTTTGAAGAACCGTCTCAGCCAAAGACTCAACCTGGTTATGCAGCAGCATATTGAATGAAGACTGTAGGTGTCCCAGGTCAGCATCAATCTGTTGGGTCATTTGGGACATTCCAAGTTCCCCCTTTGCCAAAGCAGTGGTGCCTTGGGCTATCATCGGTCATCTCACAGATGACCGTGGGTGGCATTGGACTGTCAAGTCCCAATAGGACAGGAACTAGCAGAGGGGCCAGCTGCTTGCTTATTGTGAGGTTCTAGGCCGGGAGGTAGCATGATATGGGTGCCCTCGGGCCATTATAAGTGTATTCTTGAGTGAGAATATGGAACGAGAACATTACTGAGGATATTGAAGAGGGAGATTTTCGGAGGTCGTAGTTAGGTGTGGTTAAGCATGAGGCATTTCCCTTTCTATCTCAAGAGTTAGTGGAGGAGCAAAGAGAGGACAGGCAGATTTATTATTGGTAACAGTTGGCGTCTCCACTCCCAAGCTTATGTTATAAGGCAGCTCTGATTTTAAACAAAGCCAGCAATCATCAGCCAGCTTGGGCTGAGTAAGGTTAAGCAGATGGTATGTTCCTTCTAACATGAGGAACAAGCTAGGGGATTGTGGAGAATTAGGCTTGGGTTCCATGGGGGAAGTGGATGGAGATGGAGCGAGGGGGACAGAGTTAGGTAATCATGGGTGAGAGGCAAGAAGGGTTTCCTAAGTCAGCTTTGGGGTCAGCCAGCCTTGGTGGCTGAGGGTTTTTCATAGGATGGTGACCAGAGCTCCTTTCTCATATCCTGTAATGTGCAATCAGAGGCCCCAAGTGGACCCAACTTCTCAGACATAGTTATTAGGCTTGTCTGGTTAAAGATGTTAAAGATGGCATTGCTGTACAAACTCAAGGGGGCCTTCCAGACAGAGAGAAGGCTGGTATCATTTGGCCCTCCCCCACATGTGGCTATGGTGACACAGGGCCAATCGGGCAGAAAAATTCATTTGCATCCTGGCACCTGAGGTTAGTGGGCTGTCCTGGGAATAAATAGAAATCTGCCTTTCCTAAACCTCATTTGGCCTGTCTATTATTTCTTGTTATACTTTGTGGGAAGAAGTCTTTAAGGTTAGTCTTAAATAGGACTGTGCTTTTAGGAGCATAGGTCCAGTTGAGGCTGATGAAAGAGGCGAGGGTGAAAGTAGGTCTGGGGTGAGGCAGAAGGGAGAGGTATGAGACAGCTAAGAGGCACAGTCCTATGATTGGGGGAGACTTAACTTGAGAGGGTCTTGTCCAGGAGTGACATCTATTCCTGGTGTTGGTCTGGAGCTGGCTTGACAGGGGAGTGGTAGATCCAGGCAAGGATTCCTTTGACCTTGATGGCAGTTGTGGTGAGGACAATGATGTGAGATCCTTTCCACACTGTGGTTAAGTCCTCCTTCTGGAACTTTTTGATGTATACTGGGGCAGAATGGGTGGCAAAGTGTAGAAGAGGGAACTAGGAGGAGGATGTCTTGCATGCTAGAATGAACCACAGTCCGGACCTATGGGGGAGACTGGAGATACTTTAAGAGAGACTAATTGGTCATTAATCTAGGTAGTAGGGAAGGTGGTCTTCTCAACATAATCTCATAGAAGGTGAATCCCACCTTATAGGGGGTGCATCTAACCTGAAGGAGGATCAGGGGTAGGAGGTTAGGCCTCTTTTCACCGGTCTCTAAGACTAGTTTAGAAAGGGTGGACTTAATATCTGATTCATGTGTTCAACCTGTCCAGAGCTTTGGGGCATGTAGGCACAATGAAGTTCATAGGCCATGTTTAATACCTTATTGACTATTTAGGCTATGGACAAGGTGAATGAAGATCCATTATCTGAGCCAATTGACAGAGGCAGCCCAAATCTAGGAATTATTTCATGTAGGAGGCTCTTGATCACAGTGAGGGAGGTTTCTTTTTTTTGTAGCAAAGGCCTCCAACCCAACTGGAGAATGTGTCCATAAATACCAGTAGATATCTGTACCCTGTGTGAAGGGATTTGGTTTTGGTGAAGTCAGTTTTTATGAGAGGCACTGAAAGACTGCCTGGGTGGCCAATTTCTTGAACTTGTGGAATCTTATATTTTATGAGACAGGAGCTTTAACCAACTAAGCTTTGGAGCGAGAATCTGATAATTTTTTTTTTGTATATTACAATTTTTCCTTTAATGACAAAGAGGTAAGACTCTTGAACATAGACATGGGGTT
>NW_008336075.1:5319118-5319286 GCF_000622305.1 Nannospalax galili | reverse complement strand
TAAACATATAATTTTTTTCACAATTATTATGCTGATTTTATTTCATGAAGAATTATAGTACAGGTTAACAAATTGCACTGAGAATGCATTCCAATAAATGTGGATGAATGTATTAAATGTATTCATGGAAGCAAAAATATTTGCATTGTCTTTTTATTTATTTATTTA
>NW_008336075.1:5304676-5312811 GCF_000622305.1 Nannospalax galili | reverse complement strand
ACTAAGTTGGTCTGGGTGAGAAGGATCAGGAAGCAGTATTGGTTCCCCAGGTGTCTGGGGCCCCAAGACTAGGAGTGGTGCAGGTCCCACACTAGGTGTAGCGAACAGCGGGGGAGATGGAAGGGTGAATGTGGCTTGGGGAGTCAAGGCGCGGAGAGCTGCGCTATAGACTTACCCCAAGAGGCCTGAGGTTCGAGAATCTGATATTTTAAAGAAAGTAGCTCAATCAGCTTGGAATCTGGTCCACAAGGAGGTGCCTGAGGTTTGTGGCTCCCTGGCTCATGCCCCCACTGGTTGTTCAGGAGCCACTCCACTGGCTCCAACCTTCTGTGTCCCCTTTTCTATGAGGCTGCTTCCATCTGTGAACAAGTTGGCATTTGCCTCAGGCAAGGAATGTCTTGGAGGTCCAGGCAAGTGGACTGGGAGATGTCTAGCAGATCTTCATTGTCATGTAAGGCACCTCTGTATTATTGTCAGGCATCAGTGTTGGGTTGAGGTTCTCATTGCTGTGACAGAATACTTGACAAGAAAAACTTAAGGAAGGAAGAGTTTATTTGGGCTCACAGTCTGAGGGCACAGTTCATCGTGGTGGGGAAGGCATGGTGGCAGGGCATGAGGCAGCTGGCCACATTGATCCACAGTCAGAAAGCAGAGAGAGATGAATGCTGATGCTCAGCTTGCTTTCTCCTTTTTTTTTTTTTCAGTCCTGAACCCCAGGCCATGGTATGGTGCTGTCCACATTTAGGTGGGTCTTCCCACCTTAATTAACCTAATCTAGAACATCCCTCACAGACATAGGTGTGTTTCCATACAGTCAAATAGACAATATAGATCAATCATTGGGCCCACTTTGGGACGATTGTGGATGATCTGCTTGGACCACTCATGGTCCAAATGCCTTCTCTTCATTCTCTGATCCTAGGACAGATGGACCTTCCTCAGAGAGAATGTTTAAGCCCTCTCTTTGTAAACGAGGCCCACTTTCATACTTTTCATAGCCACCTGCATTTCCTCCTCAGAGCAGCCATCATAATTTGTATGCATGCAGGTTTGTGCATACATGTGTGTGTATGCCAGTGCACATACATGTGCATGTGCATGTGGTGGTCAGAGCTCAATGCTGGGAGTCTTCCTCTATCACTATCATACTTTTTGTGACAGGGTCTCTCACCAAACCTGTAACTTATCCATTCTGAAAGACTAGTGAACTCCAGGGACCTTCCTTTTTCCACCTTCCCAGGGCTGGGATTGTATGTGTGACCACTAGGCCTGACTTTAATTTTTTTTTTTTTTTTTGGCATGGATGCTGGGGATCCAACTCAGGTCCTCATGCCTGTGCAACACTTTACCAGCTGAGCCATCTCTCTGGCCTCTACGTGATATTTCTATAGTTTACCTCTGTAAGGGAAAGGGTAATGTTTCTTTTGTTTACATAGCAGATGTTCAGAAAATGCTTATTGAATGAATAAATGTTTGACAGGTGTGGAGCACCATGCAGAACAGTATAGAAAGGCTCATTCCCACACACAGTGGAGGAAAAGAAAGGGCCTCTTGTTTTTGGATTAGTGAGCATTTTCCCATGCCCAGAACCCAAGGTCTCAATTCAGAAGCAACTGCCCACTCTGCCAAACATAAGACTGACCACAAAAGGGAGTTCATAAAAACTGTCACATCTGTAGCCAATATCTGATCGGTGCCTTTGTCTTTACCCTGGGTTTGTAAACACAGAGCAGTTAGCACCAGCATCAGCAAAGCTCACAACTGCTCCAGTTGCCTGGGGAGCTGCTCTGGGCCTTCTGGAGGATGTGCTGAACAAGGTGGGATTTCAGCCTCTGCTCATGGCTGGCCCCCATTTAGATCATGCTGAGTTCTCTCTGGCCACTTCTTCATTGCTTGTTGCTTCTGTTGAGAGTGGGAACCTGGTCTTCATTTCTTTTCCCTTTGATGTGACAAAATACCTTGTCAAAAGCAGTTTCAGGGAGAAAGGGCTTCTTTTATTTTCAGTTAATTAATTAACTAATTAATTTGTGAGTACATGTGTGTGTCATGGCTGGCCTGCATGTGGAGGTCAGAGGACAACTTTTGAGTCTGTTCTTTCCTTTTCCCATGTGGATTCTAGAATTGAACAAAGTTCTCTTTGCATCACAAGCATCTTACTGCCTGAATTATCTCCCCAGCCTGACAGAGACTTCTTTAGGATCCCAGATTTTTTGTTTACAGTCTCCAAGTTTTAAATATTGACAACTGATTCAAATGACGATGCTGGGCCAGCTAACCCCTCAGGGATAAAAGACAGCACATATGAGGCCATTTCTGTCACTCCCTTTGTTGCAGAGACAACATCTAGCTTCCTCAAGTGCTCAGTCCTTTGAAGCAATTACAAGGCAGCTCAGGGGCTGTTGTGAAGGCAGAATGTGGCTAGTGAGGGGTAGAGAGTTCCTGATTGAAAAGAGAAGGTCTTGAGTGCTGGTGAAATGGCTCAGTGGGTAAAGGTGCTTGCTGCCAAATTAGACCTGAGTTCAATCTGTGGGTCCCACATGGTGGAAGGAGACAACTGATTCCTGCAAATTGTCCTCTGACCTTCACAAATGTGCCATGGCATATACATGCATGCATGCTGTCCTAGTTTGCCTTCTATTTCTGTGATAAAACACTGTGACTAAAAACAACTTGGGCAAAAAAGGGTTTATTGTATCTTACACTTCCAAGTGACAGTTCATCCTTGAGGGAAGCAGGGCAGAAACCTGGAGGCAGGAATGGAAGCACAAACCATAGAGGAATGCTGCTTACTGACTTGCTCCTCTGGCCTGTGCTCAGCCTGCTTTCTTATAGAACCCGGGGCCGCTTCTCCATGGGTGGCACCAACCACAGTGGGCTGGGCCCTCCCACATCACTTAATAATCAAGAAAATGCCTCTCAGACATGCCCACAGGCCTTGCCTCAAAGGACCAAAATTTAATTCCTGGAACCCATATAAAAAGCCAGGCACAACAGTGGCATGGTCCTGCATTCCCAGTGATGGTGCGATGGGAGGTAGTAACAGGCAGATCCCTGGAGCTAGCTGGCTGGCTGGCTAGCCTAGCTAATTGGAGAAGTTCCAGGCCAATGAAAGACCCTGTCTCAAACAAAAGGTGGAAGGAGACTGAGGAACAGCACACCTTCACTCATGTGCACCCACAGAGGGACGTGCACATACAGCCAAAAATAAAAGGGGTCTCAATATAGACTGTGCTTTCTGGGGACCTGTTGGCCTCAAGATGAGGTTGGAAAGGCTGAGGAGAGGGCCAAAGACATCAGCAGTGGCACTCTGCAGAAGCAGAATGTGGTTCTTTTTCTTTCTTTTCCTCCCTCATTTTCCCTCTCTTTCTCTTTTCCACCCTCCCTTCCTTCCGATGCTGAGTCTGGAACCCAGAACCTTGTACATGCTAAGCATATCCTCTACCACTAAATTAATTGCCTAGCTATTAGGCTTATTTTCACACTGCTAATCACTAAGGAGACATAGGGAAATAAACTTGATAGATTTAGGAATTAACCAGGGCTGGGTTTAAGGTCTACAAAGAGTAAAGTGATATCAGTTCCCAAATCCAACATCTCCCCTTGTTCCCATCCCTCTGTTGAGCTCTTTCCTTTACCCCTTTGCCCCAAATCCCCTTGCTATGGTTTTAATATATTCTCCCGAAGTTTGCATGTTGGAAAGTCAATCCCAGTGCAACTGTCTTGAGAAGTGGGGCCTTTAGAGGGTGATAAGGTCACCTCACAAATGGATTAACACAGTTATTATGGAATGGGTTAATTATTGTGGGGGGGTCCTGATTAAAGATCTCATTTAGGAGTTCAGCCCCTTGCCCTCATCATGTGTGAGTCATTTTTCTTTCTACAGCATGATGCAGCAAGAAGGCCCCCAGCAGATGCTGGCCTTGGACTTACAAGCTTCCAGAAATGTAGGATGTGGCCTCTTCCTTATAAATTACCTGGTCTAGGGTATTGTGTTACAGCCTTAGAAATGTACTGAGACACCCCTGTGAACTGGTCCACTTCATTCTTCACTACATTCTGGCTAAGATAAGCAGAACAGGTATTCATGGAAGTCCATCGGGCAGATAGTGCTGATTGAGGAGCTAGAGAAACAGACTGGGAAAATGAGTGAGAACCAAGGGAAATGGACAGTAGAAATTGCAGCCAAATTTACATCATGCAAAGAGGTTGGGTTGGAAGCAAAACTGAATGCTACACAGCCAAAAGGACAAATGGCCCGTCACCATGAGTCTGACTTTCAAACTCATTCCCTTGTAGCCTATTCTCACCTTCTTTTCTTCTATAAGGTGCTATGATTCACTTACTTATTTTGAATTTATTTGTCGTATGTATATTTGTTTTTTTAAAAAATATTTTTTAGTTATTTTTATTTTATGTGTATGAGTATATTGTCTGCACGTGTGTAAGTGCACCTGTGTTGTGCAATGCCCACAGAGAGAGAAGAAGGCATTGCATTCCCCTGGAACTGGAATTATGGATGGTTGTTAGCTGCCATGTGGGTGCTGGGAATCTAACCTGGGCCCTCTGCAAGAGCAGCCAGTGCTCTTAACTACTGAGCCATCTCTCCAGCCCCCAATTGTTGTATGTATATTTTTATGTGTGTGTAGGTCAGAAGACAATTTGTGGGAGTCAGTTCTGTCTTTCTACCATTGTGGGTCCTGGGGATTGAACCCAAGTTGTCAGGTGTGGCAGCAAGCACTTTTACCCACTGAGCCATCTCATTGGCTCCCTGATTAATATATAATTGAACATAAAATGAATATGTACATATTAATTAATTAATTTATATATATATATAAAATTTGTGTGTATGAGGATGTTTTGTCACACCACTGAAGAAAATGCCACTCCCTTCCCCAGTAACAATGTCTATAGATCCTCAGGGAAGGGTGGGGCCTTGAGAACCCATCTTCCCTAGTAACCACGGCAACTAGTTCTTGATCCTTCAATTGGCCTTCTAGGCCACAAACAGCAGAAGCTCCCAAGATTACCAATATTCTTTCTTGGGGAGGGGAAAGTGATCTTTCCTTACTTCTGTGAGGTGAAGCTTAGGCACCAAAAGAAGGAAGGGCCAAAAGTACTGACAACAATGGTGTGTAGATAGTTATAAGTGACCTTCCTACTATTATTTTTGGCAGTTAAAATTTTTCCTATAACCATGGAATGGAGATATAGCTCCATTGGTAGAGTATTTGTCTAGAATATATGAAGTCCTAGGTTCCACCCCCAGCACCTCATAAACCGTGCATAGTGGCATATGACCACAGTCCCAGCTCTTGGAGATGGAGGCAGGAGTGACAGCTGCTGGGAGAGTCACTTTTCTTTGGTAGGGGTGGGTTCTGGTAGGTTGTCCATGTCCTAGTGGAGGATCCCACACCCACACACATATGGTCAGCACTGATTGGACTCAGTGGGTTTTTTAAAAAAGAGGATATTAAGTTGAAAGGGAGACATATTGGGGGAGCTGAAGGGAATTGGAGGGAGGGAGTTGGGGGTGGGTATGATCAAGACACATTGTATACATGCAAGAAATAAAAAGAAGTTCAAGGTCATTCTTCCCTACATAGGGAGTTCAAAGCCAACCTATGATACACGAGACTGTCTCAAAAAATAACTTTTTCTGTAATGAATATTTATTGGTTTGATAATTGAAGAAAAGAACAGGAACTCAGAGAACTTAGTCCGAGGTGACACTGACTCTGCATTCACAGATAGATTTAGTTGGGGGTCAGAGACAAGTGTTGTTTTCTAGAGCCCTCAGTCCTGGAAAGGGGATGCTCGGCAATGAATCTTATTGAGCTTACTGGTCCTCCCAACGCTTCTAGGAAGAAAAGGGCAGGAGAGGTCATCTGAGCATGGGAATCACTGTTCTTCTCACACTCTCGGCCATAGGGAGGATTAAGTGCTGTGTTTCCTGCTACTTTGTCAAAGGCGATAATTTCACATGGTATGTATGTGCTGTGATCAGGACTGGTTATGCAATTTGCAGAGCTCAGTGCAAAACAAAAAATAGGAACCCACATCTGAAAACTAAGAATTTCAAGACAGAGGAGGAGATGAAGCTCAGTTGGTAGAGCACTGGCCTAGCATGCAGAAAGAAAGCTGGAAGCTCATTCCTCTGTACCACATAAGCAGGGTGTGGTCATGCATGCCTGCAATCCTAGCACTCAGAAGGTGGAGACAGGAGGATACTTTGTTCAGGATCATCCTTGGTTACATAGTGAGTCAAAAGTCAGCCTGGGCTATGTTAGAGCCTAAATCAAAAAAACAAAACCAAGCTGGGTGTGGTGGCACATGTCTTTAATCCTAGCTGTTGGGAGGCAGACACTGTCAGATCTCTGTGAGACTGAGGCCAGCCTGGTCTACATAGTGAATTTCAAGCCAGCTGAGGCTATAGGGAGACCCTGTCAAAACAAAATAAGAATTTCAAGATGGTGGCAATGGAACTTCAAGTGAGTGTAGGGCCCTTCTAAGTGCTGAGCCTTGTGCACTGGTTCAGGTCATACTTTGGTCTTGTTTGGGGACACTTCCATTAGACACTTGTAGGCCATGCCCAGGGAAGGGATACAACGGCAGGGACAAATGGCAGGCTTGTGCCTGGGAGGAGAGCAACAGACTAGAGAGTTCCGTGCTGCCATGTCTCAGTGGTTACTTTGGTACTCCAAAATAATCCTATTGGAGACCTTAAGGAGCTGAGAGACTCATACTCTAGCCTCCACCAGTGCAAACAGGTATGAATTATTTTTCTTCCTGAGGCCTCACTTTCCTTATTTCTGTATTGAGAGGGATGCCATTGATCTTTAGAATCTCTGCCAGTTCTAAGAAAATTCAGTGATTTGTATCTTCAAGGCCCATATACAGCTCATGTGACATCAGTAATAAGTGTGTTTCCTTGGGTATCAAGCCCCTTTGTTCAAGCACCAGGTCAGTACTGTTACACAGAAATGGCTGTAGTGGCCTTGAGGGTGGCGATGGTGATTCAAAGATGAGAAGAGGGACTAGAAGATGGCTCAGTTGCTGAAACACTTACTGCATGAGCATGAAGTCCTGAGTTTAGATCTCCAGCACCCATGTAAAAAAGCCAGATTCGATGGTACATGTCTGCAATCCTAGTGCTTGGGAGGTGGAGCAGGGGGAATCCTTGGGTTTGCTGGCTAGACAGTCTAGATGAATTGGTGAGCTCCAGGTACAGTGAGAGACCTTATCTCAAAAACTAAGGACACCTGTTCTAGTTTGAGTTCTTTTGTTGTGATAAAACACTGACCAAAACCAACCTGGGGAGGAAAGGTTTATTTGGCTTGCAGTCCATCATTAGGGAAGCCATGGCAGGAACTCAGGGCAGGAAGGCAGAAACTGGAGCAAAGACCACAGAAGTATGAGGCTTACTGGTTTGCTCAACTACTTTTCCTATATACCCAAGCCCACTTGCCTAGGGAGGTCACTGCCCACAGTGGGCTTGGTCCTCTTACCTCAATTAGAAATCAAGAAAATGCTTCACAGACATGTCATAGGCCAGTCTGATGGAGGAACTTCCTCAATTGAGGTTCCCCTTTCCAAGGTGATTCTAGTTTGTGTCAAGTTGACAAAAACTAATCAGCACAACACCCAAAACAGACCTATAGCCTCTATATACATATACATGTATACCAGTACACACATTCACACACATGAGCATGTATGCACATACAAGATGACCGAAGAGGGCCAGTTATGGTGGCACACACTTGTAATCCCAGCACTTGAGATGCTGAGGCAGGAGGCTTGTGAATTCAAGGCCAGCCTGGACTACACAGTGAGCCCCTTCATAAAAAATGTTTTGGACTAGCAAGATGGATCAGTGGGTAAAGGCACCTGTTGGTAAGACCAACAATCTGAGTTTGATCCATGGGACACATGGTGGAGGGAGAGAATTGATTCTGAAGATTGTCCTCTGACCACGACACACAGGCCATGTTACATGCATACACACACACACAGACACACAGAGACACACACAGACACGCACAGACACACAGACACACACACAAATAACTAAGAAGTGAATGTAATAAAAAAGCAGTGAGAGACACAGTATAAGAGGATATATATATATATAT
>NW_008336075.1:5303480-5304648 GCF_000622305.1 Nannospalax galili | reverse complement strand
TATATATATATATATTACCTTGAACGCTAATTTGAAAGTCACATTTGACTAGCCAGCAAGAAAGTCATGGCCTAAGATCTTCCCTTTCTTCTGTGGGCCGAAGCAACAACAGGTACTCTGACTTTAAAGGAGGGTGCATCTTTGTGTAGACATGGAGAGAAGGCCTGGAATGCACTACCTGTTCAGGACTTTTACAGGCTCCTTAGGTGGAAGGTTGAAAATTAATATGAAGATCCTGCTCTGAATTTAGTTTGTATACACTGATGCTTGGCTGTACACATTTCCCATAACATAGCCTGAATTCTGTTATTCCTAACTTGCTCTTGCATTGTCTTCCTCTAGACCTGTGCTAATTAATGAGTTCTTCTAGATACAGTTCTAGAGATGTCTCAAAGCAGCTCATTCTCGAGATTCTGGTATTCAGAGGGCCAGGGTTGTGGGCCTGAGAGATGTTGAATTTGTAAATCAAACTTTTGACATTTTATGTGATAATAAAGCAAAGGAAAAATATCTTTTTAAAAATTATTTTTATTTTATATGTATGAATACATTGCCTGCATAAGTGCACCCATGTGTGCAATGCACAGTGAAATTCAGAAGAGAGTATCAGATCCCCTGGAACTGGAGTTACAGACTGTTGTTAGCCACCACGTGGGTGCTGGGAATCAAAGCTGGGTCCTCTGCAAGACCAGTCAGCGCTTTTAACTGCTGAGCCATCTCTCCAGCCATGGAAAACAAAATTAAATTGGTGTAGAGGGGCATTAACCTGGTGCTTTAAAGAAGAAAGCTGGAATTTCGAGGAAGGTTTGTGTGGGGCTTTGATAATACCATCAACATTTCAAATTTTGCAGAAAGAGCTTGTAATAATACTGTTAAAAATTTAAACAAGGCTGGGCATGGTGGTGCACATCTTTAATCCCAGCACTTGGGAAGCAGAGGCAGGCAGATCTCTGTGAGTTCAAGGCTAGCCTGGTCTACATAGTGAGTTCCAGGCCATTTGAGGCTACAGGGAGACCCTGTCTCAAAGAGACAAAAAAAAATTAAATGAAAAAGTATTGATTGATTGGTTGATTGATTGATTGATTGATTTTGTGTGTGTGTGTGTGTGTGTGTGTGTGTGTGTGTGTGTGTGTGTGTGGGCGTGTGCGCGAGGGCATGTGTGTGAAAG
>NW_008336075.1:5299063-5303348 GCF_000622305.1 Nannospalax galili | reverse complement strand
TTGATTGATTGATTGATTGATTGTGTGTGTGTGTGTGTGTGTGTGTGTGTGTGTGTGTGTGAGTGTGTGAAGGTCAGAGGACAACATCTGGAAGTCAATTATCTTCTTCCACCATGTGGGAACTGGAGACCCACTCAAGTAATCAGGCTGGTGGTGAATAGAAATTTGTTCATGACTCTCCAGGAAACATCACACAACATGTATCTTTTTTGGATTACTTCTCTGTGTATCATTTGAGTTTCTGACAATTAGAGGAATCCCCTGTAATAGAGAAAGCGCTATTAATAATAACAGTAAACATCATCATTATCATGACACAGAACTTGAAATGTATGAGGTTTGCTGCGTGAGTGAGATCACAAAAATAAATTATATCCAACTTTTATAGACTATGAATCCCATACAGGTGTTATATCTCCAGATTGAGATCAAGTAAGATTGTCCCCCATTTCTTTCTGAAGAAATATGGGTTGAATCAATCCATCTTTGCCCTCCCACCTATGAACACAGAAGTTTATTCCAAGGTCTCACCAGGTCTTGTGGAAAGAGAAGAATTGGGTGGGCATTGTGGAATTTTCCCTTGGTTGTTCCTTATTCCTAGATGGCTGCAGAGTCTAAGGGTGATGGGTAATGTTGGGACTTAGAGCTTCCTGCTCAGGGGCAGTAAGGGGATCCAGTGGCACCCAAGTGATGGTGGTTAAGGTGCTCTGCCTAGCCCACTGCTCAGTGGCCAGGATTCAAGATTAACCTCTCTGCTTGTCACTCCGCTCTGGGGATACACATCTCTACCTCATTGATTTATTGTTGCTATTTTCTCATTCTTTATGGGGCCAGTTTTAATTAGGACCCATACAGAAAAGCCTTTGACTTCTGGGCTGTGAATAACCATTATTAATAAAAGAGTGAGTGGCTTCCAGGGGCATTATTGCATATTTCCATAGTAATAATGTCATAAACTGCCCCCAGAATGATGTATCAGCTACTCAAAATGCAAAGGGTCACTTTTTATGAACTCTGGGGCTATGAATGGGGCTAGTAAGCCCAGGAAGGAGATGTGCAGAAGGCCTGCCAGGAGAGCATGGGCTCTGGGTTCTGATTCTCCCCTGCCTGGCTTCCTCATGTCTCCATGTGTGGCTCCATGGAATCTGCCTCAGGGAAACACATGGATGATTCCAGAGTGAGGGTCTCAGGAGAACTGTCTGCTCAATTCATTTGCTTATTTACTGGTTGGATAATTTGAGTTCTTTATAGGATACAGACATTAATCTCCTGTCAGATGTATAGATGGCAAAATTCCTATTCTGTCACTTCACTGTTGATATTTCCTTTGCAGTGAAGAAGCTTTTTAATTTCGTGCAATTCCATGTGCCATTCTTGCTATTATTTCCCGAGCTATTAGAGTTCTTGTCAGAAAGTCATCACCTGGTTTTCCTTTAGTAGTTTCAGAGTTTTGGGTCTTACATTAAAATTTTCGATCATTTTGAATTAATTTTTAAAATTTAGATAGACCAGACTCAGCGGATGGACTTGCACTGGGGAACAGCTGGGGGAACTGACAACGCAGTGGACAGTAACAGGGATGACAGTATATGGACTCCAGTCGGGGAGGTCATGGGGGGGCTCGCCATTTGGGATGATGGTATAAAGATGAATAAGATTGTTTGGGATGTTCTGTATGAAATACACACACACACACACACACACACACACACAAATTTGTTGATTTTTTTGTGCATATGTGTCTTGGTGAGTGTATGCCATGTGTGTATGGGAGCCCAAAGAAGACAGAAGAGGGCATCAGATCTCCTGGCGTTGGAGTTACAGGCTTTTGTGAATTGCCCAGTGTAGGTGCTCAAACGACTTGGGTCCTCTGGGAGAGCAGCAAGTACTCTAAACCACTGAGCCATCTCTCTAGCTCTTTGAATTAATTAAAAGAGATTATTGTTGTGTTTGTATATATGCACATGAGTAAATGGTGTGCATGCACTTGTGTGCATGTGCAGAAGGCAGAAGAGGATGCCAGATGTCCTCTTCTATCACTATTTCTTTGAGGCAGGCTCTCTTGCTGAACCTGGGGGTCCTGTTTTGTTCACTAGACTGGAAGCCAGAAAGCCCCAGCAATCCTGTCTTCATCCCTTTCAGAGCTGGGGTTACAGGCATGCACAAGATGTTGTTATGTAAGTGCTGGGATTCAAACTCTGGTTCTCATGGCTATGCAACAAGCACTCTTAACTGGTGAGCTAGCACCCCAGCCCCTGAATTGATTTTTACACAGGATTAGAGATATGGATCACCCTTCAGTCTTCTACACAGGGATACCCAATTTTCCCTGAGCTATTTGTTATCTAGGTTGTATTGTCTCCGTTTTTTTTTTTTTTTTTTTTTTGGTCTTTTTGAGATAGGGTTTCCCTGTAGCCCCAGCTGGCCTGGAACTCACTATGTAGACCAGGCTGGCCTCATTCTCACAGAGATCTGCTTGCCTCTGCCTCCTGAAGGCTGGGATTAAAGGTGTGTGCTGCTACACCCGGCTCCACACCCAGCTCCAATGTATATTTTTGACACCTTTGTCAAATATTAGGTGGCTGAAGCTATGTGGGTTTCTTTCTGGGTCTTCTATTTCACTGGTCTATATGTCAGTTTCTGTGCCACTATCATGGCATTATTATTATTGTTATTGTTATTATTATTATTTTGCTATGACTTTGTAGTACAACTGACATCAGATCAGATAGTGTGATACCTCATGATGTTTTGTACTTCTATATAAATTTTAAGATTTTTTGTAGTTCTGTGAAGAATGTCATTGGGATTTTGATGGAGATTACATTGAAGTTTAGATATCTTTGGGTAGTATAGCCATTTCACAATATTATTTCTGCCAATTCATGAGCATGGGTAATGTTTGCATTTTTTAGGGTCTTCTTTAATTTCTTCGGTGTTTAAAGTTTTCTTGCAATTTTTTTTCTTTTTTTTAATGTGTATGTATGTATTGCCTGCATGTGTGTAAGTGCAATTGTGTTGTGCAGTGTCCTCAAAGGACAGAAGAGTGCATCAGATCCTCTGGAACTGCAGTTATGGATGGTTGTTAGCCACCATGTGGGTGCTGGGATTCGAATCCAGGTCTTCTGCAAGAGCAGCCAGTGCTCTTAACTGCTGAGCCATCTCTCCAGCCTCCACAGAGGTCTTTAAAAAATTATTTTTTTGTAAATTTTTAATTGAATTTTTGTTTATTTCATACACAACATCTTAATCATCTTTATACCCCCTTCCCCATTGGTACCCTCCCATATCCCCTCCACTGGAATTCATGCATTCTGTTGTTTGTGTTAAGGCCTTTTGTGTCAAGTTAGTGTCCCCAAACTTCTCTCAGTGCAAGTTCATGTTCTGAGGTTTAGTCAGCCTATCTAGAGTCCTTCTCTTTAAGAAGATCAACTCTTCCTCATCTAACAGTAATCAGTTGCCAGTTCTTCAACTAAGATTGGGGCCTGCTGTCCATTTCCACAGTTCTGTGCTGGGATTTTGTCTGCTTGAGTTTGCATGGGTCTTGTGCATGCTGACACCATTGCTGTAGGTTCATATGAGTAAAGTCCAGGAACTTGTAGGACTCTATTTACATATGGTCATGCACCTCCCTGGTTCTTATAATCTTTCTTGCAGAGGTTTTTATTAACCTCCTCGGTTTGGCTTGTTCCAAAGTTGGTTTTCCTTTCCTTCTCTTTTTTTTTTTTTTAAGTTGTTGCGAATGGGATTGTTTTCCTAATATTCATTCCAGTATGTTTATTATTTATATTATAGGAAAATTACTTGATTTTGTATGTTAACATTGTATCTTGCCACTGTGCTGAAAGTGGCTAAGGGGCTTTTAGGGGCTTTTAAGTATAGGATTATATCTTTTGCAAACAGGAATATTTTGACATCTTCATTTCCTATTTGTAGCTCTTTTGTTTCTTTCTTCTACTTATAGCTGTGGCTAAGACTTCAAATGTTATATTGAGTTAACAGTGGGGGAAGTGGGTACCCTGTCTCACTCTGATTTTTTTTTTTATTATTATTTTTTATTTTTTTTAGAAGAAGCCTTTCATTACAGCTTTAACATACTCATTAACAGTTTCCAGAGCAAAGATACATCTCTTTTAAAAGTGGCTATAAAATTTTTAGGTTCACTGTTGAATTAATACAGTTATACAATATTCAACTCAGTATACGCCCCATAAGACATAAAATTGAATGAGTTTTTAACCTTTAAAAAAGATCTCCATTTCATTTTAAAATATACTGTTCCTGA
>NW_008336075.1:5297202-5298039 GCF_000622305.1 Nannospalax galili | reverse complement strand
GCTTGGAAGCATGGAGGAAATGATGCATGGAGGAAATGATACCTCTTCACAGACTGGACACTGGTTCAAGTCCATCTGGTGGGGTCTCCTTGGCCTTCTTGATCAAGAGGACAGTGACCCACCACAATTATAGGGCATTTTGATTACAGGACATTTTGAGAGATGCTCATAGTCCCCTGGAACTAGTTAACCTAGGAAGGCAAGGAGCAAAATCTGTCCTTTATGTCCCTCTGACCAAATTAGTATAGGCCTCAAAGTATGTCTGTTAAACATCCAAGAAGGTTAGTTCCACCAGTCTGGTACTTTTAATTACTGGTGCCATGTAGATAAATCTTGGACAAAGACCAATTGTTCTCAGATAAACCTTGCCTAGACCTGTAATTCTTGATCTGGTGTATATAATTTGTCAGTAGGTTGTTGGACTAATATGGTTCCCTCTGGTTTTTAAAACTAGCTAGGCATTATTTATCTCTTGCATTGTCTAACCCCTCCATCATGGTTTCCCCAATTAAGGTGCCCCCATATTCCCCCTTTCTAATAATACCCTTACCTTCTCCTATGGTCCTACCTCTCTTGAGCTCGTTTTCCCCTTTATCCCCTAGGTTCTTTGTATGTCCTTCGCTCCTCCCTCCCTTAAACTAACCCAATTTTTTTCCCCATATCTCCCTTATTCATGCCTGTTTCCTACTGTTCTATCAGCTATTGCTGAAGTGTATATATGAATAAATCCTAAATATAGTTGTGTATTCCTGTTGGTATGTGTATGTGTTTGTGTTTCAAAATCTCTTGAACCAGTGTTAACATCATCCTGATTCTTTTATTAGTGAATTAAATAAA
>NW_008336075.1:5295780-5296952 GCF_000622305.1 Nannospalax galili | reverse complement strand
TAAGATGAAATCTTAAAGTGGTTTTAATTTGCATTTCCCTAATTACTAGTGATGTTGAACATCTTTTAAGATGCTTCTTAGCCATCTTTACTTCTTTTGAGAACTCTATGTTCATCTCCTTAGCCCATCTTTTAATTGGATTACTTCCTGTCTTGATTCTCTGTGTTTTTGAGTTTGTTATATATTCTGGATGTTAAACCTCTGTCAGATGTGTCGCTGATGATTTTCTCACATTCCGTGGGTTTTTTCTTCGTTTCCCTGGTTGCCTCCTTTGATGTACAGAAGCCTTTTAGTTTAATGAGGTCCCATTTGTTGATTCTTGACCTTGTTTCCTGAGCAGTTGATGTTGGGTTCAGGAAATCCTTTCCTACACCTATATATTGTAGGTTTTTGCCAATGTTTTCTTCTAACAGTTTCAGAGTTTCAGCTTTATATTGAGGTATTTGATCCATTTGGAATTGACTTTTGTGCAAGGTGAAAGATAGGGGTTTAGTTTCATTTTTCTACAGGTGGAGATCCAGTTTTGCCAGCACCATTTGCTGAACATGCTATCTTTCCTCCAGTGAATGTTCTTGACCCCTTTGTCAAATATCAGGTGGCTGAAATTGCATGTACTCATATTTGGGTCTTCAATTTTGTTCCATTGATCTATGGGTCGATTTTTGTGCCAGAACCATGTTGTTTTTATGACTATAGCCCTGTAATACAGCTTAAAATCTGGTATAGTAATCCCCCCAGCATTGCTCTTCATGCTCAGGGTTGCTTTGGCTATCCGAGGTCCTTTGTGCTTCCATATGAGTCTTAGGATGTTTTTTTCCAATTCTGTAAAAATGTCATGGGGATTTTGATTGGCATTGCATTGAATCTATAAATGGCTTTTGGTAGGATGGTCATTTTCACAATATTAATTCTTCCATTTCATGAGCATGGGAGGTCCTTCCATCTTTTGATGTCTTCCTCAATCTCTTTAAAGATTTAAAATTATCATCATAGAGCTCTTTAATGTCTTTGGTCAGATTTATTCTGAGTTATTTATTATTTTTTTGCAGCCATTGTAAAGGGGAATGTTTCCATGTACTCTCTCTGATTGCTTGTTATTGGTATATAGAATGGCTACAGACTTTTGTAGGTTAATTTTGTAACCTGCCACTTTACTGAACATGTTAATAATT
>NW_008336075.1:5294183-5295589 GCF_000622305.1 Nannospalax galili | reverse complement strand
CTTGTCTGGTTCCTGATTTCAATGGGAATGCTTCCAGTTTTTCTCCATTTAGAATGATGTTGGCTGTGGGTTTGTTATATATGGCTTTAATTATGTTGAGGTATGTTCCCTCCAGTCCAATTCCCTCTAGGACTTTGAATATAAATGTATGTTGAATTTTGCAAAGGCCTTCTCTGCGTTTATTGAGATGACCATGTGGTTCTTGGTTTTGAGCCCATTTATATAATTGATGACATTTATTGACTTATGTATATTGAACCTCCCCTGCATCTCTGGGATAAAGTTGACTTGATCATGGTGGATGATCTTTTTTTATGTGTGTTTGTATGTGGTTTGCGAGTATCTTGTTGAGAATTTTTGCATCTATGTTCATTAAGGATATGGGTCTATAGTTTTCTTTTTTGGTTGTATCTTTACCAGGCTTTGGTATGAGAGTGATGCTGGCTTCATAGAAGGAATTTGGAAGTTCTCCCTCCATTTCTATCTTTTTCAATAAATTAAGTAGTGTTGAATGTAGATCTTTAAATGTCTGATAGAATTCTGCTGTAAATCCATCTGTTATGGGTCTGTTTAAGCTGTTACTCTCTCCTTGGTTTAGTTTTGGTGGTTCCTATGCCTTTAGATATCCGTCCATTTCTTTTAGCTTTTCAAATTTAGTAGCATATAGGTTTTTAAAGTATTCCCTTATAATGTTCTATATCTTTCTGGTGTCTGTCGTGATGATTCCCCTTTCATCTCTGATTTTGTTGATTTGGAGGTGTTCTTTCTTTCTTTTGGTTAATTGGGCTAGCGGTCTGTCAATCTTGTTTATCTTTTCAAAGAACCAGCTCTTGGAATTATTGATTCTTTGTATTGTTTTCTTTGTTTCAATTTCATTGATTTCTGCCCTGATTTTTGTTATTTCTTCTTGTCTGTTGGGTTTGGGTTTCATTTGTTGTTTCTTTCCAAGTGTCTTGAGTTGCAATATTAAGTCATTTATTTGTGTTCTTTCCGATTTTTTAATGTAGGCACTTAGAGCTATAAACTTCCCTCCAAGGACCGCTTTCAGCATGTCCCAGAGGTTTGTAGTGTTGTATTGTCCTTTTTGTTTAGTTCCAGGAATACTTTTATTTCTTTCTTAATTTCTCTTTTGACCCATTCATTATTCAGGAGTGTGTTGTTTAATCACTATGTGTTCATGTGGTGACTATGGCTTCTTCCAGTGCTGATTTTAAGCTTTATTGCATTGTGGTCTGATAGAATGCATGGAATTATTTCAATCTTTTTGTTGAGGTTTGTTTTGTGCCCCAGTATATGATTGATTTTTGAGAAGGTTTCATGGGGTCCTGAGTAGAAAGTATGTCCTTTGGTGCTTGGGTGGCAGATTCAGTATATGTGTGTTAAGTCTGTTTGTTATATGGTTTTGT
>NW_008336075.1:5293148-5293973 GCF_000622305.1 Nannospalax galili | reverse complement strand
AATGAAGTAGCCCTCTTTATCTCTTCTGATTAGTTTTAGTTTAAAGTCTATTTTGTCAGATATTAGAGTTGCAATGCCTGCTTTTTTCTTAGTACCATTCGCTTGGTATATTTTTTCCATCCTTTCACCTTAAGATAGCACCTGTCCTTGAAAGTGAGATGAGTTTCTTGCAGACAACAAAAAGATGGGTTTTGTTTCTTAATCCACTCACTTAGTCTGCATCTTTTTGGCTGGGGAATGCATTCCATTAATGTTTGAAGTTATTAATGAAAGATGTGTATTCAATTCTGTCATTTTTATTTCTGTTTACATTCTTGATATAACTGTACTTTTCCCCAGTTATACCTTCATTGAATTTCTTTCTGCAACCCCTCGGGTGTAGTCATTCCTTTCTTCAGCTCTTTGTATTGCTTCCGGAACTCTCTGAAGGGCTGGTTTTGTGGACATGAATTCCTTCAACCTATTTATGTCATGGAAGATTTTTCTTCCCTTCAACTATAGTAGACATTTTGGCTGGGTATAGTAGTCTGGGTTGGCATCTGTGGTCATTTAAAACTGGGAATACTTTGGTCCAGGCTCTTCTGGCTTTCATAGTTTGCACTGAAAAGTCAGTTGTAATCCTAATGGGTTTTCCTTTACATGTGACTTATTGTTTTTCTTTTGCGTCTTTCAGTATTGTGTCTTTGTTCTGTATGTTTAGTGTTTTTAGTATGATGTCCCATGGAGAGTTTTTTTTTCTGGTCCTATTTGGTGTTCTATATGCTTCCTGTATTTGTATGGGCATGTCTTTCTTTAATTTTGGGAAATTTTCTTCTACAATCCTGT